>NC_080181.1:8743610-9043610 GCF_950295315.1 Erinaceus europaeus | reverse complement strand
GTAGACCCAGTTCTCTTTTGCCTACTCAGGAATGCTGTCTTGCAGTTCTTTCTCTCCATCATTTTTGCCTCTTTTTTTAGATCTGTTGCATCAGTACATGAACATGCTCTTTCTTCTTGATGCCTGGTAAATAGTGGGTTGAATAAAACATCGAGTGGATTGTTAAAAATGTTTACATAATTTGGGGGACAGATTTAGCTGAGTGAGAGTCTGACAAATCTGAAAAAGAAAATAAAAAAAAGATCAAGATGCCTGAGGTGAGAGAAGGTTTGAACCTAAGTGCAAGAAAAGGGATGGACATTTGATGGGAGAGCGAAAGAAAGGAACAAAAAGATGGTTAGAAATGCAAGTAAATTAGCAAATTTGGTAGTGGCAAGTTGAAGGAGTTTTTTTTTTTTTCTTTTAAGATTTTTAAAAAATATTTATTCTCTTTTGTTGCCCTTGTTTTACTGTTGTAGTTTTATTGTTGTTGTTGATCTCATCATTGTTAGATAGTACAGAGAGAAATGGAGAAAGGAGGGGAAGACAGAGACGGAGAGAAAGACAGACACCTGCAGACCTGCTTCACTGTTTGTGAAGTGACTCCCCTGCAGGTGGGGAACTGGGGCCTCGAACCAGGATCCTTACACCAGTCCTTGCGCTTTGCGCCATGTGCGCTTAACCTGGTGTGCTACCGCCTGACTCCCTGAAGGAGTTTCTAGTGACTTTATTTTCTTTGTGAAGTGAGAGATTGTATCATACATTAGCTGAGTCATGAGGTGCCAGAAGGTGTCTTGGGAATGTGACAACATGTTTCTAACTAATCACTGTGGAGGAAGGGAGAGGGCCCTGACTGGAGGAAGATGTAGCCACCAGTGTTGAGGGCCCAGCTGAGGTAGTAGCAGTGCATTTATAACGCTCCCATTTATTACTGTTGGTAAAGCTTTTCCAGCAAAAAGTACTAGATCAGATGTGTGATTCATATATAATAAAAAAGGGGCCTGGTGGTCGTGCACATAGTTGAGTGCACATGTTACAATGCACATATGATAAAAAATAACCAGATTTATAATTCATGGTGTTAATTGCTGTCATCATAAATTATTTTTTTATTTTCCAGAGTTTTCATTCTTGGGCCCAGGAGATAGTCCTCCCGGTAGAGCATACATACCTGTGGGGAAGCCTTGGTTTGGGCCCCAGTACCACGTGGGTCACCATGGGTGGCAACAGGGTAGCTCCATGGATACTGGAGCAGTGCTGTGGTGTCTCTCTTCTAATCTGTCTCCCCCCCCCCTTTTTTTTTCTTTCTCAAATAGGGAATGGGGGGGGGGAAAGGCCCCTGGGACACTTCTTAGTGGTATTGCTCATGCCTGAAACCCTTCGTTCATTTTCTGACAACGCACTTTTCAAAAGAGATTTCATTTTTTACCTAGATCTCTTTGTCTTTATTTTACTGCTGCCTGTAAAATTACAGTTTTAACATTATTTCCCACAATGGGAACTTAGGTATAGGTCATGATGGCAACATTTCTCATGGAATACTTACTATCTGTCTTACATGTATTTAGGTTTGATTATTATTATTAAAAATCAGTTTTAAACTAAATTAAACCGATTTAGATGCAGTTTTACTATTCAAAGTTGCCGGTGAGGTTTGTTAAAATATATCTATCTTCATAGGGACAGAGATATCTTACTAGGTAGAGTGCATGCATTATCATGGCCCCGTAGCTCTTCCTCTCTGTCTCTAACTGAATGAGAAATTTGGACTGGAAGTCATGCATGCATGAGGCTGTGACTGTACACACCCCTCATACACACAGGGTGTATACATGTGTAGGCGTAAGTGCTTGAAAACATTTAACATGTTTTCCTTTTCAGGGGCAAAGAGGCCACGAGTCACTTCAGGTGGTGTGTCAGAGTCTCCTAGTGGATTCTCTAAGCACATTCAATCCAATTTGGACTTCTCTCCAGTAAATGGTGCTTCTAGGTAAGATTAATTTATAAAATTATATATAAATTTTGAATATTTCCCTTGAAAAGACATTATCTCTTTTTCTTTTTTTTATATTTATTTATTCCCTTTTTGTTGCCCTTGTTTTATTGTTGTAGTATTATTGTTGTTATTGATGTCATCATTGTTGGATAAGACAGAGAGAAATGAAGAGAGGAGGGGAAGACAGAGAGGGGGGAGAGAAAGATAGACACCTGCAGATCTGCTTCACCACCTGTGAAGCTATTTCCCTGTAGGTGGGGAGCCAGGGGTTTGAACCGGGATCCTCACGCTGATCCTTGCGCTTTGTGCCACGTGCACTTAACCTGCTGTGCTACCACCTGACTCCTGACATTATCTCTTTTTCTAAATGATTGTAATTGTTATCACTATGACATTGTTAAAGTGATATAGTTAAAGTCTGATGGATTTTATTTAAAGATATTTTCCCCATGTCTTAATGTTTCAGTGAAGAAAACGTGAAGTACTCCAGTTCCCAGCCAGAACCACGAACAGGTCTCTCCTTATGGGACACTAGCCCTTCATACATTGATAAACTGGTACAAGGAATCAGTTTTTCTCAACCCACGTGTCCTGATCATATGCTTCTGAATAGTCAGCTACTTGGCACCCCAGGATCTTCACAGGTAAAGGAATTGATTTTACAACTAAAACCAAAGTGTCATATATTTATCGTACTAGTCATTTTTAAAATGTATGACTTTTTTTTTAGAGCTCTCTCTTTTTTTTTTTTTTTAATTTTTTTGAACATTTATTTATTTTCTTTTTGTTGCCCTTGTTTTTATTGTTGTTGTAGTTATTATTGTTGTTGGATAGGACAGAGAGAAATGGAGAGAGGAGGGGAAGTCAGGGGGAGAGAAAGATGGACACCTGTAGACCTGCTTCACCACATGTGAAGTGGCTCCCCTGCAGGTAGGGAGCCGGGGGCTCGAACCAGGATCCTTCCGCCAGTCCTTGTGCTTTGCACCACGTGCACTTAACCTGCTGTGCTACCACCCGACTCCCAAAATGTATGACTCTTAAGAGATGTGGGATTAACACTATACATTTCTTTGAATAGGACAAGATGTTGAGGAAGCCTCTAAGATTTTACACATCACTAAGATATCTTAAGAATCTTCAGTAGCTTAAGAGAATTTTCAGATTAAGTAGCTATGAATTGCATACTTTTGGTGATAACAACTTAATTCAGCTTTTCTTCTCTTGCATATGTAGAACCCTTGGCAGCGCTTGGTGAAAAGAATGACACGATTCTTTACCAAATTGGATGCAGACAAATCTTACCAATGCCTGAAAGAGACTTGTGAGAAGTTGGGCTACCAGTGGAAGAAGAGTTGTATGAATCAAGTATGTTTCATGGGTTTTCATTGTCTTTTCCCACAGAGAATTAAATTGTGATTTTCTTTTTCATGAGCTGGGGATTCTTTACATATTATATGAATACTCTAAAAGAATTGGAAGTGGAATTTGCGAGGCCATTCAAGAATTTTCCTGCTTTCTGATTGCTGCTCCAGCTCTTCAGCTACAAACCTTACCCCTTTTTTTTTGGATTGGACAGAGAGAAATCGAGAGAGGAGGAAAGATAGACACCTGCAGACCTGCTTCACTGCCTGTGAAGTGATACCCTGCAGGCAGGGAGCTGGGGGGCTTGAACCATCACCCAGCCCCCCCCCCCTTTTTTTTACGAGAGCACTGTTCAGCTATGGCTTATGGTGGTGTGGGGGCTTGAACCTGGGACTTTGGAGCCTCTTTGCATAACCACTGTGCTATCTACCACTGCCAAACCTGGCCATTGTTGTAATTAATACTCATGCTTTCCCTCATTCAATTTTCTGTTCCACAATTGCTTCTTCTTTCAGTTGTATTTTGGATAACACTTTTTTGTTTGTTTGTTTGCCAAAACTTCACACAGACTTAATCTTCAGTAATGGTGCAATATCTATAGTTTGGTCCGGGTTGGGTGCTCTCATTCTCTCTCTCGCTTGCTTGCTTGCTATCTCTCATGCACACACCATTTAGAAGAAAAACCATGCAGGAATGAGGTGGGTTTTTTTTTTTTTTTTTTTTTTTTTTTTTTTTTTTTTTTTTTTTGATAGAGACAGAAGTTGAGAGGGAAGGGGGAAAATAGAGAGGGAGAGGGAAAGAGACACATACCTGCAGCCCTTTTTCAACACTCGTGAAGCTTTCCCCCTGCAGGTGGGGACCAGGGGCTTGAACCTGGGTCCTTGCGCACTTGACCATATGTGCCACTGCCTGGCTCCAAAGGAGTGAGATTTTTAACTAGGACTGCTTCTGTCATAGAAGTGCCTCTTATTGGGACTTGGGAGGTAGCATAGTGGGTTAAGCACAGGCAGCGCAAAGCGCAAGGACTGGCATACAGATCCCCGTTCAAGCCCCCGGCTCCCCACCTGCAAGGGAGTCGCTTCACAAGCGGTGAAGCAGGTTTGCAGATGTCTTTCTTTCTCTCCCCCCTCTGTCTTCCCCTCCTCTCTCCATTTCTCTCTGTCCTATCCAACAGTGACGACATCAACAACAATAAAAGAACAGGGGGCAACAAAAGGGAATAAGTAAATAAATATTTAAAAAAAAGAAGTGCCTCTTAATTTTTAGCCCAGTAGAAGCATAAACCTGAAATTACAGTTTTTGTCTAGAGTATTCTCAACCTACACATCTGGTTTAACCTCATTTTTATTGCATTAGGTTACTGTATCAACAACAGATAGGAGAAATAATAAACTGATTTTCAAAGTGAATTTGGTAGAAATGGATGAGAAAATCTTGGTTGACTTCCGTCTTTCTAAGGTATGTAGAATGGTTATGTATTTGTTTTGTTTTGTTATTGATAATGAAGTAGGACATAATTATTTTAGAGGTTTTTCAAAACACAAAGAGGTATCAACAAATGAATCAAATTTAATTATATAGAGAGAGAATAATATTTCTTTTTTTAACTTTTTTTTATTTGGGGAATTAATGTTTTATATTGAACAGTAAATACAATAGTTTGTACATGCATAACATTCCCCAGTTTCCCATATAACAGTACAACCCCCACTAGGTCCTCTGAATCCTTCCTGGACCTGTATTCTCCCCACCCACGCACCCCAGAGTCTTTTACTTTGGTGTGATAAGCCAATTCCATTTCAGGTTCTACTTCTGTTTTCTAATCTGATCTTGTTTTTCAACTTCTGCCTGAGAGTGAGATCATCCCATATTCATCCTTCTGTTTCTGACTTTATTTCACTCAACATGATTTTTTCAAGTTCCATCCAAGATCGGCTGAAAACGGTGAAGTCACTATTTTTTACAGCTGAGTAGTGAGAATAATATTTCTTATTACTTTGTTATGGTAGTCTTTTGTTTGTTTGTTTATTAGTGAGAAAGATAGGAGGACATAGGGAAAGAACCAGACATCACTCTGGTACATGTGCTGCCGGGAATTGAACTCAGGACCTCATGCCTGAGAACCCAATGCTTTATCCATTGCGCCACCTCCTGGACCACGGTAGTCTTTTTTTTTTTTTTTTTAAAGGTTTTTTTTGTTTTGTTTTGTTTTTTAATATTTATTTTCTTTTGGTTTCCCTTGTTGTTTTTTTTTGTTGTAGAATTTATTAGTGTTGTCTTTGTTGTTGGATAGGACAGAGCGAAATGGGGAGAGGAGAGGAAGACAGAGAGGGGGGAGAGAAAGACAGACACCTGCAGACCTGCTTTACTGCCTGTGAAGCGACTCCCCTGCAGGTGGAGAGCCGGGGGCTCGAACCGGGATCCTTACACCGGTCCTTGCGCTTTGCACCATGTGTGCTTAACCACCATGCGCTACCACCCGACTCCCTGTTATGGTAGTCTTATGTGAAGATTTGTGTTAGTGAAGAATTTAAAGACTAAAAGGAAACTGTATGATATATTTGTACATGCATAATCTTTGTGATTATCTGGTAACTTCCTTTTTAATTTACTATTACAAAAATCTGTTCTTGGCATCTATTTGTTTTTATTATTTATTTTCCCTTTTGTTGCCCTTGTTTTTTATTGTTGTTGTTGTTATTGATGTCGTCGTTGTTGGATAGGACAGAGAGAAATGGAGAGAGGAGGGGAAGACAGAGTGGGAGAGAAGGATAGACACCTGCAGACCTGCTTCACCGCCTGTGAAGCGACTTTCCTGTAGGTGGGGAGCCGGGGCTCGAACTGGGATCCTTATGCCGGTCCTTGCACTTTGCGCCACATGCGCTTAACCTGCTGCGCTACCACCCGATTCCTGGCATCTGTTCTTTTAAAAAAATATTGAATATTTTATTTGAAAGCACAGAGGTTGAGAGGGAAAGGTGAAATAGGGAGTGAAAGAGAGACATTTGCAACACCACTTCACAGCTTATGAAGGTTCCCCCTACAGGTGTGGGCTTTGGGGCTTGAACCTGAGTCCTGATACATAGCAAGGTGTGCTCAACAAGATATGCCACCACCTGGCCCTGGCATCTATTTTTCTAAAACATGTTTTTTTGTGGGGGAGGGTGGTGGTAAAGGGTGGTATAGAACCCACTTTATCATGCATGAACACCTGGCCACCATGTGGGAGCCACTCACATGGGCGATCTTCACAAGCAGTGCTGTGGTGTCTCTTCCTCCTCTCTGTCTTTTGTCTCCCTTTCTCTCATCTTCTGAAAAATAATAGCCACTGGGAACAGTGGAATCATGCAGATATGAAGCCCCAGTGAAGTCCTAGAAGCAAGAGGTGGGTGTGTAGGTGGATATTATTAAGGTCTTACAGGCATCCTTCTCATCCCACATCCCTGACTTCATTGTCACTGTATTTCTGATTGACTTCAGTGTAGTTGTGTAGCCTGTTTTTTGTTTACCAGCTCTAATGCCTAGTGTGTGTTGAGAATTAGGTCCAGAAACACATGGATAAATGAATGCTTGAAAGAGACAGGATGCTGTTGTTTCTGCTCTCTGGTTCAGTGTCGTAGGAATAGTAAGAGGTTCAAAAATCAGGTCAGAATTGCTCATGTAGTCATTTTCTTCTACCAAGATAATTGGTTTTCATATGAGAACTTGAGGGAAATTGTTCCTGGACAAAGCCAGGGATATTTGTATCTACTTGCAATTAGGGAGATTCTTGTGGTTGTTTGTTTTGACACTCTTTTTGAATATTATTTTTAATACAGGGCGATGGATTGGAATTCAAGAGACACTTCCTGAAGATTAAAGGGAAACTAAATGATATTGTGAGCAGCCAGAAGGTCTGGTTTCCCACCACATGATAAATCCATTGACACTGGGGTTTCCTGGTGAATATAGTGGTGCTATTTTGACATTATTCTTCCTAGAGAAGATTATCCTATTCTGCACACTGCAAACAACAATTCCCTCTCCCCTTAGCCAAACATTTTCCAGTTCTTTATGTTTGTTATACATACATGTGATACCTATATAATAACTGTAAGTAAAATTTGGGGGAAGGATGAATAGAATTCATTAGGTATAATATTTCTTCATCTGTGTTATGTGTCTGAATGTGAAGCTCACCAGGGAGAAATGAATCTCCAAGAATACTTGAGTTTACCAGCTTCTATACCAGTATGATGAGAGATGATACCCTTATACCATTCTTCCAAAGCATTTGGTTCCATACACAAGGTCTGTGTTTCATTCTGATTTAATCAGTATGTGGATGAATTTGTAACAACAATCCTTAATACTTTTGAACTGTACATTTATTGGTCTTTGAGATGAAACCAATCTCAAATACATATATATTGCCAAAATAGTGATACTTTCAAAATGGTGTGGCCAGGTTTATAAATCTGTTTTGCGGAATTATAACTAATAGCTTAAAACTGCATATAGGGTTCCCACCCCTCAGGATAATAATATATAAAATGCTGATTGGTCTCTGAAATAGAAGTTGAGGATAAATCCTAGTATTTAACTGTCTTCTAAAATTACTGTTGCACATCTAAGGAATTTTTCTATATTATTTTTTCTACCACTATTGCTTTATTTTCATTCTTTACTATAGAAATAAATTTACTTTGAAAATAAAATAGCTATGTGAACTTATTGGCTATTAAATTTCTAAGTGGTCAGGAATATAAGATGAGAAGGAAGGAGGGGTGGAAAGAAGGGACAGTAAACACAGATAATTTCCTCATTCTTTTCCCTGTTAGATTTATTGTTCTAACTTTATATTAATTTTTGAATGCATTTGTTGGAGGGTTATGTTCTTTCTGGTAATTCAAAAAATGAATTATCTTAGTCTTAAGTCAAGAACATGTAAAATTTTATGTTTGGAGTTTATTGTTGAATAGTATATATTGATCAGTGTGTTAATTGAAGTATATATGAGGAAAAATTTTGAATTGTTGGGCAGCTTATAAAAATTGTGTCAGTTCTCAGATATGAATGATGATTTGTTCTTGTGAATTGTTAGCTAGCTAGGGGGCCGAGCGGTAGCGCACTGTGTTAAGTGCACATAGTATGAAGTGCAACAATCTGAGCAAGGCTCCGGTTCGAGCCCCTGCCTCCCCACCTGCAGGGGGATCTCTTCACAAGCAGTAAAGCAGGTCTGCAGGTGTCTGTCTTTGTCCCTCATTTTCTCTCTCTCTCTCTAAAGATTTTATTTATTTATTGATGAGAAAGATAGGAGGAGAGAAAGAACCAGACATCACTCTGGTACATATGTTGCCAGGGATTGAACTCAGGACCTCAATCTTGAGAATTGAATGTTTTACCTACTGCATCATCTCCCAGACCACCCTCTCTCCCTATCTGTCTCCCCTCCCCCTCTCAATTTCTCTCTGTCCTATCCAATAGAAATAGTGCAGGCACAAGTCCTAGCAATAACCCTGGAGGTAAAAGAAAAGAAGAGTTGTTAGCTAGATGTTAGTAACACTCCAGAACAAAACTACTTCCTGTCTTTGACCTCTTTCTTGAGTACCAGAGTTTTATAGTTACAGCCTCCTGACATTGCCTTAATCAGTGGTGTTTTTATGTATTTATGTATTTATTTATTTTTACCTCCAGGGTTATTGCTGGGTCTCAGTGCCTGTGCTATGAATCCACTGCTCCTAGAGGCTATTTGTTCCCTTTTGTTGCCCTTGTTTATCATTGTTATTATTGTTGTTGTTGTAGTTGTCGTTGCTGTTGTTGTTGGATAGGACAGAGAGAAATTGAGAGAGGTCAGAAAGACAAGAGGGAGAGAAAGCCAACACCTGCAGACCTGCTTCACAGCTTGCGAAGCAACCCCCTGCAGATGGAGAGCCGCGGGCTGGAACCAGGCTCCTTAGGCCAGTCGTTGTGCTTTCTGCCATGTGAGCTACAGTCCAGTCCCAATCAGTGGTGTTTTTCTATCCTTCAATCTATTACTTTCTAATTTCCTCTCTAGTTGGCTAGGTGAATGTTGACTTTCATCTCCCTGGTTCCTTGAGTCAAAACCTTAGAAATCATCCTTGACACAGTTTTCCTATTCCACATTCCATTCACAGAATATATCCAAAATGCTTCCCACCTCACACCCCTAGTCAAAGGAATTTTTCTCTTTGTATTATTTAACCATTAGCAGTTCAGAAAACAAGTCAGAAAGGTCCTTCTAAAGTATAAATTAGGTATCCGTCTTCTGCTCTTACTGTTCATGTCTTAATGACAATTCAGACAGATCTTTGAATCTTCTCTAAAAATTCATGACTTAATGGGATCTGTCTTCGACACTCGTTTGACTTCACCTGATACTCTTACTCATCCCATTCTAGCCACAATGGCTTTGGCATTTTCCTCAGAAATAAGCACTTTCTCACATTCAAGCCTTTTTATTTGCAGTTCCCTCTAAATAGCAAACTTTAATCCCAGATACTGCTTGATTTAATTTAATTGATTCATTTATTTTGTCATTAGGACTGGGTCTTCATACCTGCATGATTCCACTTCTACTGTTTCCATTCTCTTCATTTTTTCGAGATAGAGAATGAATGATGGGGAGAGACTCCACAGTACTGATTAACTGTGTGTGAACTTTTCCCTTTTGCATGGTGTAGTGATGGAGCTCAGTCCCAGGTCCTCTTGTGACAAAATGTGCACTCTTCTGGGTGAGCTATCAGCCAGCCCTGTGTGCTTCTCTTTAAATGTCATTTCTTCTGTAAGGTATTTCTTTGACTTTTCCATCTCTGTTACTTTTCTTCTATGTTCAACATTTAGTATGGGATATTTTTATCTACTAGCTGTCTTCCTCCTGCCCCCTTCTCTCTTTCTCAAAACACATGTACACACAGACACACACATGCTTGTTGTGCCTGTGTACCTGTCTGCATGGATATGGAATGTATAAACTCCTGAGGTCAGGGACCTAATCAGTACTGCTAGGTTCTGTTTCCCCAGCAGCTAGAACAATGCCTGATACTTTTCAGTGTGCACTAGATCACTTGTATTTTTAGATAGAGACTGAGAAGGAAGAGGGAGAAAGAGACACATGGCAGCACTGCTTCGCCACTCGTGAATTGTTCTCCTTCAGGTGGTTCTCCTTCAGGTGGAGATTGGAGGCTTGAACCCAGATCTTTATATGTGCATTGTAATGTGCACTTTACCAGGTGCACCATCACCAGGCCACAAGTAGATATATTTTTAACTATGATAAATCCATTGATCTAACCCACTCTAAAAATACATATTTATAAGCTTAACACTTAACCTGTCTTTTAATTGCTACAAACCTAGTTTAGAGTTTCATCTCTTCCTTGGAATTTTGATATTAAAAATTTCTTACTTTTAGTCTTTTTTTTTTAATTTTTTATTTAAGAAAGGATTAATGAACAAAACCATAAGGTAGGAGGGGTACAACTCCACACAATTACCACCACCCAATCTCCATAACCCATCCCCTCCCCTGATAGCTTTCCCATTCTCTATCCCTCTGGGAGCATGCACCCAGGGTCATTGAGGGTTGCAGAAGGTAGAAGGTCTGGCTTCTGTAATTGCTTCCCCGCTGAACATGGGCATTGACTGGTCGGTTCATACTCCCAGTCTGCCTCTCTCTTTCCCTAGTAGGGTGTGTCTCTGGGGAAGCTGAGCTTTAGGACACATTGGTGGGGTCTTCAATCCAGGGAAGCCTGGCCAACATCCTGGTGGCATCTGGAACCTGGTGATTGAAAAGAGAGTTAACATACGAAGCCAAACAAATTGTTGAGCAATCATGGATCCAAAGCTTGGAATAGTGGAGAGGAAGTGTTAGGCAGGTACTCACTGCAAACTCTAGTGTACTTCTGCTTTCAGGTATATATTTTGCAGTAGTTTACGGATACGTGTGAACATATGCTCTCTCTCACAGAAACTGGTGTATATCTAGGTTATGGGACTTTGTTAGAAAGTGAACCACCTGAGATGAAATTAGAGTGTACTATAAAAGGAAAGGTCTCACCCGAGTAATGAAGCTGAAGGGTTGTCATTCCACACGTGAAGTCTCTGGACACAGTCTGAGGTGAAGCATGTTGAGGTGGCAATCGTTGCGTTGACTTTTAGTCTTTTTTTTCAGCTCCTTTTCCCAAAGTCATTTCATTATACAACCCTCAGTTGTTTCTTTGTTTTGTTTTTTTGCAAATTGTATTTGCTTAGAAATTTCCAGTGACTTCTTACATCAAGACTGGATCTAATTTCTTTGCTCTGCCTTACCTGCTACTATATATTTCATCTTTGCTGGCTACTACTACAACAGAGTAGCATAGTTTCTGTGTATTGAATATTCTAGGGCTTATTCTCCTTTCAAAGCCCTGTTCCTTATGTCTTTGCCTGCCTAAAATCCCTGCCAGTTGTCTGTATGACTGACATAACGCTCAAATCACATCCCAAATGTTTCTACTGCTCCCAGCCACTGTAGTACTCTAGTTTCTTCATAGAACTGATCACTCTGAGATGTATTGCCTATCTTATGTTTATCATTCCATTTACCTTTGTATGTCCTATACAGTGAAGAGTACCTGGATATAGTAGGTATATATCCATCAAACATTGGATAGATTAAATAACAGGGAAGATGTTGCAGAACATGGTATGAGCAGGGTGAACAGAGGAATAGTAAATAATCAGCTATTGGAATTTGTGTAGTGTGGTGGAAAAAGCAGAGTTCTGATTTGCACAGGCCAGCTCTTGAAGTTTAACCATGTGAACATTATTAAATCGCCTCTGCAAAAAAATTGTTTTTCATCTTGTGTTCCTGTATATGAAGAATATAGTCTATTGGCATATAAAAAGGCACTCGATGTCATAATTTTTAATTAGTGTTCTTTGACTTCTTTGAAGTAAAACTTGATTACCAGTGAAAATTTGCAACTTTTAAAAATGAGGGGAGATAACTAATCTTTTAAACAAATCTTGTTGAACCAGAGCCTCATGCATGCATAATCTCTGCACTGGGCCACCTTTATTCTGTCCAGTAGACTGAGGGAGGGGAAGATGCCAGAGCACCAGAGCTCTTGCTGTAATGCTTCCTATGTGATATGCAGGGACTCAAACCTGGATGTTCCACATGGCAGTGCAGACACTCTATCCAATGAACTATACTCCAGGCCCAATAATTAAACTTTAAAAAAAGTTATCTGTGTAGTGCAAAGCCCAAGGACTAGTGTAAGGATCCCAGTTCGAACCCCCGGCTCCCCACCTGCGGGGGAGTCGCTTCACAAGCAGTGAAGCAGGTCTGCATGTGTCTTTCTCTCCCCCTCTATGTCTTCACCTCCTCTTTCCATTTCTCTCTGTCCTATCCAATATCAACAACAATGATAACTACAACAATAAAACAACAAAGGCAACAAAAGGGAATAAATAAATATATATTTTAAAAAAGTAATCTGGGGAGTCGGGGAGTAGCGCGGCAGGTTAAGCACAGGTGGCGCAAAGTGCAAAGACTGGCGTCAGGAACCCAGTTCGAGCCCCTGGCTCCCCACCTGCAGGGGAGTCACTTCACAGGTGATGAAGCAGGTCTGCAGGTGTCTATCTTTCTATTCCCCTCTGTCTTCCCCTCCTTTCTCCATTTCTCTCTATCCAACAACTGCATCAGTAGCAACAACAATAAAACAAGGGCAACAAAAGGGAATAAATAAATAAATTTTTTTTAAAAAAAGTAATCAGGACCAGCGTAAGGATCCTGGTTCGAGCACCCAGCTCCCCACCTGCAGGGGGGTTGCATCACAGGCAGCAAAACAGGTATTCAGGTGTCTATCTTTCTCTCCTCCTGTCTACCCCACCTCTCTCCATTTCTTTCTGTCATATCCAACAACAACATAAATAACAATAATGAACACAACAACAATAAAATAAGGGCAACAAAAGGGGAAAAAATAGCCTCCCGGAGCAGTGAATTTATGGCACAGGCACCGAGCCCCAGAAATAACCTTTTATTATTTAATAATGAGTTACTATAAAATTACAGGGATACAGTTGCACTCTGCACCCACCAATTAAATTTTTGACGAAATCAGCCCATGCTGTGTGTGTAACGTATGATAAATGTGTGTAATCATTGAGATAAGTATAAATACATAAAATATGTAGTTTAACCACATTCAAAAACCATTTCCAAACCCTCAGAAGCTTTCCCATGTAGCAGTAGTTCCTTGATTATTTTGTATTTTCTCTGCTGTTTTTAATTTTATATAAATGAAATTATTCTGAAGACCAGGCGGTGGTGCACCTGGTGAAGAGCACACCTAGCAATGCACAAGGACCCAGGTTCAAGCCCCTGGTTCCCATTTGCAGGAGAGAAGCTTCACAAGTGGTGAAGCAGGGCTACAGGTGTCTCTCCCCTCCTCCCCCTCCTACCTCAATTTCTGTGTCTATCCAATAATAAAAGTAAAATGTGAAATTATTCTACATGTTTCCTGTGTTGTTTTTCTAATTGCTACATTGCTTACTTTTAGCTTATGTTTCTGAATTATATTTCTGAATTTCCAAACTGTTGGAAATTATTTTTATCTTCTTATAACTTTTAATTTAAGGAGCCATGCAGTCATGCGCCCAATTGAGCACACACATTACCATGCACAACAACCTCAAGTCCCCACCTGCAGGGCTGAGGCTTCATGAGCTGTGAAGAACAGGGGTCTTTCTCTCTCCTTTATTTTTATTTATTTGACAGAGAAATTGAGAGCAGAAAGGGTGGAAAGGAGAGAGAGAGAGAGAGATACCTGAGGCACTTTGTTTACTGCTAGTGAAGCTTCCCCCTGAAGGTGGAGACCACCACTGTCCGACCGTCCTTTTTAAAATTTAATTAAAAATTTAAAAAAGACTCAGCCTAAAAATAAAGTATTTATTCCCTTTTGTTGCCCGTGTTGTTTTATTGTAGCTATTATTGTTGTCACTGTTGTTGGGTAGGACAAAGAGAAATGAGGAGGGGAGGGGAAAACAGAGAAATAGATACCTACAGACCTGTTTCACTGCTTGTGAAGCAACTCCCCTGCCTGTGGGGAACCGGAGGCTTGAACCGGGATCCTTACACCAGTCCTTGCTCTTGGTGCTTAACCTGCAGCCACCCCACTCCCATTAATTTATTTTTTAACCAGAGCACTGTTCAGCTCTGGTTTATGGTGGGGCAGAGGTTTGAACCTGGGACTTTGGTGCCTCAGGCATGAGAGTCTCTTTGCATAACCATTAGGCTATCTACCCCCCACCCCTAGTCTACTTTCTGTCTGTATAGAAGTGCTTATTCTGGATTCTGAGTGTGAATAGAGTTGTTTAATGTGTGGTCCTTTGTGTTTTGAGCTTTTTTCTTAGTATCTTCAAAGTACATCCATGTTGTAGCATTACCAGCACTCCATTTCTCTGTCTAAATATCCCATTGTATGTACATGCCATGTGTTTTATTTATTTAGTCATAGTTTGATGGACATTTGGGTTCTTTGTACTTTATGGCTGTTAAGAACAAGGCTGTAGTGGCCAGGTGGTGGCGCACTTGGTTGACTGCACGTTACAATGTACAAGGACCTGGGTTCAAGCCCCTAGGCCCCACCTGCTGGGGGAAAGCTTTACAAGCGGTGAAGCAGGACTGCAGGTGTCTCTGCCTCTCTAATTCCCCCTTCTTTCTCAATTTCTGTCTCTATCCAATGAACAAATAAATAAAGCTGCTGTGAACATTGTTAAAATGTTTTGTATGTCCATACATTTTTACTTCTCTCAGGAATACACCTAGAGTTACTGGGTTGTTGCAGTTCCATGTTTTATTATTTATATAGTTGTATTGTGTCCATAAAATGCGTGGTATTTGGTTTCGGGATTCTGAAATTTGTTGAGCCGTTATTGGTGGTTCAGGACACTGTTAATTTTTGTAAGTATTCTATTTGTGCTTAAAAAGATCATGACATGTAGGGTTGCTGGTTTCAGACTTCTGTATTATTTATATAGTCAGACCAGGTAATCATAGTTGCATTTCCTCTAACCTTATTGCATTTTCATTGAACTACTTAAGTCAAAATTCACTGTGGTTGTTGGTTTATTTTTGTGGTTCTATTAATTTTGTCCTATGTTTTGGAGATTGTTCTTTGGTTGAATTCATGTGCAAACTTTTGATAGCTTCTCAGTAAATTAAACCATTACTTGGAAAAAGCACATTTGTGTTGGGGAGACAGCATAATGGTTAGGCAAAAAGACTTTAGTGAGGAGTCAGGCGGTAGCGCAGTGGTTTAAGCAAACGTGGTACGAAGCACAAGGACCGGCATAAAGATCCCAGTTCGAGCCCCCGGCTCCCCACCTGCAGGGGACTCGCTCCACAGACGGTGAAGCATGTCTGCAGGTGTCTCTCTGTCTTCCCCTCCTCTCTCCATTTCTCCATTTCTCTGTCCTGTCTAACAGTGATGGCATCAATAACAACAATAATAACTACAACAATAAAAAAGGGCAACAAAAGGGAAAATAAATATTTAAAAAATTTTTTAATTAAAAAAAATGACTTTTGTGACTGAGGTTTGTAGATCCCAGGTTCAATCCTCAGCACCACCATAAACCAGAGCTGAGCAGTGCTCTAGTCAAAAAACAAAGAAATAAAAGCCTCTTTGTACATACAATAATGCTTTCCCCCTATTAATTGAGCTCTACACCTTATATCTTTTTCAGCTTCTTACTGTTTTTCGTTTTTTGTGTTTTTTTTTTTAAGTATTTATTTATTCATGAGAAACATAGGAGAGAAAGAACCAGACATCACTCTGGTACATGCTGCCGGGACTCAGGACTTCATGATTGAAATCCAATGCTTTTCCACTGCACCACCTCCTGGACGACCCCTTTTATTTTTTTAAAAAATTTATTATTATATTTATTGATTGGACAGACACAGAAATTGAAAGGAAGGGAGAGACAGACACCTGCAACAGCATTGCTTGACTTGCTTTCAAAGCTTTCCCCCTGCAAGTGGGAACTGGAAGCTCAAACTTGGGTCCTTGCACATTTTAATGTATGCTTGACCAGGTGCACCCCACCTGATGCCTTCACCCTTATGTGTAAGAGAGAATCAGAATCTTTTGACATATTCGATGCCAGGGATTAAACTCAGGTCCTCGTGCCTGCAAGTCTGGTGCTCTGCCTTTTGGGTCTCTTCCTAGGCTGCTAAAATTTACCTTATTTTATTATCTTTCGAATCTTTCTGAGATCTGACTTGAAGTTAGAAGCTTACTAAAGCACTCAATAATTACTGATATGGATATATTTATTTAGTTTTATTGCCACCAGGATTATTGCTGGGGAATGGAGCCAGCAATATGAATCTACCACTCCCAGTGGCCATTTCCTTTTTACCTCCTCCTATTTTATTTGATAAGACAGAGAAATTGAGAGGGGGGAGAGAGAGAAAGATCGACACACCTGTAGACCAGTGTCACCACTCATGAAGCGTCCCCTCTAAAGGTGGAAAGTGAGGCCTTGAACCAGGATCTTTGCACATGGTTATGTGTGCAGTCAACTGTATGTACCACTGCCTGGCCCCTGTAAGATTTATTTCTATCATAATTAATTCTGCTGGAGTTATGTTTCTACATTTTTGTCCTGGCTGCTTTTAATTTTTTTTCCTCCTCTCACTTGAATCTGTAACTTTTCTACGTGGGGGTGGTGGTGGTGGTTTGAGGAGTAGTTCACTAGAATTTACAGAATTTACTTTTATTAGTTTGAAGTTAATTGCTTCTACTCTTTCTGGACAATCAAGGGACTGTAACCTATTTCTAGTTTATGCATTTTTGTTGTGCATTTTAGCATTATAAATATATTTGTATATAAATGCTTCTGAGAGAATAGTGGATTCATATGTAGTTGTAAGAAATACAAAAATTGGTATATTTTGTAATATTTTTTTATTTTATTTTGGCTAGAGACAAATTGAGAAGGAAAAGGGAGTTACAGAGAGAAGAGAAAAAGAAATACCTGCAGCCCTGCATTGCCGCTCATGAAGCTTCCCCACAGCTTGTGGGGACCGAGAGCTTGAACCAGGGTCTTTGTTCATTGTAACATGTGCCCTCAACCAGACGTGCCACCAACCAGCCCCAGACCTGTATGTCCTTTACCCAGTATGCTCCAGTAATAACATCTTGTGAAAAACCCTAACCAGAATACAAACAGATTCAGTCAAGATACAACATTGCTATCATATGAGCCCCTTATGTTGCATTTTGATAGTGTTGCTTCCCTCTTATTCTCTTGGAACTGATGAGAAAAGAATTTGAGGCTGTGTTCTTCAACCATATGGATTTTATTGAAAACATGCTGAGAGATGGGGCAAGGGAACAGAAAAGACAGGACAAAGAAGCATAGGCATTGGATTAGAAAGGAGGGAGAAGGTATTTGAGCATCCCTTCTGACATTCAGGCAGAGATAGATGTTGACTGGGTAAGAAATGAAATATAAACTGGTCCATATTAGGAAATTAAATATTAAATAGAGATTTTTGCTGCCTGAGTCAAGCCAAGGGCACAGACTTCTAAATCTTGTTGCAGAAAGACTGATTCCGACAGCATATAATTTGCATCCTGGTCCCATGGGAGAAGAGGTTCATGGATGGGCACATGGTCTCACACCCCTGAACCATGAATTGGAGTTTTCCGCCTGAAAGCAACAAAGATGAACTATAGTGAGTAAGAATTTTCCAACCCTGCCTTCCATGTCCCCCATGTTCCTATGCAGGAATGGCCAAGACCTCCAGTTTGTGTGTGTGTATATATATATATATATATATATATATATATATATATATATATATATATATATTTTAAAGATTTTTATTAATGAGCAAGATAGGAGGAGAGAGAAATAACCAGACATCACTCTGGCATATGTGCTGCCGGGGATCAAACTCAGGACCTCATGCTTGAGAGTCCAAAGCCTTATCACTGCGCCACCTCCCCAACCACCAATTTGTATGTTCTTCATCTCCATCTTCCATCTTCCATCTGTCTTTTCCATTCCCACCCTTCCCCCACCAGTAGCTAACTCCCACTGGTGAGGAACAAGGTGAACTCAAGGGAAATCAGGCAGTGTGATTCCCTGGATGAAGTCATTGACCCTTTTTTTGGGGGGATAGAGCAGCATGAGTGTAAGGGTAGAGAGGTGTGGATATACTTAGGTCTGGTGAGTGTGTACACAGATTGGTAGACAGTTATTTGTGACAGTTCTTTTGTTTGATATTTACTGAATATATACCATGTACTTAACATTGTGCTTCGTTCTAGGAAAGTATAGCCTTGGACAAGATAGTCTTGGTCTTGTAGTCAAATGTCTCAAATAGTTCGGAAGGCATTTCTTAGAAAGAGGTAGCTGTCCTAAGATATTGCAGGCCTGCGTTGGAGGCCTGTGAGTAACTGGAATTCTAAACTATAGAGACAGTAAGATTCTAAGTTCCATGTTCCTCAGAAATCACAGCTTGATTTCCAAGCCTTGGATGCCCGCACTTCTCCCTATCCACACTGAAGTTGGTTGGTGTGTTCTCTGCCAAAGATGGCCTTTGAAGTACCCACCTACCTTCAAAGATCTTCTTTAGCATGCACTGCTGGGAACTCTGAGTGGTACAGACTCCCTCTCCATGAAGACACTTTCTTTGATCATTCATATAAGCACATGTGTGACAGTTTAATGCTGTGCCTAAAAATTTAAGACAAGCCTGGTGAAACCTTATCTGGAGAAGGCCTTGCGAGGCAAGAAGTAGTGTAGACACACACATTTTATTTCTTGGCCCTTGTTGGAGAGTTGGGGCATAGTCTCTTCTGCATGTGAGGATATTCCTTCATATCCTCCATTTAGAATTTTCTTTGGGGCTAGGTGGTGGCGCACTTGGTTGAGCACACGTATTACAATGCGCAAGGACCGGGGTTTGAGATCCTGGTCCCCACCTGCAAGGGGAAAGCTTTGCAAGTGGTGAAGCAGGGCTGCAGGTGTCTCTCTGTCTCTCTCCCTCTTCCCTCCTAATTTCTGGCTATCTCTATCCAATAAATAAAGATAATTAAATAAAGAATTTTCTTTGCTGGTGAATCTCAGATTTATATTCTATTTTAATGAAAGAGACAAACCAGAGAGCTGTTGAGCTCTGGCTTATGGTGGTGCTGGGAATTGAACTTGGGATCTCATAGCCTCAGGCCAGAAAGTCTGCAGAACCATTATGCAGCCTCCCATGTGTTCTTGTAATTAGATACTCTTTGTCCCACCTAGGAGCAAAGTAGAATGTATCGAGTAACTCAATCCATTTCATAGTCCCCATCTCACCTACAAGGCACAAACGCTTAGGAGTAAAATCTGACTGATGAATAAGGAGACGCCAGGTAGTGGTGCACCTGGTTAAGTGCACACACTACAGGGTTCAAGGACCTGGGTTCAAGCCCCTGGTCCCCACCTATAGGGGGACGCTTCACGAGTGGTGAAGCAGAGCTGCAGGTGTCTTGTCTCTCTTCCTCTCTATCTCCCCTCCCCTCTCAATTTCTGTCTCTATCCAATAATAAATAAATAAAAACAGAATGTACTGAAGGAGCCTGGTGATGGTACACCTGGTTGAGTGTACACATTACAATGTACAAGGACCCAGGTTTGAACCCCTGGTTCCCAGGTGCTGTGGAAAGCTTTGTGAGTAGTGAAGCAGTGCTGCAGGTGTCTCTCTATTTTCCCCTACCCTCTCTATTTCCAACTCCATTCAATAAATAAAAATAATTTTAAAAAATGCTCTGATGTTACAAGCTCCATTTTCAGTCAGAAATTGAGCATTCTCATTGAACTGCTTTCATGTGATTTTGAGTTTCCATTGCCAACTGCCTAGTTAAAAAAGCATAAATAAGTAAAGAGGGCCAGGAGTCAGGCTGTAGCGCAGCGGGTTCAGCGCAGGTGGCACTAAGCACAAGGACCGGCTTAAGGATCCCGGTTTGAGTCCCCAGTTCCCCACCTGCAGGGGAGTCGCTTCACAAGTGGTGAAGCAGGTCTGCAGGTGTCTATCTTTCTCTCCCCCTCTCTGTCTTCCCCCTCCTCTCTCCATTTCTCTCTGTCCTATCCAACAACGACAACAATAATAACTGCAACAAAACAAAAAGGGCAACAAAAGGGAATAAATAAATAAAATAAATATTTTTTAAAAAACAAAGAGGGCCAAAAAAAAAGGTTCAGTGTGTCGAATGCATACTTTCTTTTTTTATCTTTATTTATTTTTAATAGAGACAGAGAGAAATTGTGAGGGGAGGGGGAAATAGTGTGGGAGAGAGACACCTGCAGACCTACTTCACCACTCATGAATCTTTCCCCCAGCAGGTGGGGGGGACCAGGGGCTTGAACCCAGATCCTTGTGCACTGTAATTTGTGTGCTTAACCAGGTGTGCCACCGCCTGGCCCCCTATAGACACTTGCAGAACTGCTTCACTGCCTGTGAAGTGACTCCCATGCAGGTGGGGAGCCAGGGGCTAGAACACAGTTCGATCCTTGCACCAGTCCTTGTGCTTTGCGCCATTGCGTTTAACCCACTGTGCCACTGCCCGACCCCCATGTTTTGTTTTGTTTTTTTAAATATTTTATTTACTTATTCCCTTTTGTTGCCCTTGTTATTTTATTGTTGTAGTTATTATTGTTGCCCTTGTTGATGGATAGGACAGAGAGAAATGGAGAGAGGAGGGGAAAGACAGAGAGAGGGAGAGAAAGATAGACATCTGCAGACCTGCTTCACCACTTATGAAGTGACTCCCCTGCAGGTGGGGAGTCAGGGCTCGAACTGGGATCTTTAAGCCGGTCCTTGTGCTTTGCGCCACCTGCGCTTAATCTGCTGTGCTCCAGTCCGACTCCCTCGTGTTTTGTTTCTTAAGGAGCTCCCTCTATATCACTTAACCTTCAAAACTACAAAGTCTGGACCCTGCCTCCTGGTATTACTGTAAGGGAATAAAGGCATGAAGGGTTTCTTAGAGAGAGCTGTTTCTGAGGTATTTGTGAATTATTCTTTAACATCTGGCATCAAAATCCATCACATTTAGTATTCAAATGGGACTTACCTGGAACTGCAGTAGGACTGCCTGAGGGCAGTTCACCTGCTAGCTTTTCACCTGTGCTCTGGTCAGCTGAAGAAAACTGTTCGCTTGCAGCATCTTCGCCAGAAGACTGTTCACTAGAGGTCTGTTCACCTGCAGGCTTTTCACTCGTTACCTGTTCAGCAATAGCTTGTTCAGTAACAAACTGTTCACTGGAAGGCTGTTCACCTGAAGATTTTCCACCTGAAAGCTGTTCACCTGAAAGCTTCTCACCCAAAGACTGTTCAGGAGTGTGTTCGACAGTGGCTTGTTCACTTGAAGTATGTTCACTCACAGCACGCTCACCTGAAACAGCAACTTGCCCACTTGAAACATGCTCACAGCATTTTTGTTTGAAGAAGTCTCATATAGAGCCTTGCTGTCTGAAGAGTTTCCAAATGAAATGTACTCACCTGCAGTCTGCTGAACAGAAGCTTGATGATCCAGAGAGCCAGGACGCTCCTGATCTGGTGCTCCTGGAACGGAGAAGGAAGAAAAGGATGGAAGGGATGAGAGAAGGCTCAGGGTAATGACTGCCTTCTGATGGGCTATGGCTGCTGTGTGACTTGTAGGTCTCCTGAGGGCAGTCATCAAATGCTTGTAGATGTTGGAGGAAGTCAGTTAACCTCAGAGGTGTTCATTAAACATTCAGAGACCACTTCTAGGATTGAAGGGAAGAATTTTAAGATCCACAACACTAAGGATTGCGCAGAGGAGATTCTGGTTTGTTTGTTTTTTCATTTTTTAATATTTATTTATTCCCTTTTGTTGCCCTTTTTATTGTAGTTATTATTGTTATTATTGATGTTGTTGAATAGGACAGAGAGAAATAGAGAGAGGAGGGGAAGACAGAGGGGGAAAGAAAGATAGATGCCTGCAGACCTGCTTCATTGCCTGTGAAGCAACTCCCCTGCAGGTGGGGAGCCGGGGGCTCATACCAGGGTCTTTATGCTGGTCCTTGCACTCCATGCCACGTGTGCTTAACCCACTGCATTACTGCCTGACTTTTTTAAAAAAATCTTTATCTTTATTCTGTTATTGGATAGAGGCAGCCAGAAATTGAGAGGAAGGGAGGGAAAGAGAGGGAGAGAGAGGGAGAGAGACAGACACATGCAGCCCTGCTTCACAGCTTGTAAAGCTTTCCCCTTGCAGGTGGGGACCAGGGCTCAAACCCAGGTTCTTGCACACTGTAACATGCACTCAACCATGTGCACCACCACCCTTGCCTGAGGAGATACTTTCTTTTTTTTTTTTTTTTAATTATTTTTTTTTATGGGACTTGAACCTGGGTCCTTTTGCATAGTAATACATGCACTTAACCAGGCGAGCCACCACCCGGTCCCTCGCAGAGTATTTTCAATGTGTCCCAAGACTCACTTGCAGAAAGGATAGAAGAATGATGAGAAATAAATGGTCAGGGCTTTTGTAAACTGCCATTACCTTACCTTTCCCCTAATGCTGAATGAGCACTAGCTTCTCATCCCTAGCTCTTGGGCTCAACAAGAAGCCTCTCGCTGGAGGGGGGGGGGAGGGCCAGGCTCAACAAGAAGCCTCTCACTGCGGGGGGGGGGGGAGGCTCAACAAGAAGCCTCTCGCTGGAGGGGGGGGGAGGGCCAGGCTCAACAAGAAGCCTCTCACTGCGGGGGGGGGGGGGGGGGGGAGGAGGCTCAACAAGAAGTCTCTCGCTGTAGTGTGTGGTACTGGGAACCCAGGGTTTCACCAAGAAGCTTCTAGCTGGAAAGAGTGAGAGAGAGAGAAGATGGGCTCAACAAGAAGCCTCTCGCTGTAGTGTGCGTGGTGCTGGGAACCCAGGGTTTCATCAAGAAGCTTCTAGCGGGAGAGGGGGAGAGGGGGAGGGGGAAGGGGCGAGGAGATACTTTCTTATGCACCAAAAGAATCTGAAGGGGAATTAATGCATCACTCATATCAGAAGCCCACAATCAGCTCTCCCTGCCAGAAGTAGATGAAAGGCAAGAATAATGGAGAGAAACGAGGGGAGGAAAGTTGTTTTTATTTTTTTAAGAGGAATTTCTTTTTTTAAAAGACTTTTTCTTTTTTAAAATTTATTTATTTATTTATTATTGGATAGAGACAAAGAAATTGAGAGGGGAAGGGGAGATAGAGAGGAAGAGAGACAGAAAGTCACCTGCAAAAAAAAAAGACACCTGCAGCCCTGCTTCATTTGTGAAGCTTTCCCCTGCAGGTGAGGACCAAGGGCTTGAACCTGGGTCCTTGTGCATTGTAATGTGAGTGCTTAACCAGGTATGTCACCGTCTGTCCCCTAAAAAAAAGTTATTTTTATACTTGAGTGTTTTTTTTTTCCTCTAGTCTTAGTACTGGGGCTCTATGAATCCACCACTCCTGGTAGTCTTTTTTTTTTTTTTTTCTTTCTCTTCCCTTCTTCCTCCCTTTCTTCTTTCTTTTTTTTATTCAATAGAATAGAGAGAAATTGAGAAAGGAGGAGAAATAGAGAGGGAGAGAAAGATACCTATAGGCCTGGCTCACCACTTGTGAAGCATCCCTGCTGCATGTGGGGAATAGGGCTTTGAACCCATGAGTCCTGCATAATACTATGTGTACTTAACTGAGTGTGCCACTGCCCGCCCCCCTTTTTATTTGCTAATTAGAAAACCAGGGCATCACTCTGGTACATGCAATGACCAAGATCAAAATTGGGACCTCATCCCTGAGTACAATGCTTTACCCATTGCTTTACTAATTCTAGTGTTTTTTAGTTTTTGCAATTGGATAGATACAGAAATTGAAAGGGGGGGGGGTAGAGAAGGAGGAAGAGACACCTGCAGCATTGTTTCACTACCCAATCTGGTCCCCTACGCCTACACTGAACTTCTCTGTTCCAGTCTCTTGGAAACAGAGTTGGCAGTCAGCTGAGGTAAAGAACAAACACCTCATCACAGACCCCTGCAAGCGTCAACCCGGCTTTGACCTAGCACGTTATGATCGGGCCCTCCTCAATCGCTATCGAACAGGCCATGGCCGGTGCGCCGCTATGTTCCATCGCTGGGGAGCCAGAGACGACCCGAACTGCCCTGCGGCTACAGACAGACTATGACCCACATAGTCAACGACTGCCACCTCTCCAGATTCAAAGGAGGTCTCGAAACTTGACATCAGGCTCAACCTGACGCTGTTGACTGGCTACGGAAGAAGGGCAAACGCTAGAAGAAGAAGAAGAACTACTTGTGAAGCTTTCCCCCTGCATGTGGGGACCAGGGGCGTGAACCTGCATCCTTGTGCACTGTAATGTGTGTGTTTAATCAGGTACTCCACTGCCTGCCCCCTGTAGTGGAAATTTTTAACCTTTGGACAGAATAACTTTTAAATTAGTGATGACATATGTAATGAACCCATAAAAATTGGCAGAAGGGAAGAAGATACCTTTGAGTAGGTTGTGTTTTTTTCCCAGACTCAGTACCCAATCTGGAAGAATACCAGTCATTAAGATAAAAGTAGTCTTTGCGGGAGTCAGGTGGTAGCACAGTGGGTTAAGCGCTGGTGGCGTGAAGTGCAAGGACCGACTTAAGGATCCCGGTTTGAGCCCCTGGCTCCCCACCTTCAGGGGCGTCACTTCACAAGCGGTGAAGCAGATCTGCAGGTGTCTGTCTTTCTCTCCTCCTCTCTATCTTCCCCTCCTCTCTCCATTTCTCTCTGTCCTATTCAACAATGATATCAATAACAACAATAATAACTATAACAAAAGCAAGGGCAACAAAATGGAATAAGTAAATAAAGAAATAAATATAAAAAGAAAGAAGAAAGTTTTTTTTTTAAAAAAAGTAGTCTTTGCTTAAGGGTCAGGGTGTAGATCAGTGGTAGTGTGCATGCTTCACATAGATGAAGCCCTGGGAAGATAAGTTGTGAAGTGCTTATCCATCGCCTAAGGGCTCAGTAAACTAGTCATTCTCTTCTGGACTGTCTCTCCCTCTGGAGGAAATAATGATTTCCAAGATAGTTTCTCATGAATATATATATATATATATATATCCCTTGAATAATAATGAACAGTATCTTAGTTATCAAATCAATTTGATTCAGAACCATATATATATGTAATTTCCCTGTAATAAGTATCTGCACACCACTCCCACCAACTTAAGCCTTCCTTCACCATTGTGCACTAGGCCCCCATTACCCTCTCAACCCCTCTTTCTTCATCCTCCATTTAGAGTCCTTGAACTCTGCTATAATAAACTACAACTAGTCTAAGTTTCACCCTGTATTTTCACATTCTTAGTTCTTACATCCCCCCTACACATAAGGTCACCTGGTATTCTTCCTTTTCCCTCTAGTTTATCTCACTAAATGTCCTCTCCTACCTTTAATATAGCTCATCAGTGATTTGATTAGACTTAGCAACCTAGAGGAGGGTAAGTAGACTATGATGACAGTTATTCCTAGTCAAATGTTTTAAAAAATAAGTATCGTTGAGATAGAGGTAAGCCAATGCCTCAGGATACTCTGCTTCTCTAAAAGTCCTGCAGTAGATATATATTCTGAATATTCTGTAGATTAGGGTTAGACACAGTTGATAAAGAAACGTAAGATTTAATCCACTTTTTTAAAAAAATATTTCTCTTTTGTTGCCCTTTTTTTTTTTATTGCTGTAGTTATTATTGTCGTCATTGTTGGATAAGACAGAGAGAAATGGAGAGAGGAGAAGATAGAAAGGGGGAGAGAAAAACAGACACCTGCAAACCTGCTTCACTGCCTGTGAAGCGACTCCCCTGCAGGTGGGGAGTTGGGGGCTCGAACCGGGATCCTTATGCCGGTCCTTGCGCTTTGCACCACGTGCTTAACCCGCTGTGCTACTGCCCGACTCCCTTAATCCACCTTTTAAGAGGTTTTTACTTTGAAAATTTTTGCATAAGTATTACCTGCTTGGCTAATTCTTCAGGAGCTAATAAGTTTTAATAAAGGGATTGTTTCTGCTATACAAAGGAGACTTGAAAATATATACTGATTTTTTAAAGTTACTTTTCACTTTTCAACTCATTCCTTTTGCCACATGGCCAGTACCTATTACCATCTGGCAGGTGCCTATCCATGTTTTTGAGTCAACTTTTGGAAGTCTGAGAAAGCAAGAAACAGGATCTCTGAGAAATGATGCTACAGAAAACACTGTCATTCCACTGGCAGCCCAGAGTTAGTGACCTCTCTTCTCCTCTCTCTCTCTCTCTCCTCCCACTCTGAATGGTGGATCCTGAAAGATACACACAAGTAGCTAGATAGAATATAGCCTTTGGGAGTCGGGCTGTAGCGCAGCGGATTAAGCGCAGGTGGCGCAAAGCACAAGGACCGGCATAAGGATCCCGGTTCGAACCCCGGCTCCCCACCTGCAGGGGAGTCGCTTCACAGGCGGTGAAGCAGGTCTGCAGGTGTCTTTCTCTCCTCCTCTCTGTCTTCCCCTCCTGTCTCCATTTCTCTCTGTCCTATCCAACAACGACAACAACAATAATAACTACAACAATAAAACAACAAGGGCAACAAAAGGGAATAAATAAATAAAATAAATTTTAAAAAAATTTTAAAAAAAAGAATATAGCCTTTAAGGGAGTTGGGCAGTAGCGCAGTGGGTTAAGTGTAGGTGGCACAAAGCACAAGGACCAGCATAAGGATCCCAGTTCGAGCCCCTGGCTCCCCACCTGCAGGGGAGTCTCTTCACAGGCGGTGAAGCAGGTCTGTAGGTGTCTATCTTTCTCTCCCCCCTCTGTCTTCCCCTCCTCTTTCAATTTCTCTCTGTCCTATCCAACAATGACAGCATCAATAACAACAACAGTAATAAATATTTAATAAATATTTTTAAAAAATTAAAAAAAAAGAATATAGCCTTTAAGGAGTAGTTTATATGGTCTCTGGTCCATAAACCCACTGTGTTCTGAGAAGGCTTTCTGAACACCTCATATCATCATCTTTTTTCATTCCTTGCCATGTTAGCTGCATAGGATCCTTTGTCATCCAGTTTGTTAGGAAAAAAAAAAACCTTCCATTGCATTTTCACCAGTTCTCTTGGCCTGTCTTTCACGTTGGAGAGCTTAGATACACATGAACAGCTGGAAGAAGTTAAGAAAAGTAGTACCATGATAAGGCAATGAGCCCTGCTGATGGTAACACCATATCAAGGAGTCACCTGGCCCAGGAGTTCTCAGAATTAGACATATTTGGCTATACCTGGTTCTGAATCAAATTGGTTTGATAACTAAGATACTGTTCATTATTCTTCAAGGGCTGAAACATCGTGAAGAGGACTCATCTGTTTGCCTATCACCACCCACAGCTAATCTAGAGGACTCACCTTTGGCAGATTCAAGCAGGAAAAGACTCACTAGTAAGAGAAATGTCTTCATTTGGATTTGGAGAAAGTGGGCCACCCTGGTGTGGGACACCCACAAGCAGTGAAGGAATCAGTGGGCAGAAACTCCCAGGGCAGTGTAAGAGCTTTCTGGGAGTTCTAGAACTTCAGAAGTGATCCATGCTTCCTCACAATGGGCTTGCACCCTGAAGTTATCCCATGGACAGTGCAGGCAGTTTGGCTTATAACAGCTATCCATGGCAGATTGTGTTGGTGAAGGCTAATGTGTTATGGGCAAGGTCCTGTGTTAGAACTCTACCTTGACTTTAAGACAAAAAAAAAAAATGGGGGGGGGTTGGCACACCTGGTTGAGTGCACACATTACAATGTGCAAGGACCTGAGTTCGAGCCCTGAGCCCCCACCTGCAGGGGGGAAAGCTTCACTAGTAGTGAAACAGTGTTGCAGGTGCCTTTCAGTCTCTCTCCTCTACCACCCCTTTCCCTCTCAATTTCTGGCTGTCTCTATCCAATAAATAAGTAAAGATAATAAAAAATTTAAAAATGAAAAAAAATTTCTTATCACCACAGTTGCATAATACTCTTAAAAGATAAGTACTGGGGGTCGGGCGGTGGCGCAGTGGGTTAAGCGCACGTGGCGCAAAGCGCAGGGACCAGCGTAGGGATCCCGGTTCGAGCCCCCGGCTCCCCCACCTGCAGGGGAGTCGCTTCACGGGCGGTGAAGCAGGTCTGCAGGTGTCTATCTTTCTCTCCCCCTCTCTCTGTCTTCCCCTCCTCTCTCCATTTCTCTCTGTTCTATCCAACAACAAAGCAACATCAACAATAGCAATAATAACCGCAACGAGGCTGCAACAACTAGCGCAACAAAAAGGGGAAAAAAATGGCCTCCAGGAGCGGTGGATTCATGATGCAGGCACCGAGCCCAGCAATAACCCTGGAGGAGAAAAAAAGAAAAAAAAAAAAAAAAAAAGATAAGTACTTTCGGGAGTCCGGCGGTAGTGCAGTGGGTATAAGCTCACGTGGTGCAAAGCGCAAAGACCGGAGTAAAGATCCTGGTTCGAGCCCCTGACTCCCCACCTACAGGGGAGTCGCTTCACAGGTGGTGAAGTAGGTCTGCAGGTGTCTGTCTTTCTCTCCCTCTCTTTGTCTTCCCCTCCTCTCTCCATTCCTCTCTGTCCTATCAAACAACGATGACAACAATGATAACTATAACAATAAAACAACAAGGGCAACAAAAGGGAATAAATAAAATTTTTAAAAAGATACGTACTTTCGTGAAACTGGAGAAATAGCTCACTAGGTAGAGCACCTGCCTTGCCATGGGCTAAATCCAGATTCAAACCCCAATACTACATGGGAGCTGTTTTGGCACTGGGTGAAGTTCTAGTGGTGCGATATCTCCTCTCTCTGCCTCTCTTTCTGTCTCTTGATCTCAATGAAAAAGTGGCTGAGGGGCGATAAAAGTATACAGGTGCAGGGAGTCGGGCTGTAGCGCAGCGGGTTAAGCACAGGTGGCGCAAAGCACAAGGACCGGCATAAGGATCCCGGTTTGAACCCCGGCTCCCCACCTGCAGGGAAGTCGCTTCACAGGCGGTGAAGCAGGTCTGCAGGTGTCTATCTTTCTCTCCCCCTCTCTGGCCTCCCCTCCTCTCTCCATTTCTCTCTGTTCTATCCAACAACAACAATAATAACTACAACAATAAAACAACAAGGGCAACAAAAGGGAATAAATGAATTAAATAAATATAAAAAAAAAGAAATAAAACACGGTGGTCGGGCGATGGCGCAGTGGGTTAAACATGATTGGATTTGAACCTGGGACTCTGTAGCCTCAGGCATGAAGGTCTCTTTGCATAACTATTACACTGTCTACCCACCCATGGATGGATTTTTACCTACTTTTACTTTGTGCTCCATTCACCTGACCATTACCTCATCTTTCTTTTTCTTGTTATAAAAGAAAAATTCCTGGCTTTTGTCCCTCTTCCAGACACAATTTGGATTTCTACCTAAAGTCAGTTTCCCAAACTGCATTTTTTGATCTTCTGCTTTGCCTTTGTAATGGTGTCCTGAACTGGGTTTGCACAAGTGTATTATACTAAGTGGACATGCTAAATGATGTGTGTGTGCTCTCCCACTCTGCCTCTGATGTTAGCTGCTCCCCCTCCCGAACTCATGCATAGTATGAAGCTCCTCAGTCCCTCACAAGCTAAAATGCATCTTATCTGTCTTTTTCAGTGCAGGGAGGGCTGTGAACTGTGAACTGGAGCCTGAGACAGTCCATTGCCTTGGGAACTTTGAACAACTGGCATTTCCAGAAGGGTCAGGAAAGTGCTTCAGGGAGTGGAGTGAGAAGGAATTCCCTGGGAGAACTGGACTGTGACAGGTCCAGAACATTCTAGTCTAGCGCTGAAGGGATTTCCAGAAAAGCTATTCAGTGAAAATCTGATCTTTATCAGATGATTTAAAAACTTTTCTGCTGAGCCATGATGTGGAACTGGTTGTTTTTTTTTTTTTCTTTTTCCCCTCCAGGGTTATCGCTGGAACTCAGTGCTTGCACTACAAATCCACTGCTCCTGGAGGCTATTTTTTTCCCTTTTGTTGCCCTTGTTGTTATTATCATTGTTGTTGTTATTATTGTTGTTGTTGTTGTTGCTGACATTGTGGTTGGATAAGACAGAGAGAAATGAAAAGAGGAGGGGAAGACAGAGGGGGAGAGAAAGATAGACACCTGCAGACGTGCTTCACCACTTGTGAAGCGACTCCCCTGCAGGTGGGGAGCTGAGGGCTGGAACCGGAATCCTTACACCCGTCCTTGTGCTTTGCACTGAGTACAGTTAACCTGCTGCACTACCGCACGGCCCCCAGAGCTGGTATTTTTAAAAAACATTTTTATTTATTTGTATTTTGTGACTGCAGGGAGGTCTGAAGCCAAAGCTGCAAAATGTTCTATCGAGATCAGTGTTTTATGTCACTTGCATCAAGAGTATGAACACTTATGAGTCTATTAGTCTGTAACTCTGCCTGAGAAGATAATCTACCTGCTACTCTCTGTCTGCTAAATACTTAGCAACAGTTTTGGCACACGTTGACCTGAAGGAACTGGAGGCTTATGTATCTGCAGTCAAGCCCTATTCAGAGAAGCAGGACACCTCTGGAGCACCCTGGGTTCCCCCACCTCAGCAGGCTCAGTAGCTCACACAAATCGTTTGGCTGAGCGAGGCAGACCTGGTGCTTTTAAGAGCTAGGAAAAATGGGACCCCTATTGGTGTTCTTAGCTCAGAGAGAATGCGACTTTTTTGATAGGGCCAGTGGAGTCAACCCTGCCTAGAGACAGGTAGGAAGGCGGGTTCTGTCTCTCATCTGTTGTCTGTGGCCCCTCCCTGCGGCTTATAAAACCCCTGAAGGTACCTGCATCTGAATCCTGCTGTCCCCGCTAGCTGTCCTGCTTCTCTGTCCCTGTTCCTGCACAGCGATGGGTGCACGTCTCCTGCTGCTGTTTCTGGGCTTCTCCGTGGCCTGGCCCTGCCTGCAGGGTGAGCTGGATAGGGGAGCGGCAAGGGAAGGACCTACAGATGACACAGCCTTTCCCCATCAGCCCTACTCCATGCTACCCCGTGCTTTTCTCCTCTCCTTTGGGCTTCTTTCACTATTGGTCCTGCTCTGCCCCTCTTCCCTTTCTTTCAATATATTTTATTTATTTATTCATTTAAAATATTATTTAATTCCTTTTGTGGCCCTTGTTTTATTGTTGTAGTTACTATTGATGCCATCATTGTTGGATAGGACAGACAGAAATGGAGAGAGGAGGTAAGACAGAGAGGGGGAGAGAAAGATAGACACCTGCAGACCTGCTTCACCGCCTGTGAAGTGACTCCCCTGCAGGTGGGGAGCTGGGGGCTCAAACTGGGATCCTTATGCTGGTCATTGCACTTCGCACCACGTGCGCTTAACCCACTGTGCTACCGCCCAACTCCCTATTTTTATTTTAAAGAGAGACATGCAGACAGAGAGAGATCAGAGCACTGCTTGGTACTGGGGATTGAACCTGGGACCTCAGATATTTTTTTTTAATTTTATTTATTTTCCCTTTTGTTGCCCTTGTTGTTTTATTGTTGTAGTTATTGTTGTTATTGATGTCATCATTGTTAGATAGGACAGAGAGAAATGGAGAGAGATGGGGAAGACAGGGAGAGAGAAAGATAGACACCTTGCAGATCTGCTTCACTGCCTGTGAAGCGACTCCCCTGCAGGTGGGGAGCCGGGGGCTCAAACCAGGATCCTGATGTCAGTCTTTGCTCTTCACTCCATGTGCACTTAACCTGCTGCGCTACTGCCCAACTCCCAGGACCTGAGATACTGAAGCATGAAAGTCGTTTTGCATAATCACTATGCTATCTCCTTCAGCCCCCTTCCTTTATACATATATCCATATCTATATTTCTTTATTTCTTGAGACAATGAGAGATCAGAGCACCTCCCAGCCCCAGCATAGGGGGTTAGGGATGGGACTTGGGGCCTCAGGCATGCAAAGCCTGTGCTGTACCACTGAGCCATTGCCCAGGCTCCCTCTGCTCCTCTCTGTCTAGGTCCTCTTTGCTTCCTCATCCTGCTTTAGCCCCCTACTTTGCTCCCACCTCAGTTCTAATCCCTGAACTTGAGCTGAAAGGGAGCTAGAGAAGTTCCTCAGGGGTGATGAAGACACACTGGGTGTGGGGATCTTGACCCCTGGGGTCAGGTAGAGGTGGAACTTAGGTTTCATGCTCACTGCAGGCCCAGTAGAGCCTGTGTGTCAGAGGCATAGCCAGTTTACCTCCAAGCTCCAGCCAGGCAGTGTGCGACGTGCTTCCTACACATTCTCAAGCAATGGGAAAGGTTATAGCCAAAACATGTGCCTCTAGTGGGCCGCTAGAGCCTCACAGTGCTGTTTGGCTTCACAGCTCTCAAGTGCTACCAGTGTCACCAAGTCAGCGCCAGTGGGGTTTGTGAGAGTGGGAGACGTGTCTACCAGACCCGTGGCAACCAACAGTGCTTTGTGAGGAAGATCTATGAAGGTGGGTGCCTGGCTCTCCTTCACTGCCCTTTGCCTACTCTTGAAGAGTGTGGACTCTTCAGGAGCCCTCAGCCGAACACAGGATGTATGGGGTGTTGTAAATTATTTTACAAAGAGGTATGGGGGTTGGGGCTGCTTGTGGTGCATATAAAAGAATTTGCAGCGGGAGCTGGGAACTGGTTTAATCAGTACACGGTTTATTAGGGTGAAACAGGTGAAAGGCAAAATAAGCAATTATCAAGGGTTAAGCATACTCTAGGTCTATAAAGTCTGAATATGGTTATCAAAGTTTAGTCCCATAAGATAAACAATTATCAGCTCTGGTAAAGGTTGCTCATGGCTGTAGAGGGGTCTAAAAGTTTAGCAGCTAGCAGAGTCACACGTGTTCAGTTCCCAGGAGAAGCAGCCATGGCACATCTGACCAGAAGCAGCAGCAGCAGCAGCCAAAGAGGCTCTTGTGCTCAAAGTCCCTTGCTTTTATACATTCTTTTCTCTGAAGCACCTCCTCAGGGTGAGGTCATTTGTATGCTAATAGTCCCAAACTCCTGCTGGGGTCACCACATGGGGCACTTGTTTTTTCCCCCTGAATACTTGGGAAATGATAGGGCATGTGCCTTGCAATGTACATAATCCAGGTTGGAAGCCCAGTGCCACATGATAGGTGCCATGGCATTGGAGGAAGCTCTGGCTCAGTGAACTCTATCCCTTGTTCTCGCTGTTGCTATCTGAATGGAAAAGTCAGCCCAGGAGCAGTGAAATTCAAGGCCATAACCCTAAAGGGGACAAAAAAGTTGAGAAGTGGTCCTGGAGGATAGCCTTCCTTGACATGGGTGTGGCCTCAGCACCAACCCTGGCACCACATGGAAGTGTCACAATACTGGAGGAAGCTTTGGTGCTGTGGCCTTTCTCCTTCTTTTATATCTCTGAAACAAAAATGGTGAAAAAGTCAGCCTGGGAGCAGTGAAAACATGCATGTGTAAGGCCCAGGTCATTCCTGGAAGTGAAATGGAAAAGAAATCCATTGGGTACCTGTGATTCTGGTACTTGTCTGCATCCACTCTGACAGGACCAGTAGACATAGTGCTGGGGGACAAAAATTCCTCTTGGGGGCCAGGCTGTAGCACAGTGATCAAGTGTACACAGTATGAACTGCAAGGATCCCAGTTCAAGCCCGTCTCCCCATCTGCAGGGGTCTCACTTCATAAGTGGCGAAGCAGTGTTGCAGGTGTCTGTATTCCCCTTCTCTCTCAATTTCTCTCTGTCCTATCCAATAATAGTAATAATAATGAATGGTCTCCAGGAGCAGTGGATTTGTAGTATAGGCACTGAAGCCTAGCAATAACCCTGGAGACAAAAGAAAGAAAAGAAAAGCCTCTTGAGAGGCTTCTGAGTCCTTGGGCAATGCCCTTTCATTTTCAGGGGTGATGGATAATAGAAACAAACTGGAGTTTGCTTGGAGGAGGCTTTTGGGATGAGGCCTAGATGTGGACATGATCTGAGGGTTGGGGAGGCCACCTGCCTGACAGCACAACCTGTCAGAACAATGTGCTGCCTCTCTTCACTCATTGAATTACTCAGCCTTTTTTGTGGAACTGAGGCCTTGTGCCTGTGCAATTCCACTGCCCCTGACACAGCTTTTTTGCACAGAGAGAGGAAGACACCACTTTCATCCGAACTTCCCCTAGTGCGAGCTGTGTGACACCAGGGTTTCATCCAGGCTAAACACATGTCAGAACTTTCACCTGACCCTGTGAGCTCTCCATCCCCAGTCACTCACTCTCCCAACAAATTCTTACCACCTGCCTCTGACCAGGATAACACATGGGGGCCACAGAGCAAACATATGTTCTCCTCGGTTTTCTTCCTCTACAGGTAAGAAGCTCCTGTACGGACTCCAGGGCTGTGAGGACCTGTGCATTCCCATGTCCTTCTTCAGACCAAGTGTTCGAGTACATTTTGAGTGCTGTAAAGACAGGCCTTTCTGTAACAAGTTCTAGAGACTGGCCCTTCCTTGGCCTGCTCACTTGTTCATTTAGAGCCTGTTCTATACTCCTATGGCCTCAAAGGATTAAATGTCCCCTCCAGCATCCTGAGACCTTTAGCAATAGGTGCTTGCTTCACCAGCTTGACCCATCACCCTCCATGTCCCCTCCCCTTCACAGTCTGATCGCCTTTCTTTTCTCTTGGTCTCTCCATCCTTCTTTCTCTTTCTTGTCACTGGCATATATATATAATACATATAAAAATATATATGGCTGTCTCCTCTGTTATTGTATTTTATCTGGTTGCATTATATGACTTACAGAATCGTTTCTGTAGAGCCCTGTAGTTTGTTTGCAACTTGCAGAAAAGTCATACTTAAGTCATTGTTGATGTTCAGTGAAATTCATGCTTTTTTACGCATACGGTTCTGCAAATGCTATCTTACAATCACCGTGACCAAGAAACAAAGTCTTTGCCTTACCACTGAACATTTCTTTATACTTCTTTGTAGCCATTCCTTTTGCCCCACTCCCAGTCAGCTTCAGCCACTGCCATTTCATATTAGTGACTCTATACTATTTAAAAAGCAATTCTAGCAGTTACTTTATAGTTCTACTTGTAGAACACTGGACTTGCAGAGCTGAGGCTCCAGATTCTGTCCCTTGCACCATGTGTACCATATGTTCTGGCTTGTCTCACTCTCTTTTTCTCTATGTATTGTGAAACTTTCTCATCAGAATAAATAAAAAAAAAAGGGAATCAGGTGGTAGCGCAGTGGGTTAAGTGCACATGGCTCAAAGAGCAGGGACCGGCGCAAGGATCCCGGTTCGAGCCCCCGGCTCCCCACCTTCAGGGGAGTTGATTCACAGGCGGTGAAGCAGGTCTGCAGGTGTCTGTCTTTCTCTCCCCCTCTCTGTCTTCCCCTCCTCTCTCCATTTCTCTCTGTCCTATCCAACAACGATGTCATCAATAGCAACAACAATAATAACCACAACAATAAAAAATAAGGGCAACAAAAGGGAATAAATAAAATTTTTAAAAAAGAATAAATAAAAAATAAACATTGTTTAAAATTAATATATTCAGGGAGCTGGGTGGTGGTACACTTGGTTAAACACACATATTACCATGCACAAGGACCTGGGTTTAAGGCCCCCACCCCTCATCTGCAGGGGGAAAGCTTCATGAGCAATGAAGCAAGTACTGCAGGTATCTCTCTCTCTCTCTCTCTCTCTCTCTATATATATATATATATATATATATATTCCCTATCTTCTCAATTTCTTTCCATCCTATCAAATTGAAAAAGAGAGAGAGAGAGAAAGGCCACTGGGAGTGGTGAGATTGTTGTGCAGGCACCGAGCCCTGATGACAACCCTAGTGGGGGAAAAAAAACTAATATATTTATTGGCTAGACAGAGAAATTGAGAGGGAAGGGGAAGAGAGACACCTGCAACACTTTAACTGAAGCTTTCCCTCTGCAGGTGGAGACCAAGGGCTTAACCTGAGTCCTCGCACATGGCAACATGTGCACTCACCTGGGTGTATCACTGCCCGGCCACTGAGAAAACAATCTTATAAACACAATTCAGTCAAGTAAATTTTAAGATCTAATTGGTTTTACTAAACACTTCATGAGTTGGATGGCATTCTCTTTGGTAAATAGAGACCTGGGGAGGGCACATGAAATGGGAGATTTTATATGTCAGAGGGAGAATGGGATAAGTTTATTTAGTTAGTTTGTAAGAGATTGTTTCAGGCAGGCCACAACAAGGTGACTTCTTTCCTTGTGTGTGGGGGGGAGCAGGTTACCTGGAAGAAGAGGAAATTATTATTGTAATATATATATTACTGTATATGTGTATATATATATTCAAGAATGCACATATATACATGGATCCACACACGTGTTTTTCTGTGGGCTAGGCAATAGAATCCAGGACCTCACCATGCACTCTACTTCTGAGTTCCTGCAATTACATCCTCATATAAGGTTACTTTGGAACTGAGCTAGCAAGTTAATTTGAAGGCAAATTTATTGACAATAGAGGAAAAAGCAAACAACTTTCCCGTATGGAGATGTCTCTTCTTCTCTCAGGTCCCCAAGAAACTTCTCAGTCCCACAGGCTACGAGGCTTCTAGCCTCTTGGCTCCCATGCCAGCCATTGCCCTAGCTACAGGGACATATCTAGGCCCCAATTCTAAGCTGTTGGACTGTAAGGCTGATTGGTGGTTACCGGAAGGAAGGAAAGTTTGGGGACTCTGAAGGGGGGTGGGGTGGGTCATTAAATCAGAACAAAGCGCTGTACATGTTGATTTTCAGTGATGTCCATCTGGAATCTCTATAAGGCAGTGATCCCTCAATACAGTAACCTCACATTTTTGTAAAAGAACTCCCTCAGTAGTAGGCTGAGATGAAATCAAAATTTATCTTTGATGCTTGATTCACTTGAATGGTACTGAGGAGAAGGAAACTGTGTTGTAAGGAGAAAGAAGAGTAGTGGGTTCCATCTGTCATCATAGAGGGAATTTGTCAAAGTGCTTGTATAGAAAGAGCCCAGCTCAGGAATGTCTGCAGGGCCCTGCTCATGTCACCAGGCACCAGACTATGACCAGTGAAGTTGGCAGGTAGGGAAGGTTGCAGGACTCAGCCATGAACAGCAGAGGGAGACAAAGCCCACTGCTAAGCTTGTGCAGCCTTCGCATGGGCAGCTACACCATCCAGTGGAATCAGGGAGGCCTGCAGGCCTTCTGACAGCCACAAAAGGCCTAGCTCTTCAGAGAGTCTCTTCCAGAGACTCCTAGGCTAGTTCTCACCCTGGCACCTCCCTGTTTGATTTATTTTCTTTTCTTTATCCATTTGATAAGATAGAGACTTTCAGAGAGAAGGGGGATAGAGAGGGAGAGAGACACTTGCATCCCTGCTCTACCACTAATGAAACTTGCCCCTGGCAGGTAGGGACTAGGGGCTTGAACCTGTGTCCTTATGCATTGTAGTGTGTATCTTAACCAGGTGCACCACTGCCCAGCCTCCCTGTTTGATCTCTTACAGTCCCCTTTGGAGACCTCCTACAGACTAAGGAAAAGGCCTTCTTTTTTTTATCAGAGCACTGCTCAGCTCTGGCTTAAGGTGGTTCAGGGGACTGAACCTGGGACTTTGAAGCCTCAGGCATCAGAGTCTCTTTGCATAACCACTATGCTATCTACCCCTGCCCAGGCCTTCTTTTAAGTATGTGCATTAGCTCCAGGCACTGTCTGATGTCCCTAGGGGTGGCTTCCTTCTGTGCTTCTTGGGCTTTGGTTTAACCAGCCCCATACCTTGTTACTGGGTGTGGATTTTAATATTCTCCAGATCTCTGGGTCTAGAATCTGTGCCTCCTGCAGTTACTTATCAGGATTTTCCTTATCCCTGGTCTCACACAGCTCTCATTCCTTGTCAGGATTTTCCTTATCTCTGGTCTCACATAGCTCTCATTCCTTGTCAGGATTTTCCTTATCCCTGGTCTCACACAGCTCTTATTCCTTGTCAGGATTTTCCTTATCCCTGGTCTCACACAGCTCTCATTCCTTGTCAGGTTGCCCAGGGAAGAGATCCTGTGAGAAAACAACCATCTCCAAACGAGGAGGAGAGGCCTCACCAGAAACCAAGCCCATCAGTACCTGCTTCTTGGACTTTCAGCCTCCAAAACTCTGAGAGAATTAGTGTCCATGGGTTAGCTCACCCATAGGATTTTGTGACCCTGTCTAATCAACACAGACTCCCAGCCTTTTCCAGGTAATTCCCCCTCTGAAGTGGTTTGGGAAGGTTGTAGAAGCAGCATTAACAGCATCTGGTCCATTCCTCAATTGAATTCACCCAAGCAGACAGCCTGCAGGCCCCACAGACCGGCTCCCCAGACCCTGCCTCACATCACCTTGGGAGGAAGCAACAGAGACCAACAAAAGAGAAAGTTTCCTGTCCTGGTCTTCAGAGTTATATTCTATTTCCTCACCTCTTCCAGAGACAGGAAGGAGGGGCTTTCTGACTAGAGAGAAGTCCTGTCACTTGGGAACTTCTCTTTGTGGGATGGGGACCTGATGTTTCCTCTTGGTTCCTGTCCCCAGACAGCAGGTATGATGTGGAGGCAGCCAAAAGGAGCATGGGTTTTGTGGAGATGGTGTTCTGCCAGGTAGATGTTCCCTTGGAGTCTGGATATGTGAACTAGAAGGTCATTGTTTGAATTTGGTGACTTTGAGCCACAGGGGAGCTTGATTAGAGCAGAGTCTGGGAGAGAGGATAGAGGATGATATCCTTTGCTAGGACTTTGCTGTGAAGGAGAAAAGAGAGGTGTGAGGTACAGACCTCTCCACCTCCATCAGCAGCATGCCATGCATCTTACTGCCACTGACTTGGAGCTCACTGGAGAACTTTACAAAGAGATATGGGGAAAGGAGCCAAACTGTCTAACTCGGACACCAGGACTGTTGAGAGTAGAAGCACAAAAAGTTCCTCACCACTGGCGTGAGCAGAGACCCTGTGAGCAGAGGGTGGTGAATGGGGGAGATGGGAGAGTAGACAAAAGGAAGAGGGAGTGTTAGGCCCTAAGGGACTCAGCGCTTTAGCACAAACCCTGGCATGACAAGAGAACTCAGTCCTTGGACTCCTGGATTCTGTGGGTGGGTCCCTCCCTAGATGCTATGTCACATGTGTCTGTCTGCTCAGCAGCCTGGCCCTCACATCAGACACCTCAAAGAGAACTGGCAGAAACTGTGGGGAAATGCTGGCTCCAGTAGGCCAAAGGTCCTGGTTCATGATTCCTGCTTGCCAGGAGCTTTGGGAACAGGAGGGGCTGCTTTTGTCATGACAAGTGTCTCAGGGGGGCTGGCTCTGCAGGCAGGTTTCCTGGGCCTGGGCCAGGAGAAACACCCACTGGCAGGTGTGTAAAAGGAAGCTTCTGCCCACAGCCCAGGGCCAGCTGAGTCCATCCAGCCTGTACCAGCACACAGCAGGCAGCCTGTCCTGGCCCTTCCTGGCGCTTTGTTCTACCCCCATCACCCCCTGCATCTCTGCATCTCGCTGCCTCCCAGGCTGCCATGGACAAGTCCCTACTGTTGCCACTGCTGCTGCTGCTGCTGGGAGCCTTTTCCTTCTTGTTCTTTCAAGGAGTGGGTGAGGCCAGCACTGCTGGGGGGAGGGGGCTTGGCTGAGCATGAGCAGCTGGGAGAGGGCTGAGGTCAAGGCTGATGTTGTGGCTGGTCTGACCAGCAAGAATTTGATATCTCTGTCTCTGTGTCTCTCTCTCTCTCTTTCTGTGTCTCTGCTGCCTCCACCCCAGTGCTCCAGGAGAAGGGTTCAGGCCCCTCCCAAGGTCTCAGAGAGGGGTTAGATTGGAGCAGAGTGGGGCCCTTCTCAATGCAGGTCGGTCACCCTGCTGGGATTACAAGGGCTGGTCCTAGGAGGCCTGGTGGTGGTGTTGGTCCAGGACTCTCTGTAAAGTCAGGATCTTCCTCAGAATCTTCCTCAGGGCTGATCTTGTAGGAAGAAGTATTAGAATAATGGCTGTGGGGAGTCAGGCAGTAGCGCAGCGGGATAAGCGCAGGTGGTGCAAAGCGCAAGGACCAGCATAAAGATCCGGGTTTGGTTTGAGGCTCTGGCTCCCCACCTGCAGAGGTGTCACTTCACAGACACCTGCAGACCTGCTTCACTGCTTGTGAAGCGACCCCCCTGCAAATGGGGAACTGGGGTCCCTACGCCGGTCCTTGCATTTTGTGCCATGTGCACTTAACCTGTTGCACTACCACCAGGCCCCCAAGTCTCACCTTTTTATCTTTGCATCAACTCTCACAGCATCTCCTGTATCACCTGACTGGTGACATCTGATAGTCTTGCTCTGAGTTACTTTTTTTTTTTTTGCTCCCAAGAGTGCTGCTCAGGTCTGGCTGGGATTGAACCTGGGACCTCAGAGCCTCAGGCTCTAAAGTCCATTATGCTATTTTCCCAGCTACTTACTTTAAAAAAAAAAAAAGTTAGTGGGATGTCATCATATACCACACAGTTCACTCATTTAAAATAGACACAGTGTTTTGTTTTTTTTTTTTTTTTAATCCTGACTGGATTTTGAGATTCCCCTTGTCAAAGATCCACGTTTCCTTCAATATGCAGTGGATACAGTCTGGTAGGGATATACCCTGCCTCTGGCGATAAGATTTTTCTGATTTTGTCCCTAAATTCTTGGATCCTAGTGTGTCTGAGCCCACTGTGGTCTCAGCACATTCAGCCCTGGGCTCCTTTGTTTCCACAGCCCCAACAACGCTGTGTATGTCCTGCCACATTTTTAAGAAGGGCAGATGTCTAGAAGGTGAGGGCAACTGCACCGTGGAGCAAGGCCGAGGATGCAGAACCACAGATATGTACTTCTTCAATGCCAGAGGTAATGTCTGAGCTGGCTGGATGTGGGCACTGTGGGGGGTCTTAAGCCTGAGGGAGACTTTCCTGGGAGGTGGATGTTTCCCAGGCTGGGCAATGTAGTAAGAAAGGTTGCCCTACTTTTTTTTTCCCCACTGTTAATAGTAGGTTACAAGAATGTTAAGATTACAGTGTATACCACCAGAGTTCTGTACCCCCTCCCTCCTACCACCCAAAGATAATCACCACAGTTCTCACAGGTTTTACAGTTTGCTTGCTTCTGTTTTTTCTTTGTGTTTTTTTTTCCAAGTTCATGTATATCAGATCTCTAGATTCCACATATGAGTGAAATTATCTGGTAGCTGTCTTTCATCTCTTTATTTATTTATTTTGCCTCCAGGGTTAACACTGGGGCTCAGTGCCTGCGCTATGAATCCACTGCTCCTGGAGGCCATTTTTCCCATTTTGTTGCCCTTGTTGCTGTTATTATTGTTATTGATGTCATTGCTATTGTTATTAGATAGGAGAGAGAGAAATGGACAGAGGAGAGGAAGACAAGGGGAGAGAAAGATAGACACCTGCAGATCTGCTTCACTGTCTCTGAAGTGAACCCCCTGCAGGTGGGGAGCCAGAGGCTTGAACTGGGATCCTTGCACCAGTCCTTGCACTTTGTGCAATGCACACTTAACCTGCTATGCTATCACCTACCCCCATCTCTTTACTTTTTTTGCTAAGCATAATCACCTCCAGTTCAATCCATTTTGTCCCAAAGCACACAGTGTCATCTTTTTTGACTGCAGATTAGTATTCCATGTAATATATGTCCCATAATTTCTTTAGCCAGTCGTCTGATGATGGGCATTTAGGCTGCTTCCATGCTCTGGCTACTATGAATAATGTAGCTGTGAACATAGGGGTGCATATGTCCCTTTGAATTAGTATTTGAGTGTCCTTTGGATAAATGCTTGAGTGGTATTGCTGGATTTCAGCAACTCAGTGGGTTGCTGATAATTCCATTTTTATTTGTTTAAAATTTGCCTTACTTTGTGCTCTTAGCATTGTCTTCTGGCATTGAGTTGGAATGTCCTTCTCTTCCAGATGGGTATCGCTACAACCACACTAAACTGGACTGCTCAAATGAGTGTAAGGCTTGGAAATTGGCTCGTGTGTCGCACATGGCATCCGTCTTTTGCTGTCAAGGTCCGGCTTATTGTAATAAATATCGAGGAAGATCTTTGCGGTGGAAGCCAAAGTAACTGCTAAGTCCTTTGCTAACAGTCTGTCTCCTGGCCCTGAATTTCTGGTCTTGTGTCCCCCATACATCCTCTTGGAGCACATAGTATCCTCTCTTCCTCTTCTCTCCTTACTCTGTCCTGTGCACTCTTGGTTTCTAGTCATGTCTCCTTTCTGCTTCATTCCCATCTCTGAATCACTGCCACCCTTCCTGACCTGGTGTTCCTGACTCCTCACACTCAGTGCGCTTCTTTGACAGGCTGACAGCCTGGTTTCTCATCCCATCAACTCAGAAGTGCCTGTAATGTGCCTAGTTTGGTGTAACAGTTTCCACTGTGTACATCATGAGTTTGGGGGTTCAGTGGAAAACCCAGATAGTGCCTAGTGGCTGATGAACAGGCCTGAAAGTCTAAGAAATAACCATAACTCTGTCACAAGAGTAGAGGCCGTTAGCTTTAGATAATCCACATGTTCCTGGAATCTTGGTTGCTTCCCTCATGAAATTTGCAGAAACTGTCCAAAGAATGGAATGGTGATTGGGTGGGGTGGATCATGTACACTGAACACCATCAAAATAAGGAGTGGGAGAAGGTCACTCCTGAAGCATTCATGCAAGTAGATGGGGCAGCAGGATGGAAGAGGGGGCTGTCTTTTCCTATGATAACTTTTAGGTTCACAGGAGAAGCCACAGCACAGTGGCTTGAGGATCAAAAAGAAACAATGAGTGTGGGTAATTCTCCCAAGAAGTTTGGGAAGAACTGAAGTGGAGTACACCATTTTATGAGGATACTGACCTTAATAAGTTTTTAGGCAAAGAAAGGTTTATGCTTTGTGAAAGTGCCTCTTTTATTATGAATGTCAGAAAAGCTATCACAGGGCTGGATGGTGGCGCACCTGGTTGAGCACACATGTTATAGTGTGCAAGGACCCAGGTTCGAATCCCTGGTCCCCACCTGCAGGGTAAAAGCTTCACAAGTGGTGAAGCAGGGCTGCAGGTGTCTCTGTTTCTCTTTCCTTCTCTATCACCCACTTCCCTCTCGGTTTCTGGCTGTCTCTATCCAATAGATAAATAAAGGTAATAAAAAAATGTATGAAGAAAAGAATATCTATCACATTATTATTCCATGATCAATGTATATTATATAACAAACATTCTATATTTCTGGCTGTCTCTATCTAATAAATAAAACAAAGATAATAAATTTTTTTAATTTTTAAATATTTAGGTGGTCTGGGAGGTGGTGCAATGGATAAAGCACTGGACTCTCAAGCTTGAAGTCCTGAGTTCAATCCCTGGCAGCACATGTATCATAGTGATGTCTGGTTCTTTCAGTCTCTCTTCCTATCTTTATATATATTTTTTTTTTTTTTTTTTTCAGAGAGATGCAGAGAGAGAAACACCAGAGCACTGCTCAGCTCTGGTTTATGGTGGTGCGGGGTATTGAACCTGGGATTTAGGAGCCTGAGGCATGAAAGTCTGTTTGCATAACCATTATGCTGTCTGTCCCACCCTTTTTTTTTCCAAATACTTTCCAGTAGATTGTTGGTTCCCAGAGAGTATGAGTATTAAATCATATACATAGATTGTAATTTTATTTATTTATTATTTTGTTTCCAGGGTTATTGCTGGGGCTCAGTGCCTGTACTATGAACCCAATCCTCCTGGAGGCTTTTTTTTTCCCTTTTGTTGCCCTTGTTGTTTATTGTTATTGTTGTTATTATTGTTGTTGTTATTGCTGTCATTGTTGCTGGATAGGACAGAGTGAAATGGAGAGAGGAAGGGAAGACAGAGGGGGAGAGAAAGATAGACACCTGTAGGCCTGCTTCACTGCCTATGAAGCAACCCCCCTGCAGGTGGGGAACTGGGGGCTCGAACTGGGATCCTTAGGCAGGTCCTTGCGCGTTGCACCATGTTCACTTAACCTGCAGCATTACACCCAGCCCCCTCTCTTCCTATTTTTTAATAAATTAATTAAATATTAAAAAATATTTACAGCTCACAAGAAAAAATTAAATATTTATTTTCAGAATGCCAGATATGTTTTTCATTGCTAAGACTGAGGTAAGAAAAAAGATAAAAGAGGTAACGTCAGTTGCATTCTCTATTATGGGTCATGGTTTAAGTCAGAGCCTTGTTATTGAACTCCAAAACTTCAGAAATAACCCATCATCTTCATCAACAGTGGTCAAGGGCAACTCAAGGGCAGGAGATATGGCTTAGTAGTAAAAGACAGGGGTTGCATGCATCATGTCCCAGGTTCAATCCTTGCCATAGCATATAGAGCTGAGTAATCCTGTTCTCATGCTGTCATAAAATTAAATAGATCTTGTGGTCAGGAGATGGCACAATGGATAAAGCATTGGACTTTCAAGTATGAAGTCCCAAGTTCAGTGCCCGGCAGCACATGCAGAGTGATGTCTGGTTTTTTCTGTCTCTCCTCCTATCTTTCTGACTAATAAATAAAATATTTAAAAAAATAAGGGAATCAGGCAGTAGCACAGCGGGTTAAGTGCATGTGGCGCAAAGCACAAGTACTGACGTAAGGATCCCAGTTCGAGCCCCCCGGCTTCCCACCTGCAGGGGACTCACTTCAGAACCAGTGAAGCAGATCTGCAGGTGTCTATCTTTCTCTCCCCCATCTCTGTCTTCTCCTCCTCTCTCCATTTCTCTCTGTCCTATCTAACAATGATGACATCAATAGCAATAATAATAATAACTATAATAAAAAACACAAGGGCAACAAAAGGGAGATAAATAAATATAAAAAATTAAAATAAAATAAAATAAATAGGTATTTTTAAAACTTGAAAACACCCCAAAATAAAATGCAACTGAAATCTTCAGCCCACATGAAACTGACCTAATTAGGACTAACTGTGCTAAAAGGAAGTATGGATGGGCCAGGGGGATGGATGCAGGACCAGTGAAAGACTTTGTTTACTTTAAAAGCTGCCTTATTTGCTATTTTCTCACAAACAGTGTAAATCCTAGCTATTTTAAGATATTTTAGTACTATGTGCGCTTAGCTGGGTGTGCCACCGTCCAACCTCCCTATAAGATATTTTAAATGTTATATGCTAGAATATTTGAAAATGCATATTAAAGGGGCTGGGTGCACCTGGTTGAGTGCACATGTTACAATGAGCAAGGGTTCAAGCCCTGATCCCCACCTGTAGGAAGAAAGCTTCATGAGTGGTGAAGCAGGGTTGCAGGTGTCTCTCTTTCCCTCTTTTTTTTTTTTTTTTTTTTAAGATTTTACTTATTTATTCATGAAGAATGATAGACACACAGAGAGAAAGAACCAGATATCACTCTGGTACATGTGCTGCTGGGAATTGAACTCTGGACCTCACGCTTGAAAGTCCAACACTATCCACTGTGCCACCTCCTGGATTACTCTCTTTCCCTCTCTATCTCCCCCTTTCTCTATCCTATTCTGTTTCTATCCAATAAATAAATAAATGTATAAAAATTTAAATGCATATAAATAAAATAAAATAAAAACAGACACAACTGGCAACACTTGATCACTTGCTTTCCATGATTTGACCTGAAGGGAGGAAAAGGGAAACTCAAGCACAGAAGGCCAGGAGATTAAGGGCAGCATGCAGAGCCCAAGGGCAGCTGATGGCACAGACCTTTGTAAGGTAGTGTAATGAGAATGGCTCTTCATTCTGTGGTTCTCCCACCTCTGTTCATAACCCTAGTCTAAACAGAAAAAAGCACAAGATATACCTAGGCTAAGTGACAGTCTACAAAACATCTTTGCAGTAACCTTCACATTTGTCCACATCATAAAAAGAAAGAAAGAAAAAAGAACAAATATGGTAAACTGGCTCAATCCAGAGAAGGTCAAGGGACATGATTAGTAAAGAAAATTGAGCTCCTAGAAAGGAAAAAAAAAAAAAAGACAAGAGTAGCCCAGGGTGTTGGACGATAGCACAGCGGGTTAAGCACACATGGTGCGAGCAAGGACCCGAGTAAGGATCCCAGTTTGAACACCTGGCTCCCCACCTTCAGGGGAGTCGCCTCACCAGCGGTGAAGCAGGTTTGCAGGTGTCTATCTTTCTCTCCCCCTCTGTCTTCCTCTCCTCTCTCAATTTCTCTCTGTCCTATTCTACAACAACAGCAATGACAACAACAACAACAATGATAAACAAGGGCAACAAAAGGGAAAAAATAGCCTTCAGAAGCAGTGGATTCCTAGTGCAGGCACCAAGCCCCAGCAATAACCCTGGAGGCAAAAACAGAGTAGGCCAGAAGCTAAGCTAAACACAGTAAAGGCCTTACTTAAAGTGGAGTCAGTACTTTGCCATTAATCGTGAGGGAATATTGATGTAACGTGAGCTTTTTGTGATAGGAGAAAGTGAATGAGAAACTGAAATACCTTGGCAACTTTTCTTTAAATCTAATACTTATCTAAATTTTTTTAAAGTCTTTATTTTAATTAGAGAGATATAGAGAAAGATACAGAGAGAGACATTAGAGCATTGCTCAGCTCTGGTTTATGGTGGTGCAGGGGACTGGCCTGGGACCTTAGAGCCTCAGGCATGAAAGTCTTTTGTATAGCCATTATGCTATTATCTCTCTTGCCCTAAAACAAATTTTTTTAATGTGACCCAAATTCATTTTTAGAAATTAAATTTAATGTTTTATGTCTATTACACAGCAGCTTTCATGATAAGTGCATATGCATACATGATGATATATACAAATATATACACTTATATTATTAATCAGAGCACTGTTCACCTCTGTCCTGTCAAGAAATTAAACCTAGGACCTAGGAGCCTGAAGCATGATGATGTCTAAATAATCATTATGCTATTACACACATGCAAACACACTTTTAATGTATAATTTTGGGTGTTGGAGACAGTATAATGGTTATTTTTCAAGTCAGAGGCCCTGAAGTCCCAGGTTCAATACCCACCCCCCATGTCATGCACATGGCAAATGAAGTAGTACATATTGTTTTTTTACAAGAGTGTAGTCATACAGCAAATGGAGAATTTGTGTATCAACTTCTTTGGTAGTAAAGGATAAACCACAAATCCTGACTGTTGTTAGTTCAGCTTAGGTCTTGCTCCTACCTCTCCATCATTTCCTTCTGAGGAATGTTTAGGGAGATCCAGGAATTCTACACGCAGATACCTTGACCCCACTGAGCTCCCTCAGCAGTCTTATCAGCCCCATATTTACCCAAAACCCTTGGGACCTGAAGTCCCAGCCATGGGGCAGCTCAGAGCAGGTGCAGCAGCCATTCAGTGGCCACAGATGGGCCATGACAGCTGGCAACAGAGTGGCCTCTGCTCTTTGTGTCCTGGAATGAAAGCAGAGAACACTTGGCTTCCTCTCTGAGGTCACAGTAGTGAGCTGCTTCAGAAGGGATAAGGTTTGCCAATATCTGTGGACATGAGTTATCAAAAGTATCTCCTTGTGTGGTTTCTTTGTGAGTGTGTGGGAGATTATTTGATTAAAAAAAAAAAAAGATCAAGGAGGGCCCTGGGAGGGGAAAGCTTTGGGTTCCTGGTGCCTGATGATGGGAAAGGACCTAAGTTGGGGATGAGAGTGTTTTGCAGACACCTGTCACTGGAGATGGGAAGTTGTGCCATGTGCTGTACTGTAAGGCATTAACCCCCAATAAACATGATGTGGGGGCAGAATGACATGGTGACATGGATGCTGGAAAAGGGGCTCTCAAGGGTCACACCCTCACCCTTTATTTCAAATGTTTTGAATTATATATATTTAAATTCCTTTTAAAATTTTATTTATTTATTCCCTTTTGTTGCCCTTGTTTTATGGTTGTAGTTATTATTGTTGTTATTGATATCATCGTTGTTGGATAGGACATAGAGAAATGGAGAGAGAAGGGGAAGACAGAGGGAGAGAGAAAGACAGACACCTGCAGACCTGTTTCACCGCTTGTGAAGTGACCCCCCTGCATGTAGGGAGCCAGGGGCTCTAATCTGGATTCTTACGCTGGTCCTTACAGTTTGTGCCATATGTGCTTAATCCTCTGCACTACTGCCCAACTCTCAAATTATATTTTATTTAGGAATCGAGAGGGAAGGGGGAGATAGGAAGAGAGACAGAAATGCCTGCAGCACTGCTTCACCACTTGCAAAGCTTTCCCCCTGCAGGTGGGGACCGAGGGTTTAAACCTGTGTCCTTGTGCATTGTGTACATATGCGCTCAAACAGGTGAGCCACCACCCAGCCCCTCACCCTCACCCTTTTATATGTAATTCTTCTTCTCCTTTTTTTTTTTTTTAACTGTATTTATTTGAGAGAGAGATACCAGAGCACTGCTCAGCTCTGGCTTATGATGGTGCTGGGATTGAACCTGGGACCTCAGAGCCTCAGGCATGAGAGTCCTTTGCATAACCATTATGCTGTCTCCCCAGCCCTATATGTAATTCTTCTTTACCCTTTAAGCCAGTGGCTAGTCTTGCTTACAGATACATTTCTCAGAACATAGTGTCCTCACTAACTGAGACATGACTGTACTTGCTATAGCCTTACTTTAGCATGTTATTCTAAGGACCTCTTACGTGCTATACATGTATTTTTTATTTTATTTTTATTTATTGGATAGAGATAGCTAGAAATCAGGGAAAGAGGGAAAGAGGTGATAGAGAAGAAGAGAGACAGAGAGACACTTGCAGCACTGCTTTACCACTCGCAAAGCTTTCCCCCTGCAGGTTGGGAATGGGAGCTCGGACCTGGGTCCTTGCGCATTGTAATATGTGCGCTTAACTAGGTATGCCAACACCTGGCCCCGATATACATGTATTTTTTAAAAAATGATTATTTCCTTTTTTAATTTTATTTTTGTCTCCAGGGTTATTTATGGGGCTTTGTGACTGCACTACAAATCCACTGCTCCTTGAGGCCATTTTTTTCCATTTTTGTTGCCCTTGTTTTTATTGTTATTGTTGCCATAGTATTGTTAGGTAGGACAGAGAGAAATGGAGAGAGGAGGAGAAGAAAGAGAGGGGGAGAGAAAGATAGACACCTGCAGACTTGCTTCACTGCCTGTGAGGCAACCCCCTTCAGGAGGGGAGCCGGGGGCTTGAACCTGGATCCTTGTGCCAGTCCTTGTGCTTTGTGCCGTGTGCGCTTAACCCACTGTGCTACTGCCCGGCCCCCTGATTAATTTTTTAATCAGAGGGATGAGAGAGAGAGAGAGAGAGAAAGAACGAGAACCAGACATCACTGGTACATATGTTTCTGGGAATCAAACTGAAGACCCCATGCTTGAGAGTCCAGTGCTACATCCACTGTGCCTCCTGGACCACACTACATGTATTTTTTCATTGCAGTCACTTGAGAGGTTAAGTCTCACTGTTGATGTTGTTAAGATTTTATTTATTCATTCAAGAATGGTAGGAGCAGAAAGAACCATACATCACTCTGGTACACTTGCTCCCAGGGATCAAACCTTGGGACTTTGAGAATTTAGTGCTTTATCCATTGCACCACCTCCCAGACCACTTAAGTCCCACTGTTCTTGTCTCCCCTTAATAGGTGAAACTGGAATATAGAGATGAAATATGACTTTATAAACTCTAAAGTTTTAACATGCTGGAACAAGTCTGAAGACCCTGATCTGTCTACTTCCCAAGTCTGCTCAGCCAGGACTCTCATCTGTGGGAACTCAGCCCAACATATTACTGTGAGATCAGATAGGACCAGCGTGGGCCTGGAAGCTTGTGGTGGTTCTTTTCACCCACTGTCTGGGTGCAGAAGAGGGAGAGTTCCTGTCCTGAGAGAGAGATTGCTTCTGATATCCTGTAAGTGGGCTGACAGTATCACTCATCATCTGGCTGGGGAACTTAGGGGAGTAAATGGGTCTGTATTCATAGTCCAAGATGAAATAGTGGCATGGATTTGTCTGTTTGAAATCTGCTAATTTTGTGATTCTAAGAGGGAGTCCTGGATTTAGGTTGAGTTTAAATTATGTTTTCATGGAGTTTTCCGTTCTGATTTTAATACTTGTTTTTATTTCTGTCTTGCCTCCAGGACTTCAGGCCTACATGGCTCCATTGTTCCTGGTGGGCTATTTATTTTATTTTTTCACATAGTATGTGAAAGACAATGAGTGACAGAAGGACGAGAGACAGGAGTCGGGTGGTAGCGCAGCGGGTTAAGCGCACGTGGCGCAAAGCCCAAGGATCCTGGTTCGAGCCCCGGGCTCCCCACCTGCAGGGGAGTCGCTTCACAGGCGGTGAAGCAGGTCTGCAGGTGTCTGTCTTTCTCTCCCCCTCTCTGTCTTCCCCTCCTCTCTCCATTTCTCTCTGTCCTATCCAACAATGAACAATGTCAATAACAACAACAATAATAACTACATCAATAAAAAAAAAAAAAGCAACATGGGCAACAAAAGGGAATAAATAAATAAATATTAAAAAAAAAAAAGAAGGACGAGAGACAACATGATACTGCTTCACTGTTCATGAAGCTCCCCTGTGGATGGTGCTCCAATGGTGGCTGGGGGCTCAAGCCCAGGTCCTCATGCAGGGCAAGTGTGCATTCTATGGGGTGAGCTGTTCCCCATCCCCCTGAGGAGTTGCTCTTTTTTTTTAATATTTATTCCCTTTTGTTGCCCTTGTTTTATTGTTGTAGTTATTGTGGTTGTTGTTATTGATGTCGTTATTGTTGGATAGGACAGAGAGAAATGGAGAGAGGAGGGGAAGACAGAGAGGGGGAGAGAAAGACAGACACCTGCAGACCTGCTTCACTGCCTGTGAAGCGGCTCCCCTGCAGGTGGGGAGCCGGGGGATTGAACCGGGATCCTTATACCGGGATCTTTATACTGGTCCTTGCATTTTGTGCCACCTGGATTAACCTGCTGTACTACCGCCCGACTCCCTACTCTTTCTTTTTAAGACTTACTTTTAATTTATTTATTACTAGACAGAGTTTTACATAAGAGAAAGAGTGAAAAGGCAGAGCAACACTCCAGTATGTGAGGTGCTGGGGGTTGAAGTAGGAGCCTTGAGTGCATGTTCAACCAGTTGAGCTATGTCCCCAGCCATAAGTATCCTATTCCTGATGGGTCTCCCCAGCCTTCCTGACTTGTGAATAGTCAGGAAGCCTCCACCTTTGCCATTTAGCACAATGCTACCTCCGAAGATGACCTCCCTATACAGTCTCATGTAGACAGAGTACGGGGAGAGCAGTTCAGGAGCATCTGGGGCATGTTTTGTGAGGTGACCACTGCCTTTGCTGGTATGGATTTAACTGAAGTGTTTCCAGAGAGTCGAGGCATGATATCAGTTAGATAGCAGATAGAGTTCATGTTGGTCATCCAGCACCTCCATTTGATATCACAGCTCAAGAAATATTTTGCTAAGAGTTCTCTTTATGGTAAGCAATCTAAGTCGACCAAATACTGAATTTAGAGCAAGTGTGGGATTTAGCAAAGCTCTGCTCTCAGAGATGACCCTGCTCCTGGGCTGGGTACTGGGGTGTGCAGAGAGAAGAGCATGAGGTGCTGCTGGGGGCAGCAGAGCTGGTCAAGCAGGAGGCAGTCATAGGGACAGAGGGGCTGCTTTTGTCATGGCAAGTGTCCCAGGGGGGCTGGCTCTGCAGGCAGGTTTCCTGGGCCTGGGCCAGGAGAAACACCCACTGGCAGGTGTGTAAAAGGAAGCTTCTGCCCACAGCCCAGGGCCAGCTGAGTCCATCCAGCCTGTACCAGCACACAGCAGGCAGCCTGTCCTGGCCCTTCCTGGCGCTTTGTTCTACCCCCATCACCCCCTGCATCTCTGCTTCTCGCTGCCTCCCAGGCTGCCATGGACAAGTCCCTACTGTTGCCACTGCTGCTGCTGCTGCTGGGAGCCTTTTCCTTCTTGTTCTTTCAAGGAGTGGGTGAGGCCAGCACTGCTGGGGGGAGGGGGCTTGGCTGAGCATGAGCAGCTGGGAGAGGGCTGAGGTCAAGGCTGATGTTGTGGCTGGTCTGACCAGCAAGAATTTGATATCTCTGTCTCTCTCTCTCTCTGTCTCTGCTGCCTCCACCCCAGTGCTCCAGGAGAAGGGTTCAGGCCCCTCCCAAGGTCTCAGAGAGGGGTTAGATTGGAGCAGAGTGGGGCCCTTCTCAATGCAGGTCGGTCACCCTGCTGGGATTACAAGGGCTGGTCCTAGGAGGCCTGGTGGTGGTGTTGGTCCAGGACTCTCTGTAAAGAAGCAGAGATGTAGCAGGAGCAGGTCACTGAAATACTTATCTTGAGTTGGAGCTTTCTCAGCAAGTATTTCTGTGGTCACATTTTTGTATGAGCTTGAATTTTGGGGGAAAATGTGGATGGAAATTTGAGACTGTATTTTCTCATGAGAGCCAATAGTGCTCAGACATCCCATCACATTCCCGCTGACTTCATGCCTTCCACGGCTGTTTGCTAATGCTCTCATCAAATTCTGTGTAATGGCATGAAGGCTGGAAAGGGAGACCTCCTCTCACCCCACCCTACCTCCCCCTTTTTAATGGAATTAAGATCCTTGTGTCCCAGATAGGCCATGCACCTTGGCATGCATGCAGTTCAGGTTTGAGCCTGGCACCACATTAATGCATAACACTGGAGAAAGCTCTGGAACTCTGATATTTCTTCCTGTCTCTGTCTCTTTTCACCTGAAGTAAAAAGAATGAAGGAGTTGATACAATGGTGGAACCCCAACAACACACAAACAAAATAAGAGACTCAATGGACATAATGTTTGGGAACCTTCAGCATTCAGGAGATTAGGCAGGTGGAAGGTTGTTTAGGGTCGTGCTTTTCCCTTGAATCCCTCACTTCTGTCATTGTCCTAACCCTTGGGATCATTTTCATATTTATTTTCTACAGCTCCAGCCACCACATGTATGGTTTGCCAAAAGTTTAAGAAAGGTCATTGTTTACTTGGCAAAGGCAGTTGCACTGCGGAGGTAGGCCAAGGATGCAGAACCAGAGATTTCTTCATTTTCTGGGATAAAGGTAACTCTACTGAATGTGAAGCCCAGCTCTCCTGTCAGGAGCTGCTCCTGTCTCCAGGGGCTCTACTGGGGATGTGTGTGTAGGGGAGGGTGAGGGAGTGTCTCTTGGCTGAGAGATGTCTCACTGGGAGATACATGGATCCCTAGTTGGGAAACCAGGTATGGCATGAATGTCGAAGGTCACCACCCTTTGAGCTCCACCATTGTCCTCTAGCACTGAGTGTCAATGTCTTCCTCTTCCAGTGGGGTGGTTCCTCAACAACACTGAAATGGACTGTTTTGATTATTGTTCACCTATGAGTTTCTACTTTGAGGGACTGAAGATTTCAACCTTCTGCTGTAAAGGTCAAGACTTCTGTAACAGATACCAAGGGCAATCATCGCAGTGGAAGCCAAAGTAACTCGAAGTTCTTGGTCAGGTGTGGTGTCCGCTTACCCGTCCTCAACCTTGCAGCTCTGGCCAAAAATCACACACACACACACACACACACACACACACACACTAGAGGCTCTTCCGAAGTCTTCCCTTCTTCCAACTTCTCTCTTCCTTCTCTCCTGGATGTCCACTTCTCCCCCGGACACCAGACCTTCTGGGTTCCTCTTGTTTCCTCTCTCTGTTTAATTCCCATATGCCAATCACAACTAGTCACTTGGCCTGGTGATCCTTGTTCCTCACAGCACTTCTGTGGTTCTTAGTTCATAAACTTGGTGGTTGAAAACAATGGAAATGTACACTCCCAGTTTTAGAGATGAGATGCACAGAATCCATTTGAGCAGGTTAAAGTGAAGGGCCTCACCCTGGCGAAGGCTTCAGGGGAGAATCTGCTATTTGTCATTTGCAGCTTCTGATAGCTGCTGTCTCCACTGCTTTCGGCCTCATCTTCACATCGTGTGTGTGTGTGTGTGTGTGTGTGTACATATGTGTACATGTTTTTGTACAGGCTTCCTCAGTGACTACAAAGGCTCAGGCAGTAGCTATGATGACATACCTTCTCAAGATCCAGTAATGTAATACTCATGGAGGGAGCCAGCAAGAATGCTCACCTAGGAAGACTTGGGCTTTGTCACAGTGCAGCCCAAGTTGACATGGAACTGAGGAAAACCAGTGCTATGGTGTCGCTCCCTCTGTCTATTCTCTCATTCTCTTATTTCCTTCAGATTTCACCCCATAAAAATCACTATGGCATTTCCAGTTGGCAGAGTGAATCACTACAGCTGGAAGTTGGATACAACTCAGAGAGCAAACAGAGTTCCCATTCCCGCCCAGGGTTTCTTTAAAAAATACTCATCCCAGGAGTCAGGCTGTAGCGCAGCAGGTTAAGCACAAGTGCCACAAAGCACAAGGACTGGCGTAAGGTTCCGGGTTCGAGCCCTGGCTCCCCACCTGCAAGGGAGTCGCTTCACAGGCGGTAAAACAGGTCTGCAGGTGTCTCTCTCCCCACTCTGTCTTCCTCTCCTCTCTCCATTTCTCTCTGTCCTATCCAACAGTGATGACAACAATAATAATAACCACAACAATAAAACAACAAGGGCAACAAAAGGGAATAAATAAATAAATATAAAAACACTGAAAAATAAACCACACTCATTCCCCAGAGACTCGGGTCTCTGTGCCTCATAGAATCTTTTGTGATCACCCTATGAAGTTATTTTTATGTGTCCATCTGGAGCTGGAAAAGGGAGGGAGAGTATTAAACATCACTGACTTAAGGTCTCTTCTAGTTCTTATTTTTATTTTTATTTATAAAAAGGAAACACTGGGGGTTGGACGGTAGTGCAGTGGGTTAGGCGCGCATGGCATAAAGTGCAAGGACCAACTTGACGCTGTTGACTGGCTATGGAAGAAGGGCAAACGCTAGAAGAAGAAGGATCCTGGTTCAAGCCCCTGGCTTGCCACCTGTAGGGGGAGGGGGGTCCTTCACAGGCGGTGAAGCAGGTCTGCAGGTGTCTGTCTTTATCTCCTCCTCTCTGTCTTCCACTCCTCTCTCCATTTCTCTCTGTCCTATCCAACAACAAACCAACAGCGATAAAACAACAAGGGTAACAAAAGGGAAAAAATGGCCTCCAGGAGCAGTGAATTCGCAATGTATGAAGGGAGCCCCAGCAATAACCCTGGAGGCAAAAAAAAAAGTGGCTATGAGACAACCTGGAAAGAATGGAGATAGGCAGAGTCAAGAGGAAATAAAATATTCGGGGTCAGATTTGTGGGCTTAAGCGACTTCCTTCTTCCTTTCCTCCCTGAGATTTACTATTGACCAAAAGTCTTTTTTTTTTTTTCCTTTCTTTTTATTTTTGCCTCCAGGTTTATCACCAGGGCTTCTTGCCAGCACTATGAATCCACTGTTCCTAGTGGCCATTTTTTTTTCCACTTTATTGGATAAGACAGAGAGAAATTGAGAGAGGAGGGAGAGAGAGGGACACTTGCAGACCTGTGACCCCCCCCTACCCGGTGGGTGGGGATCCTGGGGCTAGAATTATGACTCTTGCTCAGGTCCTTGTACTTAGTGCTATGTGCACTTAACCTGGTACGCCGTCATATGGCCCCCAGCTTATTATTTTATTGCTAGAGCACTGCACAGTTCTGATTTAAGTTGATGTAGGGATTCGAACACATGACTTCAGAGATGAGGCATGAGAGTCTTTTGCATAACCATCATGCTATCTTCCCTGCCCCTGCACCTGTAGTTTAGTGCTTTTGAAGTATTTGCAGAATTTTGTGTTTTGAATACTGTATTCCTCCAATTGAGCAGTGATTTCCTTTTTTTTTTTTTTTTTTTAAGTGGGGCAAGGAATGAAAGTTTATCAAACAAGAAAGAGATTGAGAGATAGGCCGGGGGATCACCAAAAGAGGAGTAAGACTTGCATACGTTGTGAAATTATCACAGTAAGTATAGTGAACACCCATCACCATATGTAGTTTAATCTCTGTTGTTGCGATAAGATCGTTTAAGGGGCAGGTAAAATAGTTCACCTGTATATATGGCTTGCTTTGCCATATGTGAGACCCAGGCTAAAACCCAACCCCTACCTCAGTGCTCATTGGAGGAAGTTTTGCTGCATTTATTTTATTTATTTCTTCATTTATTTATTTTACCAGAGTTCTGCTGAGCTGTGGCTTATGGTGGTACAGGAGATTGAACCTGGAAGGTGCTGTGGTTGTCTTTTTCTCTGTCTCTTCTATCTGAAAAACTTAACAAAGAACTGACAGTGACAAAAACCAAAACAAACAGACAACAAAGCCTCCTAAAGTCTTCTGAAGCCAGGTGATGGCACACCTGGTTGAGCACACATGCTACAGTGAGTAAGGATCCGGGTTCAAGCCCCCAGTCCCCACCTGCAGAGGAAAAGCTTCACAAATGGTGAAGTAGGGCTGCAGGTGTCTCTCTGTATCATCCTCTTCTCAATTTCTGGCAATCACTATTGAATAAATTAAAAGAAAGAAATAAAAAGGAGTCGGGCCATAGCACAGCAGGTTTAGCGCAGGTGGCGCAAAGCACGAGGACCGGCTTAAGGATCCCGGTTCGAGCCCACGGCTCCCCACCTGCTGGGGAGTCGCTTCACGGGCTGTGAAGCAGGTCTGCAGGTGTCTTTCTCTCCCCCTCTCTATCTCCCCTCCTCTCTTGATTTCTCTCTGTTCTATCCAGCAACAACAACAGCAATGACAACAACAATAATAATAACAACAAAGGTAACAATAATGGCAACAAAATGGGAAAAAAATGGCCTCCAGGAACAGTGGTTTCATAGTGCAAACACTGAGCCCCAGCAATAACCCTGGAGGCAAAAAAGAGAAACACTGACAAGAACTATAGGATAAGAGGGGTACAACTCCACACGATTCCCGCCACTAACTCCATATCACATCCCCTCCCGATAGCTTTCCTATTCTAAGTTTTTAAAATTTATTTATTTTTCCCTTTTGTTGCCCTTGTTTTTATTGTCTCTTTCTCTAGTGGTGCGGGGCTCTGGGGAAGCAGGGCTCCAGGACACTTTGGTGGGGTCGTCTGCCCAGGGAAGTCCGGTTGGCATCATGGTAGCATCTGGAATCTGGTGGCTGAAAAAAAAAAGTTAACATAAAAAGCCAAAGAAATTATTGACTAATCATGAACCTAAAGGCTGGAATGGTTCAGATGAAGAGTTGGGCGGGGGGTGTGTGTGTCTGTTTTGTAGATAGTTAGTAGGCCTATTTTAGTTATAGTCCAAAGAGCCCATAACTATACTAGTTTTTTTTTTCCTGAGCCGGATCTTTTTTTTTTTTTTTTTTTTTTGCCTCCAGGGTTATTGCTGGGGCTCAGTGCTTGCACCAGGAACCAACTGCTCCTGGAGGTTATTTTTTTCCCTTTTGTTGTCCTTGTTGTTTTATCACTCTTGTGGTTATTATTGTTGTTGTTATTGATGTCATTATTGTTGGATAGGACAGAGGGAAATGGAGAGAAGAGGGGAAGACAGAGAGCGGGAGAGAAAGATAGACATCTGCAGACCTGCTTCACCACTTGTGAAGTGACCCTCCTGGAGGTGGAGAGCAGGGGTCTCGAACCAGGATCCTTACTCTGGTCCTTATGCTTCACACTATGTGTGCTTCACCCGCTACACTACTGCTCAGCCCCCTCTTCTAGTTCTTTTAAGCCTCTACATTTATTTGCTTGAGATATGTGTGTACTAACATGTTTACCGAAACTCTGCATATAGAAAAAGAAAAAATTGGAAATAATCTAAATGTTGGTCCTTGGAAATGGTTTAATCAGTGTTTTCCCCTACACAATGACTATGCTTCTGTATTAATTTTTTTTTTTTTTTTACCAGAGCACTGATCAGCTCTGGTTTACAGTGGTGCAGGGGACTGAAACTGGGACTTTGAAGCCTCAGGCATGACAGTCTGTTTGCATAACCATTATGCTATGTACCCCTGCCTGCTTCTGTATTACTTGACAGAAAGTTGTTTTTGTGGATCTAAGTTGTTTTTATTTTGGTGAGTTTACCCTCATCTACATGTTTCAAAACTTAGGCAGTAAGCTAGTATTTTTTTGTTGCCCTTGTAGCTTCGTTGTGGTTATTATTATTGCCCTTGTTGATGCAATTCGTTGTTGGATAGGACAGAGAGAAATGGAGAGAGGAGGGGAAGACAGAGAAGGGGAGAGAAAGATAGACACCTGCAGACCTGCTTCACCACCTGTGAAGCGACTCCCCTGCAGGTGAGGAGCCGGGGGCTAGAACCGGGATCCTTACTCCGGTCCCTGCGCTTTACGCCACATGCGCTTAACCCACTGCGCCACCGCCCGACCCCATGTGGGAATAATTTTATTCAACTGATGGGCCTACCTTAGAAACATGATACTAGCCTGAAAAAGCCAGTACAAAAGATCACACAATTCCATTTATAGTAAGAAATGCAGACAGAGAAAGTAGTTGTCTTCTTCTTTTTTTTGTTATCTTTATTTACTTGATAGAGACAGCCAGAACTTGAGAGGCAAGCAAGTAATAGAGAGGGAGAGATACATCTGCAGCACTGCATCACCACTCGTGAATCTTTCCCCCTGCAGATGGGGACCAGGGGTTCAAACCTGGGTCCTTATGCATTGTTAACATGTTCGCTCAACCAAGTCTTAAGCTTTGGTGGTGTAGGGTGCAAAGGGATGTTGGGAATGGTAGCAAGAGTATAGAGATTTCTTTCCAAGGTTATAAAAACTGGTTGTAGTGATGGCTGTATTAACTCTTGATTATGCTCGATACCATTTACTCATGCATCTCATATGGTTGATTGTGTGGAGTTGAAATATTAAAAAACTTCAATTCTATTGGATTGTACCTACCAGGGAGGTGACTCAGTGGTAGAGCACAGGCCTTATATGGATAAGACTCTGTCTTGTCTCCACATAAACACAAAGATGAAAACAGATTATCAGAAGTGGAGGTGCAATGGTCTGGTCTCTCACAATAAAATACATGAACAAATAATGTGAACCTACCAGAAAAAGTCAAGTTCTGAAATATTCATGAAAAGTATAATGTGTGACCATGATCCTTCTTCTGAAAATTCTGAAATCTAAAAAGCTCTGGAAATCTTAAAATTCTTTTTGTAATCCATTTAGAAGCACAAGAAAAAAAAAAAAAAGAATCTTACCTGAATTGAATGTTATTAATAAACTGTTTTGTTTAGTGTGAATCTTCATATATTTTTCTCTATAAATATTAATGTTTGATTATGGAGTTCTTCCTTGCACACCACCAGATAGTTTATTGTAGATAAAGGATTGAATCTGGGACCTCAGTCACAAGAAACTCTGCATAATCAGTAAGCTCTGCCTCCCACATCTCAAAAATTGATTACACAGTCATTTTGGCAAAATCTTGTCATTTAATGAACTGTTGGACCATAGATGTACTAAAAGTGTTAATGTGACTGAAAATGAGCATTTTCGTTCAGGGATAAATTTATTATATTATTGAATAATTTTTCATTTAGTTTCTAAATAATATTTATTGAAATATTTATTATTAGTTTAAAATTTTTAAACTTGATTAAGGTATACCTTTAAGTAAATTTTAAATTAAATAACATAAAATTCTTAATTTTTTTCATTGTAGTTATTACTGTTGTTATTGTTGTTGGATAGGACAGAGAGAAATGGAGGAAGGGAATACAGAGAGGGGGAGAGAAAGACAGACACCTGCAGACCTGCTTCACCACCTGTGAAGCGACTCCCCTGCATGTGGGGAGCCAGGGGCTCGAACCGGAATCCTTACGCTGGTCCTTGCGCTTTGCACCACCTGTGCTTTACCTGCTGCAGCACTACCACCCAACTCCCCATATCAGTTTTTTTTTTAAAGCAGGGACTTTGGAACCTCAAGCATGAGAGTCAGTTTGCATAATCATTATGCTATCTTCCCCTAAGTTATTTATATATTTAAACATATACATATATAAAGACAACTGGCTAAACTTATACAGTTGCTTGGTGATCTCATATATAAAAACTCAGATCTTCATTATTATTTATTTATTTAAAATAAAAAAAATATTCTCTTTTGTTGCCCTTGTTTTATTGTTGTTGTTATTATTGTTGTTATTGATGTTGCCATTGTTGGATAGGACAGAAATGGAGAGAGAGGAGGGTAAGACAAAGAGAGGGAGAGAAAGATAGACACCTGCAGACCTGCTTCACCACGTGTACTTAACTTGCTGCGCTAGCTCCTTACTACCTATTAATTGTTTATTTTAATATTGTCTTACCATAAGTAGGTTCACTGTAACACCCAAGTGATTTAGCCTGGCTTTAGTATTTTGTGGCTTAAATTAGACCATATTTTTACTTTTCATTTCAACACACACACACACACACACACACACACACACACACACACACACCATGACAACAGATCCAGAGTTCTGTGTTTGCTTCTGCTTCTGCATGACTTTGGTGAATGATTTCGGGAGCCCTGATTTCCCATTTGTTCTTTCATAATTGTACTCTGATTTTGGAACATCAGGCCATTCAGCCTAGATTTTAGTTCTACTCTAATGTCAGTATTATAAAGGGTGTTCTCTGAAAGTTAAATAACATTTTATGTTTTAGTTATTTAACTTTAGAAGTAGGCATGGGTGACTGTACTTTAAACAGTAGTTCGATATTCACTGTTTGGATTTATAACATTTTGGACCAATGGGAAATTATAAGAATTTTAAATGTAACCATAAAAATAGATAACTTCATATGTTGGCAGTCAAGTATTTTTTCCCTTTTGGTCAATTATAATTTGACATAACTTGAATGGAAAAATAATAGTAGCAATAAGGTGTTGGCAGTATAAATTTTCAAAAAATTATGGTTATGTTAAGCACTATTAGAAACACTTGCATGACCTTAGAAAATGTACATATCTTTAAAAATAGTTAATTCAAATTAGTTGTATTTTAATGAATTGATCAAGTAATTCAACTAATTCAACTAATTTGTATTAATATAATATAAGTAGTTCAAATGTGCAAAACACAAATTCAAACATGACTTAGATTATATCTATGAGAACTCCTTCCCTGTCATTTCCACTTTGGAGGAGCCAGGTAAGAGGGCAGGTTCAGGGTGAGAAGGCAGAGGATATAACCCAAACCAAGAATTATCCCTAGTCTATGAGAACACATACCTTCTGCTCCCTCTGCATGGAACAAATGGGAAGAACTTGAGGACCGGCGTAAGGATCCCAGTTTGAGCCCCCAGCTCCCCACCTGCAGGGGAGTCGCTGCAGGTGTCTATCTTTCTCTCCCCCTCTCTGTCTTCCCCTCCTCTCTCCATTTCTCTCTGTCCTATCCAACAGTGACAACATCAATAACAGCAATAATAACTACAACAATAAAACAACAAGGGCAACAAAAGGGAATAAATAAATATAAAAAAAATGACTTACAGAACAGAATAGAAAATGAGGCTATAGGGTGTCAGGTGGTAGCTCAGTGGGTTAAGCGCGTGTGGTTCAAAGCACAAGGATCCCAGTTCGAGCCCCCGGCTCCCCACCTGCAGGGGAGTTGCTTCACAGACGATGAAGCAGGTCTGTAGGTGTCTGTCTTTCTCTCCCTCTCTGTCTTCCCCTCTTTTCTCCATATCTCTGTCCTATCCAACAATGACAGCATCAATAACAACAATAATTACAACAATAAAAACAACAAGGGCAACAAAAGGGAAAATAAATATTAAAAAAAAAGAAATGAGGCTATAATTAAGTATAAATTAAAATATTTGATATTGTGATCAAAATGTTACTTCTAGGAAGAGAATTGAATCTAAGTTAGAAATTTGGAAACTCGAGTCATCTACAGCCTCAACTTGTTCTAATCTTTACTTTTGCTCATGAGATTATAAAATAGTTTGACTACTAAATGAATCAAATATCTAGTCAATTTTCTTTACCCAGAAAAGCCTTTTCTTATATTGGAAATTTACTTGAACAAAATGTAATTACTAAAAATGTTTTTTTTTTTAAGATTTTATTTACTTATGAGAAAGATAGGAGAAGAGATAAAGAACCAGACATCACTCTTGCACATGTGCTGCTGGGGATCGAACTCAGGACCTCATGCTTAAGAATCCAGAGCTTTTATCACTGCACCACCTCCTGGACCACCTAAAAATGTTCTGTATGTCCCTCTATTGACAGTTTTTATAATAACTTAAGGCAAATTGCATTTATTCTTTTTGAAAATGTCAGCATATAAATAAATTTGTTTTTCATGTCTAAAGGAGTCATACTATAAAATACCATTTGCTGATAATGGTCCTTCACTTTTATTTTTATAAATATTTGCAATAAAGTATTTTTCTTGGATCCTTAGGTCTGTCTATAAGCAAAAACTTAGGAGCAATAAAGCAGAGAACAAAATTAATATAAAACTATACTTAGGCAGAACTAAAGGAGGATAGATACTTCTGAATAAAGTTAGAAATAGCAAGTAAGCGAAGAACTACTGTTTTATTCTTAACTGAAACCTCTGACAGTGTTTACTTTGTGTGTGAACATCATTCTTTTAAAGCCACTTTTCTAACCACATTGGAAGGAGCTTTAGTGTTGTGTCTTTCCCTCTCTGACTTTTATCTCTCTGTCTCCAAAAGGCAGTCCAGTGAGGTGGACACCCAACAAAATAGAATTAATTAAAAAAAAACAAAACACTTTACTATGAAGTACTAATAAACTAACTCAAGATAGTGTAACTCCTAACAACATATTTCAGTCTGATTATATATGCACAAAATATTCATTTCAAACCATCAAGAAAAATGAGTGCTACTGACAGATTGGGACGTTAAGGTCAATTCTATGCTAACAGTGAGAATGAGGAAATTATGCAGGCACTCCTGTTTCTAGGAAAAGCTGCCTGATTAATTTAGCAAATTTTCCAATCTGGCATGTAAGAAGTAAGCACAGTGTCCTGAATCAATATGTAACCAAGTAATGTTAGCAGGGGTCTGCACCTTTTTAGTGCTTCCATTGCATTGCTGCTTGAATGGTAGGGTCTGTCCTGCTCCTGTGGGCTCTTTGGCATGTTGGAAGTCAGCAGAAGCACTCTTTCCTGGGCTTTACTGCTTCCTCAGAAGAATGCACAGTGTTTGGAACAAAACCACTTTTAACCCCTTCCCAGCCATCCTGAATACAAATTTCTCCCCTTTTAATAAGTTCATATATTTCTCTTGTCAGGATTGTGAAGGACTCCTCAACATTAGTAGCATCTTTTGCTGATGTTTCTATGTACTTCATGCCACAGTCTGCTGACAGTTTTTCAGCTTCTTCTCTTGTGACCTGCCGTCGTGAAGCTAAGTCACATTTATGTCCCACAAGCAAAAAGATAATCCGAAACGGCTGTACGTGCATTTTTGCTTCTTCTAGCCAATCTTTCACATGTTCAAACGATCGCCGGTTAGTAATATCAAATACTAAGAACCCACCAACTGAGTTGCGGTAATAAGATCGAGTTATTGATCTGAAAGATAAATAGAAAAAAGAAATTGTAAAAGGACATCCTTTCATACAGTGAGACATCACAGTACAAGCTGAAGATACCTTAACATGACTTATTAGAATTTATATGTCTTTTAATATAAAGTATCCTTTTTTTTTTTTTTTTTAACCAGAGCACTGTTAAGCTCTGGCTTACGTGGTGTGAGGGATTGAACCCGGGACATGGGAGCCACAGATTTGAGAGTCTCTTTCCATAGCCATTATGCTATCTACCCCCGCAATATAAGGTATCTTTTATTTATTTATTTATTTTAACCAGAACACTGCTCAGTTCTGGCTTATGGTGGTGCTGGGGATTGAACCTCAGACCTCAGAGCCTCAGGCTTGAAAAGCTTTTGCATAACCTTTATGCTGTCTCCCCAGCCCTAAAGTATCTTTATTTATTTATTTATTCCCTTTTGTTGCCCTTGTTGTTTTTATTGTTGTAGTTATTATTGTTGTTATTGATGTTGTCCTTGTTGGCTAGGACAGAAATGGAGAGAGGAGGGTAAGACAGAGAGGGGGAGAGAAAGATAGACACCTGCAGACCTGCTTCACTGCCTGTGAAGCGACTCCCCTACAGTTCAAGTTGGGGGCTCGAACCAGGCTTTGTGCTTTGCGCCATCTGCGCTTAACCCACTGTGCTACTGCCCGACTCCCCCTAGAATATCTTTTAAAAGAGTATTATGAGAGAGGAGAGAGAGACCAGAACACAGTTCAGTTCTGTCATAAATGGTGCTAGGGAATGAACCTGTGGTCTCTGGAACATTTGCAAGTTGGTGCTAAGAAGTAAGCTAACAATCAACTGTGAAGTGTCTTAAATGAACAAAAATAACCTATGGAGGGCTGGGGAAATAGTGTCATGGTTATGCAAGAAGTCTTTCATGCCTGAGGCACTAAAAATCCCTGGTTCAATCCCTAACACTACCATAAACTAGAGCTGAGCATTGCTCTGGTAAAAATGATGATGAAAAAAAAAAAAAAAGAAAGAAAGAAAGAAAAAAAGAAAATTGATGATGGTGATTATAATCTACGGAGGGTGGAGAAATCAAGATGAGGTCATAATGTTGATTTTCAATGATTGAAACTTTGTTTTAATGTAATGTCATTTCAATTGGGGGGGGGGGATTTTGAGAAAAAAGAAACAGGCCTTTGCTTGGAAGCTAGAAACTTGATGATGAGAAGACATCTTTTTTTTTCTAGACTCTCCTCTCTCGGATTAAGATCCTGAGGTCTAGAAGGATAGAAGGTAAGGAACAGACTTCAAGGAACTATGTAGAGAGGCCCTCTTGGTAAAGAATTCAAAAGCTGGTGATGAGTAACTGTCCTTGATAAACATATTCTTTCACATGCTACTTTTTTATTATTATCTTTACTTATTTGATAGAGATGGCCCAGAAACTGAGAGGGAAGGGGGTGATAGAGAGGGAGAGAGATAGACACCTGCAGCACTGCTTCACCACTCATGAAGCTTTCCCCCTGCAGGTGGGGATGGGGGGGCTTGAACCTGGGTCCTTGAGTACTGTAACATGGTTGCTCAATCAGGTGTGTCACAACCTGGCCCCCATATTACTTTTCTTTTTTTAAATTTATTTTCCCTTTTTTTTTTGCCCTTGTTTTATTATTGTAGTTGTTATTGTTGTTGTTGGACAGGACAGAGAGAAATGGAGAGAGAAGGGGAAGACAGGGAGGGGGAGAGAAAGATAAAACACCTGTACCCTGCTTCACAGCCTGTGAAGGTGGGGAGTCGGGGCTCGAACCTGGATCCTTAGGCCGGTCCTTGCACTTCGAGCCAGGTGCGCTTAACCATCTGCGCTACTGCTGACTCCCCCATGTTACTTTTCTATTTCCTCTGGACTTTGAAAGTCTCACACTTGTTCTGGTGTGTGTTATAGGAGAATTAAATATTACCCTCTGTAGATCAACTCTGGTCTACTATAGCAGATCCAAGGACTCTGACCTGGGGATGCAGTGATTGAAGGGGGAGTGGGGGCCCAGTGCACTGTGGTGGAGGATGTTAGCAGCTGAACCAGGATAGAGTGCAAAAGGCCTATCACGGGAAGATAAGAAACGACATGGATGGCAACTGTTCTGCAAATCATTTGATTCCCTAATAAAGTGATAAAAATGCTACTATTCTCTATCAAGATTGGTAAAGGGGATAGAATACCCCTAAATTCAGTGTTTAGGGGGTGTGATGGGGAAGATACATTATAAACCATGGGGTCTGAGTCATAATCTTTTAGCAGTCCCTTGTTCCTCCCACAGATAATCTGTTTCTGATTCTTAAAAAACTTGCTGGCCTTTTTTATACTTTGATAGCTACACTTTTTGCAATTCTTATCCCATTTTCAAGTAGTCTGTTCCCTTGCCACACACAGCTTTCTCCACCCCTAGCCTCAGCTGAAGAAGGTTGGTCATCAGAACTGCTTCCTTGCTGTAGTCACGCTGTTCCTTGTAGAAGAGCAGGAGGAGGTGACTTCTGCCTCCCCAATGCTTCTTCCTCCTAATTATTCGCTCCCAAACTTCCCTAGAAAAAAAGCCCCTGCTCCTTAGAGGGTTATGCCCTCTGGCTCTATCTTCAGTTGCCAACTTCTCTGTCATTCCCCAGGTGCAAAAGACTTAGCACTTCACTTTGATTTTCTCTTCTAGCTCAGCTCCTGTTGTGCTGCCCACAGATTTCAACATTCGTTTGGGTAAGTGTATGATGTCATCTCTGCTACTAGACTTCCTCACCTCTAATGAACTTTCCTTTCCATTCTGCTTTCTTGTCTGCTTCCTTTTTATCCTCAGAAATGTCTGATTCCTACAAAGCTGCAAATTTGCAGTCTACTTTTGGACCAAAACATCATTGTCTGCCAACATATTTTTACTATGATGACAATTTATAATCAGCTAACCAACTCTGTCACTTTCAGCTCACTGATGCTCTCCTATCTCTACCTACTTCCATATCTTAGTTCTATCTATCTTTCTCATTAATAAATAAATATTTAAAAAATAGAATTAAGATATGGAAGGTGTGTATATTTTAAAGTAGTGAGGAAAACAGCAGTTGGTGCCATCCCCATAAACAGAAGCTATGGTGTGGGAAACAAAGGGTCAGAGCAGGGTGGGTGCCTCTCACAATTGCTACAGTTGCTTGTTGCTTCTAATCCCTGTGGTTGAACTCTGCTGATGGATGGGGTTTTATGATCCCAGGGAGAAATGCTTTCCCTAGAGAACCCACTGGTGCTGCTGCTAGGGAATTAGGAGCAGAAAATGCCCTGCTGCCATTTGGGCTTTCCGCAGTGGGTGAGCAGGCCAGAAAGGGACACCAGAATTGTGGTTCTTACTGCCCACAGCTGCTGGGATCTTCTGAATCATTCCAAGTGTGGTTCCTTTATCTTCCCATCAAGGCTCTGCCTCAGACAGGTTTCCAGTAACTCTTATTTTTTATTAAGAGCTTCAAGTTGGTTTTGTAGCTCACAATCAAAGACATGTTACAGTTTGCATATATTTTGCAATAAAAGAATGATATAAAATAAATTCACAGATGTTTTTAACAACATAGTTTTCCATAGCCAAGATTCATATTTTTTTTTATTGTGGTAAAGCATACAGTATAATATTACTAGCTATAGGGAGTCGGGCGGTAGTGCAGCGGGTTAAATGCACGCAAAGTGCAAGGACCGGCGTAAGGATCCAGGTTCGAGCCCCCAGCTCCCCACCTGTAGGGGAGTCGCTTCACAGGTTGTGAAGCAGGTCTGCAGGTGTCTGTCTTTCTCTCCCCCTCTGGCTTCCCCTCCTCTCTCCATCTCTGTCTTATCTAAAACGATGACATCAAGAACAACAATAACAACAACAATAAAACAACAAGGGCAACAAAAGGAAAAATATTAAAAAAATATTACTAGCTATAAGCACAATGTTATACAGCTGATCGCTAAACCTTCTCCATATCCATAGAAAAGCAACTCCTCATTTCTTCCTTCTTCCAGCCTCTTAGACCCACCATTCATAAGTCTGACGACTTATGATGCCTTGTCTAAGTGGAATAATTTGCTTCTTTTAAAAAAATATTTATTTATTATTGGATAGAGACAGAAATTCAGATGGAAGGGGGAGGTAGGCAGAGAGCGACAGAGAGAGACACCTGTAGCCCTCCTTCACCACTTGCAAAGCTTTCTCCATGAAGGTGGGGACCAGGGGCTTGAACCTGGGTCCTTGTGGAATGTAATGTGAATGCTTAACCTGGTATACCACTGCCTGGCCCCAATAATTTCCTCTTTTTTTTGCACTTACTTTAACCAGAGCACTGCTCAACTCTGGCTTATGGTGGTGCAGGGGATTGAACCTGGAACTTTAGAGCATCAGGCATGAAAGTTTCTTTGTGGGAGTCGGCGGTAGTGCAGCAGGTTAAGCACACATGGCACAAAGCGCAAGGGCCAGCAAGGATCCCTGTTCGAGCCCCTGGCTCCCCACCTGCAGGAGGTTGTTTTGCAAGCGGTGAAGCAGGTCTGCAGGTGTCTTTCTCTCCTCCTCTTTGTCTTCCCCTCCTCTCTCCATTTCTCTCTGTCCTATCCAACAGCAACAACAGCTATGACAACAATAACAACTACAATAAGCACAACAACAACAAGGGCAACAAAATGGGAAAAACAGCCTCCAGAAGCAGTGGATTCATAGTGCAGGCACAGAGCCCCAGCAATAACCCTGGAGGCAAAAAAAAAAAAGTATCTTTGCATAACCATTATACTATCTACCCCTGCCCAATAATTTACTTCTTTAACTAGTTTATTTCATTAGTCTGATGTCCTCAAAATTCATTCGTACTGTAGCATATGCCCCATTTCCTTTTTATGGTTGAGTAATATTTGACTATTTATTATAGAACTCATTTTCTTTACCCACCTACAAAATTACTTATTTGCAGTCTGGGTCTCACAGATGTGTGATAATACTACTCCCAGACCTCATTTCATTCTGAAAGAGAGGGCCTCTCCTGTGGTGCCAGGGCTTGAGCCCAGGCTACACACATGGCAAGTCACATATGTTGCTTTTTTTCTTCTTTTGCCTCCAGGGTTATTGCTGGGGCTCGGTGTCTGCCTACACTATGAATTTACTGCTCCTGGAGGCCATTCCCCCTCTATTTTTGTTGCCCTTGTTGCTGTTATTATTGTTGTTGTTGGATAGGACAGAGAGAAATTGAGAGAGGAGGGGAAGACAAAAAGGATGAGAGAAAGATAGACACCTGCAGACTTGCTTCATCACTTGTGAAGCGACCCCCCTTCAGGTGGGGAGCCTAGGGCTCTAACCAGGATACTTACTCTGGTCCTTGCACTTCACGCCATATGCACTTAACCTGCTGCACTACTGCCCAGCCCCTGGCAAGCCACACATCTTACCTAAGCAAGCTCTCTGTCTGTGGCCTGCAATAGATTTGTTTTAGAATCAAAAAGACCACTTTGTTTATGTAGACATTTTTTTAATGTAGACATTTATTATTTTTAATATTTATTTTATTTATTCCATTTTGTTGCCCTTGTTGTTTTATTATTGTAGTTATTATTACTGTCATCCTTGTTGGATAAGACAGAAAGAAATGGAGAGAGGAGAGGAAAGACAGAGAGGGGGAGAGAAAGACACCTGCAGTCCTGCTTCACTGCTTGTGAAGTGACGCCCCTGCAGGTGGGGAGCCAGGGCTCGAACCGGGATCCTTACGCTGGTCTTTGTGCTTTGTGCCACGTGTGCTTAGCCTGCTGCGCTACAGCCTGACTCCCTAATGTAGACATTTTTAAAAAAATATTTTATTTATTTTATTTTTGAGAGAGATGCAGAGAAAGACACACAGAAACACCAGAGCACTGCTCAGCTCTGGCTTATGGTGGTGCAGGGGATTGAACCTGGGACTCAGGAGCCTCAGGCATGAGAGTCTGTTTGCATAACCATTATGTTATCTCCCCTGCCCTAATTTAGACATTTTTAACTGACTTCCTCTTAATATGTTTTCTGAGTAACATGTGGACGAGCAGTATTCAGAGTACAAGAGTTTGCTTACAACGAGTAGCTTCACAGGTGGATCATATAGTCCAGTGTGAATAATACGTCTTGGTGAATTTGGGAGGATACAAGTGTTATGATTATTGACTTTATAAATAACACAAATATCTCAGATACACACTTATCTAGTTTCTTCAAAAGCACTGAAAACAAGATGAAGAGTAAAAATGCGCAGGCCCTGGAATGCTCACCAGTATTTACACTAGATAGTCACATTTTATCTGAGAGTGGCAAGATTATGTAGGCCTTACGTGCTACTATGATGAACATTTTAGATGTGCTCAGGATTCTTAAAAAGTAACACAATATAAGCTGACTTACTCAGGTAAAAGGAACCAGAAGTTCCATTCTAGAGATGCTCTTCTTGTAGGTTTGCCAATTGTAAACAGGCATTTAGAGGGTAGAAGTGCTGTGTGTCAGAGGCCACGGGCAGCAGAGCGGCCTGTGAGTGCATTAGCCACGAGTGAGAGCCTCTCTGCCATCACAGCCCATCTCTGCTGTACTCTGGGGATCCACCCTGCTGTGTGGATGCTTTCTTTACCTGCTTCACTTGCCTGATACTGCAGGTCCTTAGCCTGCTGCTTGCCAGAAACTGAAAGATAGGTCTCCCCACACCCCTCATTACTACTAAGAGTCCCTGCCCTTGCCTGAGATTCTGAAGCCTTTTGATTCAAACAGCTCTTTGTTTGTTGGTTTTGATACAACAACAGGTTCTTTGCCTTAGAAGTTGTGGGTGGTTTTTGAGGCTATATATAGCACAGACAAGAGCTAATGGGCCATACTCTCTCTCTGAATATGACTCAATTCCCTGTGACCATTTTTTTTTATGGCATTTTTTAGGATAGTGAGGCTTTCTTAGCACCCCAGCAAGCTCTATTCACCTTTTTTTTTTTTTTTTTTTTACTCTATTTGCCTCTATAGTAGTGAATAAAAATTTGAAATTCTTTTTATTTTTTTTTTTTGCCACCAGGGTTTATCACTGGGTTTCGGTGCCTGTACAATGACTCTACTGCTCCTAGTGGTTCTCTCTCCCATCCTCTTTTTTTCTTCCTTCCTTCCTTCCTTCCTTCCTTCCTTCCTTCCTTCCACTCAGCTCTAGTTTATGGTGTTACATGGGATTGAATTTGGGACCTCAAAGCCTCAGGCATAAGAGTCTCTTTGCCTAACCATTATGCTATCTACCCTGGACTACCTTGTATTTTTTCTTATAGAGACAGAAAGAAACAAGGTGAAAGATTTTTCAGATGCTGTACTCCTCGTATCTAGCCCAGAACTGGGCACATATGAATTCTTATAAAGTTCTTCCAGCATTTATAAAGGAAGAAACAACTAAATTCATCACTTAGTCTAGGCAGTATGTAAATGCAGAGCAAATGAGAGAATAACTGAGATAAATAAAAAAAGAAACTTATCACCACTTGATATAGAAAGGAGTTATGAAGCCAACAGGGGCCCCAGTGTGTGGGCTGAATAACGATAAACATGTAGGTGAAATCACATTTTTTAAAAGAATTTATTTATTCATGAGAAAGATAGGGAGAGAGAGAAAGAATCAGATACCTGGCACATTTGCTGCCAGGGACTGAATTCAGGTCTTTATGCTTGAGAATGCAGTGCTTTATCCACTGTGCCACCTCCTAGACCACAAAATCACATTTTTTAAAAGAACGACTGTATTTAAATTGACGGCAATTCAAACTATGGGTTTTAGAAGGCAGAATAAGTTAAGTGTGAAAACTGAACTCTTGGAAATGAATTGCTCACTAATTGTCCCAACACTAACCATCTCTACTACAGCTTTTCTTCTTCCTCTTCCTCCTCCTCTTCCACTTCCTCCTCTTTACCTTTTTTCTAGTTCTTTCATGTGATTCTATTATACACACACACACATATATCTTTAAAAGGAGAGACACTGCTCTCATGCCTGAGGCGCCAAAGTCCCAGGTTCAATCCCCCACACCACCATAAGCCAGAGCTGAACAGTGCTCTGGTTAAAAAATTTAAAAATTAAAAAATTAAAAAAAAAATTCACTACCTTCTGCAACCCACAATGACCCTGGGTCCATGCTCCCAGAGGGATAGAGAATGGGAAAGCTATCGGGGGAGGGGGTGGGATATGGAGATTGGGTGGTGGGAATTGTGTGGAGTTGTACCCCTCCTACCCTATGGTTTTGTTAATTAATCCTTTCTTAAATAAAAAATAATAATAATAAAAAAAAAGGAGAGACACTAGAACACTGCACAGCTGTGGCTTATGGTGGTGCTGGGGACTGAATCTGGGACCTCAGAGCCTCAGGCAGGAGAGTCTCTTTGCATAACCATCATGTTATCTATCCTGGACTACTTTGTTTTTTTCTTATAGAGACAGAAAGAAACAGAAGGTGAAAGAGGGTTGGGGAAGAAAGTGAGGCATCTTCATTCAGCACTACTCCACTAGTGAAGCTGCTGCTCTGCCCCACCATTATACTGTTTCTCCAGTCCTCACATGGTTCTAAATAATCAAACTCTGTTGGGTACAGGGAGATAGTGCTCACCCAGGAGAGCACACACTTTTACCATGTGCCTGGCTTTGAGCCCCTGACCACCCCTTGGATGTACCATGCAAAGCAGAAGCTTCATGAATGGTGGAGTAGTGCTGTGGTGCCTCTCTCCTTCTCTGTATCTCACTTTCTAGAAAAAACAAACAAAAAAAACAATACAAGAGTCTATGCAGTGGTGGAATTTTGCAGGCATGAAGCCTCAGCAAAAACTCTGAGGTGGTGGTGCACCTTGTTGAGCACACACATTACAGTGCACAAGGACCTGGGCTGAAGCCCCTGGTCCCCACCTGCAGGGAGAAAGCTTCACAGGTGGTGAACCAGGGCTGCAGGCGTCTCTTTGTCTCTCTAGCTCTCCCCCTCTCAATTTCTGTTTCTATTAAAAAAAAAAAAAAAAAAAACACCTCTGGTGGCAAAACAAACTACCAAAAAGGAACTTACTGAAGTGGTCTGAGAATCCTCTTTTTCATATATTAGGATCCAGTTACTACTGTCCTAGCTGAATTAGAGAAAATCTGTTTTCTTCCAGTTTGGCAAGAGGTATTGAGTTGTTTGAAAAGTCAGGGGACATTTTTGCAGAAAAAAACAAAAAACATAGAGGGCAGGGGTAGATAGCTTAATGGTTAAGCAAATAGACTCTCATGCCTGAGGCTCCAGGGTCTCAGGTTCAATACCCTGTACCACACCATAAGCCAGAGCTGATTAGTGCTCTGGAAAGAAAGAAAAAGAAAAGAAAAAAACAAAGAAATATATGTCATGGGCTGGGGAATATATATGTCATGGGGCTTGCATAATGGTTATGCAAGACTTTCATGCCTGAGGCTCTGAAGTCCTAGGTTCAATCCCAAAACTACCATAAGCCAGAGCTGAGCAGTGCTCTGGTCTTTCACTGTGTCTTTCTGTGTTTCTTTCTCATTAAAATAAAACTTTAAGGGGGCTGGTTGTAGTGCAGTGGGATAAGTGCTTAAAGCACAGGGACCGACATATGGATCCTGGTTTGAGCCCCGGCTCCCCACCTGCAGGGGGGAGTCGCTTCACAAGAGGTTGAAGCAAGTCTACAGGTGTCTATCTTTCTCTCATCCTTTTTGCCTTCCCTCCTCTTTCAATTTCTCTCTGTCCTATCTAACAACAACAATGACAAAAAAATAATAACAATGATAAACAACAAGAGCAACAAAAGGGAAAAAATAGTCTCTAGAAGCAATGGATTCATAGTGCAGGCACCGAGACCTGGCAATAATCTTGGAGGAGCACATGCACGCGCGCACACACACACACACACACACACACACACACACATGCACACACACAAAAAATAATAAATAAAAGGTAGACATCTAAAATAAAAGGGAAACAACCTACTGTAAACAAAAGGTGAGCCACTGGAGTTGACACTGAGGCCTACACACACTATGTCTGGGAACATAATTTATGTAAAGATAATTATTTCTTTATTCTTTTTTTAATTAGTCTTTTATTTATTTATTCCCTTTTGTTGCCCTTGTTGTTTTATTGTTGTAGTTATTATTGTTGTTGTTATTGATGTCATTGTTGTTGGCTAGGACAGAGAGAAATGGAGTGAGAAGGGGAAGACAGAGACGGAGAGAGAAAGATAGACACCTACAGACCCGCTTCACTGATTGTGAAGTGACCCCCCCTACAGGTGGGGAGCCCGGGGCTTGAACCGGGATCCTTACTCTGGTCCTTGCAGTTTGCACCACCTGCGCTTAATCAGCTGTGCACTACCGCCCAACTCCCAAGATGATTATTTCCTTTTTAAAAATATTTTAAAATATTTATTTATTTATTCACTTTTGTTGCCCTTGTTTTTCTATTGTTGTAGTTGTTATTGGTGTCGTCACTGTTGGATAGGACAGAGAGAAATGGAGAGAGGAGGGGAAGCCAGAGAGGGGCAGAGAAAGACAGACACCTGCAGAGCTGCTTCACCGCCTGTGAAGGGACTCCCCTGCAGGTGGGGAGCCAGGGGCTAGAACCAGGATCCTTAAGCCGGTCATTGCGCTTCGCGCCACCTGCGCTTAACCCACTGTGTTACCGCCCGACTCCCCTGAGATGATTATTTCATATTGCTTTCTTGTAAAATTAAAAGCGGACAAGAACATAAGCCATTGTTAAACATTACCTTCATGTGAATGTTTCCAAGAGGCAGAATTAAAAAACAAAGTCATAAAGGAGCCAAAAGAATAAAAAAGGACAGATAAGCAAGCAAGAAAGGAAAAAGAGACAGAAATAAAAAGGGAGAGTAAGGAGAGGATGAGGGGAAATTAAGTGTAGGGACATATAGATAAATGGAACAAAGGACAAGTGTAAGGAGGCAGAGGCCCATGGGAAGGGAAGGAAAAGATCTGCAGTAGTAAACAGGAGCTAGAAGAAGAGATGAAGAACCAGGCAGAGGTTTAGTGGAATTAGTCAGAGGCCACCCTCGGACTTTTGCTGGGAGGTAGCAGCAGTGGTGTTGTCCCTTAGGTGGTACATAGTGTTCACAGCTTTTTGCTAAGATAATCAGCTGGGTAACTAATTTTTGCAGCCTTCCACTGTACCAAACCTCAAGGGTTTAGTGGTTCTGTGCAAAGAATGTGACTAGAGCAAGTGATCAAGGGAGATTTCTCAAATTATATTTGTTAGCATACAGTTATCATAGGTTTTCACATTTTATAAAAATAGTCTCTAAATGCTAGTTTAATCAGCAGGATTCTTTGCGACAGTACTTTTTAGAGCCTTTGATGTGAATTTCTAAGCTAGTGCTATATGTAATACAAGGGTTTCTAGACTCATTTGATCACAGAACCCATATTTTAAAAAGAATCATAAGGGATGAGTGTTCTCTACAAGATGCTTTGAGAAGCACTGTACTGGAAGGCTATTTTTTTCTCCCAACTTTTTAGTTAGTTAGACTGTTGCAGTAACACCCAAAAGACCACACAACATGAAATAAAGACCAAAATCAGCTTGAAGACGCAAGGTCTCCAATCCCTATAGTCAGCCTCACTAATCTTGTTTCATCTTCATATTACCTTCAGTGGTTTCTTTGGAGAAAACTTAAGAGTGTATATGCTCCCCCCCAAAGCACTTCATTGGAGGGAAATAATGATTCACAAAACAGTGGTTGTCACACATGTATACAGCTTGTTATCTTCCTATGATAGGCGTCCACATACTACTCCCATCACCCACTGAAGTCTTCTTCCACCATCATGCACCGAGCTCCCCCTGCCCTCGAAAGCCTTTCCTGTCTTCTCACTGAAGAGTCCTAGACTCTGATGCCAGAGACCACAATTAGTCTAGGTTTCACCGTGTGTTTTCCCTTTCTTTCTTTGTATCTTAAGTTCTACCTATGAGTGAGTTCATATTCATCCTTCTACTTCTGGCTTATCTCACACAGTATAATTCCTTCAAGTCTCATCCAAGATATAGCAGAAGAGAAAAATCTCAGCATTTCTACAGCTGAGTAGTATTCCAGTGCATGTCAGTTTCCTTAACCACTCAGCTGTCATTGAACATTTGGGTTGTTTGCAGAATTGGACCACTGTGCATAGTGCTTCTATGAATATAGGTATACAGAGATCTCTTCGGATTGGTGTTTCTATGTTTTTCAGACGAGAGGGACTGCTGCGTCATATGTAGGTTCATTTTTCTCGTATTCTGAGTTTATACTTAAAAAAAAAAATACATGTGGTCTGGGAGGTGGTGCAGTGGTAAAGCTTTGGACTCTCAAGCATGAGGTCGCCAGTTAGATCCCCGGCAGCACATGTGCCAGAGTGATGTCTGGTTCTTTCCTCTCTCCTCCTATCTTTGTCATAAATAAATAAATCTTTTTAAAAAAATATTTATTTATTGGATAGAGACAGCCAGAAATCTAGAGGGTAGGGGAGATAGAGAGGGAGGGAGACAGAGAGATACCTGCAGCACTGCTTCACCACTTGCAAAGCTTTCCCTCTGCAAGTGGGGACCAGGGGCTCGAACCTGGGCCCTTGAGCACTGTAACGTGCACTTAACCAGATGCACCACCACCTGGCCAATAAAATCTTAAAAAAAAAAATACATGTATTTTATTCATTTCCCAATAGCGTTTCACACAAGATAGAGGGAGAAGCCAAAGCACCACTCTGGTACCTGTAGTACCAGGGGTCTAACCATAAGCCTCAAGCATGTAAGCCTGACACTCTACTGGTTGAGCTATTTCTTAGCTCACAAAATTTATATTAATATATTTGATACTTTCTATATTCTGACTTTGCCAATACTTATCCTAATTGACACTGTTTTCACAATATTTGTTTCCTTTACTGCTAGACTTCTTCTACTATGATGGTTTAGAATTAAAAGGAAGTAGGTTCAATTCCCAGCGTGACCACCATAGACCAGAAGTGAGTAGTGTATGGTTAAAAGTAAAAATATGGGGAGACAGTCAGTAGCATAGCAGGTTAAGCACACATGGTGCAAAGCACAAGGACAGGAGTAGGGATCCCAGTTTGAGCCCCTGCTACCCACCTGCAGGGGGTTGCTTCACAAGCAGTGAAGCAGGTCTACAGGTGTCTGTTTTTCTCTCCCCCTCTGTCTTCACCTCCTCTCTCGATTTCTCTCTGTCCTATCCAACAACAACAGCAATGGCAACAACAACAACAATAATAACAACAAAGATAAACAAACAAGGGCAACAAAAGGGAAAAAATGGCCTTCAGGAACAGTGGATTCGTAGTGCAGGTACAGAGCCCCAGCAATAACCCTGGAGGCAAAAAAGAATAAAACAAATAAAATTTAAAAAATTTAAAAAGTAAAAATATGGGAGGGGGTAGATAGCATAATGGTTATGCAAAAAGATTTTCATGCTTATAACTCCAAAATCCCAGGTTCAATCCCCACACCACAATAAACCAGAGCTGAACAGTACTCTGATAAAAAAATAAATACATAAAAAAAGAAAAAAAAAGTAAATACATAAATAAATAATAAAATAAAAATAAATAAATAAAAGGAGGTAGCACAGGAAGTAGCCCACAAGGCTTGCATGCCTGAGATACAGCACAGCAGAGCATAGCACATACAGAACAGAGCTCTGGTGTCACTCCCACTCATAAAATAATTTTTTTAAAGTACTGATCATTAGTTTGTGTCCAAGGCCTAATTAATCCACTATTCCTCTCTCTGGTGGCCAGATCTAAATGTGATCCTGTAGCTAATTTCTCCTCAAGATGTGAAAGTTCACCAAACACTGCTCAACTTAGATCTTTTTCTTTCCTCTTCCCTGAGTAGACACAGTGTGCCTACAATCCAGCTTTGCCCACAGAGATGAGGATAATGTCCAGTGCATGGCAGAAAAACTGCAGGAAGGGACCAGAGTGATGGCTTAGAGCAGAGCCATTCTCCCACCTTGGACCACTTGAGGTCAGTGCAGAAGAAAGAACGAAACTCTAAGGAAGTCACTGTAATTCTGGGGTTCCTTGACACAGCAGTTTAACACTCTTAATTAAAACATAATGCTAATAGTAAAACCTTAATACTTGAATGTCATATTACTTCACGGTAGACTTAACTACGTACATTCTTCTTTATTTGTTTTGTGTTTTGCAAGTAGGTATAGTCCACTAGTATATGCTAATCTGAACATCAAAAATTAAGACTGTCAGTTATACCTGAATAAAGCTGGAGAAAAAAGAAAACTATGGCTGACTGCAGTTTTAACTGTCAGCTCACAGTTTTCCTGTTCAATATATCTTTATTTATGCTTTCAAGTTAGTATCTCAAATAGATCCCTATTAGTTTATATCTAATGACCAGTAAACTTTAAAATGTAATGTTTTCAACTATTTTCTTGTGCTGTGATGATAACTACTGATAGGAATTTAGCTTCATAAGTCAAAGTACATTCTTATAGAATAAAATTTGCAAGTATATTACTCAAAATAGATCTCTATTTTCCTGGAGAAAATAAGAATTTGTTCTGTCAGTTTCTTAAATGAAATTTCATGGTGAAACAATTTGCTAAATGAGAGAAAAGCAAATATCTGGTGGTAGCTAAAGAAATATACATGCATTTATCTCTGGATACAAAATAAATATGAATCACAAAATAAAATATGAGTCACTACCAGCAAACACATCACCTAAAATAAATGTCCCTGCACTATTATGGGAGAGTTACTGTCTAATTTTCATCATTTATATAAAATAATTACTATTGGGCTGTTGGGAAAGCCATGATGCATTTTTTGCATAGAGAAACAGAAAAATGTGTCATGGCTGATTTCTGAAAACTCAATACTTACAGTAAATGACATTAAAAATAATTACCTATTTAGCAGAAAGACCTTTCAAATATAACATATCCTTTGTTTTCCTATAAAGTTGAACTACTTGGAAGAAAAGAATTTAGATATAAATAAGATTTTACTACCTGTGTTTTTTGTACTTGCAATTCGACTTAGTTGCTTTAAGTTTAAGGCACAAAGGAAACGTTTTGATTATATCCACATTACAAATTAGAGCAAAAGCTCTCAATAAATATCTTTTTGTTCTGGCCATAAAATAACTTAAAACGTATCTCTGAGTGAGATCACAAATTAAGGAATTTGGAGTCAGCCTTAGAATGTTTAAAAAAGATATGAAACCTTAGAGATCATAATGAGTCCTTCATTTTACAGAGGAACCAGAAGTATGAAATGTTCTTTTAATTAAGATTCTTGATGCAGTTTTTTATTTATTTTTTAATGCAGTTCTAGAAGGTGCACAATTCAAGTTAATAGCCTTAAACATCTTTCTGTTGGGCTGGCATTACCATCTCTTCACTTCCTAGAGGACAAGTCAGATATGGATAAGCACGCTAAGCACTGCACTTACTATCACTGTGAATCAGTGTCACAGTGGGAATGGGAGCCAAAACTTTAATTGTTGGAACCTTCTTACAAAAACGAGGTTGGGTGATGGATGCTGGCTGTGGGGGTGAGAAGCCAAGTTAGGAAAGTCCCCTCTGTCTTTCACAATCAGAACACTTGCTAAAACTGCAAAATATTTGTTTACATGAGTTCCAGTTGATAAATGCAATCTTAAAATTAAGGAAAGTAACTGCAGGATAATGGATTCCTTTCCTTCTTTAAATATATATATACATATAGTAAGTAGCCTTGAATCCTAAAAAATGAGATGTGCTTGGTATCTAGTTCAGTCTTAAATATACAGAAGTTGACATTTTTAATGCAACAGGCGTCGGCTTTGTGAAATCCTTCCTCCAGTCTCAGTGAGCACTTGGGGGTCCCTCCTTTAGGAGTCAGAGGTACATCTTCTGATCGAGGATCACCCCTAGAGCATTAAGGAGCTCTCTATAGTGAAGGGAAACGTGCCTGAGAAATCTCAGTCTGTCCCTTTCCCTAGCAAAGCAACAATGACAAACTGGTAAAGACAACTCGGCGAACACACACAGACAGCCCCGAGTGGGCCAGTGTCCCCGAGGTTACCTGTGGCTGCATCCCCAGCATTTCCGACCGCTACAAAGGGAGCGGCGAGGCGCCCCGGCCGCGCCCGCATCCCAGCCCCTCGCCAGGCGGCCGGGGAGGTCCTGCAGCTGGCGGGGCGGGAGCAGCCTCCTCGCTGGGCGCCTTCCGGGCGGTTCTGGGGCCGCCCTCGGGGAGGGGGGGAACCCCTTGGTCGTTGGGGTGGGCTTGGAGGTCAGGAGGGGCGCTGAGTGTGGGGAGAAGACAGCCGGGGAACTTTCAAGTTGGGGGGTCAAAACAGTTGGGACTGGGAGAGAGCTGGGGGTGCATATGTGTGTCTGTGGGGGCTGGGGGGCAGCAGGGTGACCCTGGGAAAGGAAGGAAGAACAGGGGCGTAGGAGATGGGCGCCCAAGACAGAAGTGGGAGACCGCAGAGGAGGAAGTCGTCCCTGGAAGAGGAGGGGCAAAGGGGAAGCGAGCCCGGCTGGAGTGCACTTTGGGGAGGAGGGGCAGGTGCGTCCGGGTGGGGGCGGGGCGGGGCTGGGGGCGGCCCTACCTGAAGCGCTCCTGCCCCGCAGTGTCCCAGAGCTGCAGCTTGATGCGCTTGCCGGGCTCGATCTCCAGCAGGCGCGAGAAGAAGTCTACGCCGACCGTGGGGTCGCAGGCGGGCGAGCGCAGCCCCGGGAAGCGGCCCTGGGTGAAGCGGTGCAGCAGGCACGACTTGCCCACGGTGGAGTCCCCGATCACGATGAGGCGGAACTGATAGATCCAGATGGTCTCCATCCCTCCCGGGGCGCCCCGCCCGCCCTCCTGCGCCTCGAAGTTGGGCGGCCGGAGCTGTCCCTTCAGCACCTCCCCGGCGCCCGCCCGCCGCCTTCCAGCAGATTCCGAAGGCTGCGGCCGCGCCGGACCCCGCCCTCTCTGAGGGGGCGTGGTCTATCGGGGGCGGTGTCCGATCTGGGGGTGGAGCCAGGCTGTGTCCCAGCCCCGCCCACGGGCGCGGCAAATCTCCCGCGAAGTTCCGTGGGCGGCGCCGTCGTGTCGGTGGGTGGGGTAAAAGGACGTGGCGGCAACTCCAGCCAATGAAAACGAGGTAAGGGCGCCACTCGAGGAGAATCGGCCAATGAAAAGTGGGACTGACTTTGAGACCCGCGTCGCGTCGGCGTGGGCTGGCGAGGGCTGGCCGGATTCGGCTGAGGGAAGTGGCAGAAGAGGCAGTGACGGGGTCAGTCGGGTAGGTTCGAGCGGAGTCCCGTGGAGGGCGTGCCGGGCGCGTGGCCTCGCTTCCTGCTGAGGTTTCGGAAGTCACCCGGGGCCGCGGTGCCGGTGCCGCTGCCGCAGCCCGCGGCGTCAGACGGGGCCGCGTTCTGGCAGCTTTTGAGGGGCAGCGGCCCCGGCGCTGTGGAAGCGGGACCCGAGGGGCGGGGGCTGCGGGCAGGTCCGTGCTGAGCTCGGGTCCGAGGGCACCGTCCTGAGTCCGGGGCGCTGCGGCCTGAGGGGCAGAAGCCGCCATACAGGAGGCTGGTGACTGCTGCGCGGCCTGGCGGGGGCCGGGGGAGGGGGGGGGGACTGCTGGCACCTGAGGGGGAAGACCGCACCTGCGACAGCAGGCCTGACGGTCAGTTCTCGCGATAAAGCGACTTAGCGTGCTGGTGCACCCGGTGGAGCGCACACGTTGCAGTGTGGACCTGGGTTCGAGCACTCAGTCCCCATCTGCGGGTTGGAAATATCACGAACCAGTCAACCGTCCCCTCTGGATTTCTCTCCGTCTCTACCCAGTTAAAAAAAAAAAAAGGTTAAGCCCAGGTGGCGCGAGGCGTCAGGATCCCGGTTCGAGCCCCCGGCTCCCCACCTGCAGGGGAGTCGCTTCACAGGCGGTGAAGCAGGTCTGCAGGTGTCTGTCTTTCTCTCCCGCTCTCTGTCTTCCCCTCCTCTCTCCACTTCTCTCTGTCCTATCCAACAACGACAACAACAATAATAACTACAACAATAAAACAACAAGGGCAGCAAAAGGGAATAAATATTTAAAAAAAGAAAGAAAAATTAAGTGACTTAAAGGTGTGTATGGGGATCCAAAGATGCCTCACTCGGTAGGGCACACACTTTACCTTGTTAGAGGACTCGGGTTCAAGCCCCCAGGACCACTTGGGAACATCATGCCAAGGAGAAGCTCCGTGGGTGACGGAGCGGAGCTGTGGTGTCTCTTTTTTCTCTGTTTATCCCTCCCTCTCTCCCCCTTTCTATTTCTCTCTACCTGGGGGAAAATCCTCTAGGTTTGGTTAAGTTATGCAGTCGGGAGAATACAGGCAAAACGAAAACAGAAAATGCATGTTTTATTAAGGAGACAGATCAGAGCAACATGTGCATGGCTCTGGGGCTTGAACCCAGGACCCCACCCCATCCACAATACTGACACCTCCCTAGCCACAAAAGAGTCCCTTCCCTTCCCTTCCCTTCCCTTCCCTTCCCTTCCCTTCCCTTCCCTTCCCTTCCCTTCCCTTCCCTTCCCTTCCCTTCCCTTCCCTTCCCTTCCCTTCCCTTCCCTTCCCTTCCCTTCCCTTCCCTGTCATTCACTCCCCTCCCCTCCCCTTCGGTTCCCTTCCCTGTCTTTCCCTTCCCTTTCATTCCCTGTCTTTCCCTTCCCTGTCTTTCCCTTCCCTTTCATTCCCTGTCTTTCCCTTCCCTGTCTTTCCCTTTCCCTTTCTTGCCTTTCTTGCCTGCCTGCCTCCCTCGCACACGTGCAGTTTCTCTGTTCCCTGACACTTCATTCAGACAGGGAGAGACACCATAGGTCGGTTGCTGTGGGCCTGGGGCTTGAACCTGGGCTGCACACATGGCAAGACCTGTGCCCTAACTGGTTAGCTATCTCTGACCCTTCATTTCTTTCTAAGTTTTAAAATAGATTTATGTATTGAGAGACACCCCAGCATAGCCCCACCACATGCGGAATGCCTGGCCCTTGCTGCTGTCCATGGTGCTCCACGTGGTTCCAGAGAGTTAAGAGACCTGTGCTCCAAACCTGTTCTTGCCACTGACTTGGGAACTCTTAGTCACTTTGGTCTTTTTCCTCATCTGGACTCTAAAAGGATTAAATGGCATTAGTGTTTTTCAAAGTAGATTGCAAAATCAATTTGGGTGGAGGTGGGGTAAGCCAGAATTCAAGACAAAACACTGGGGTACATCATACCGAATAAGGTCGGTTTAGGAAGCTTGTTTGTGTTGGGTCCAGGTGTACTATTTATTTATTTTTTGGATCAAGGTAAAACTTTTGAATTAAAAAAAATTTTTTATATTATCTTTATTTATTTGATAAGAGATAGCCAGAAATGGGGAGGGAAGAGGGTGCTAGAGAGGGAGAGAGACTGAGACGCCTGCAGCCCTGCTTCACCACTTGCAAAGCTTTCCCCCTGCAGGTGGGGACTGGGGGTTCAAACCAGGTCCTTGAGCATTGAAACATGTGCACTCAACCAGGTGTGCCACCACCCAGCCCTGTTCAAGGTAAAACTTTTTAAAAGCCAGTGAGCAAGACGTCCTTTAATGCATCTTCTGGCCTTGACACATTCTTAAACCTTCAGAAATTCTTCATGTGCTCTTCATGTTTGCTATATTAAACTCTAAAATGTGCTTTCTGTACTGAGTACAGGTGCTATGATTTCAGTCTTATTTATTTATTTCCCTTTTGTTGCCCTTGTTTTTATTGTTGTAGTTATTATTGTTATTGATGTCATTGTTGGATAGGACAGAGAGAAATTGAGAGAGGAGGGGAAGACAGAGAGGGGGAGAGAAAGTTAGACACATGCAGACCTGCTTCACCACTTGTGAAGCGACGCCTCTGCAGGTGGGGAGCTGGGGTTTGGAACCGGGATCCTTAGCCAGTCCTTGTGCTTCACGCCACGTGCGCTTAACCTGCTGCACTATCACTCGACTCCCGATTTCAGTCTTCTTCCTGTTAGTAAATGGAAGCATTCTTTTTTTTTTTTTTAATAAAGGAAATATTCCCTTTTGTTGCCCTTTTTTATTGTTGTAGTTATTATTGTTGTTGTTCTTGCTGGTGTCGTTGGATAGGACAGAGAGAAATGGAGAGAGGAGGGGGAGACAGAGGCATTATTCTTTTAATCACTCAGACCAGAAATCTGAACCTTGAATTCCTCTCATTTTCTCTCCCTAAGAATTCTATCAACACATTCTTTAGACTGAATATTCAAAATATATCTGGATTCTATTTCATACCACACTTCTGCCATGATGATCCAAAGTGCCTCTCCCTGTAGTGTGGATTATTATAATAGTTTTTTTTAAAAGACATTTTTTTATAGATTTTATTTATTTATTAATGAGAAAGATAGGAGGAGAGAGAGAAAGAACCAGACATCATTCTGGTACATGTGCTGCCGGGGATCGAACTCAAGACGTCATGCTTGAGAGTCCAATGCTTTATCCATTGCCACCTCCCAGACCACTATTATAATAGTTTCTAACTATGCCTGTACTAGAGGTTAGAATGATCCTGTAAAAATGCGAGTCAGATCATGTCACCTCTTTGCTCAAGAACATTTGATGAGTTCTCGTCTCACAGTAGAAGTCGAAATCCTTGGTCTCTCATTTCCTCTTAGGCCAGATTGTTATGCTGTGTTATGTTATATTATGTTGATTTTAGATACTGAGAGAGAGAACTCACTAGAGAAAGGAGGGGCTGTGGGGGTAGATAGCATGTTTATACAAAGATACTCTCCTGCATGAAGCTCCAAAGTCCTAGGTTCAGTCTCCCTTACCACCATAAACTAGAACTGAGCAGTGCTCTAGTTAAAAAAAAAAAAAATATATATATATATATATATATATATATATATAGGCTGTCATAAGAAAGGAGGGGCTGGGTTGTGCCACACCTAGCTGAGCGCTCATGTTACAGTGCTCAAGGACCTGAGGGGGGGGAAGCTTCGCAAGTGGTGAAGCAGGGCTGCAGGTGTCTCTCCGTCTCTCTCCCTCTCTATTTCCTCGCCCCTCTAGATTTGTGGCTGTCTCTATCCAATAAATAAAGATTAAAAGAAAAGAAAAGAGATGGCACCACTTATGAAGCTTTTCTTCCTGCAGGTAGGGACCAGGGGCTTGAACCCAGGTCCTTGCTCACGGTAGTGTGTGTGTGATCAACCAGATGTGCCGCCACGTGGCCCTGAGTCTGCTCTCATACCTTCCCCTTAATCCCTTCACAGTGAACATATGATTATGTCACTTAATAATGGGACTGTATCCTGAAAAGTGTGTTAGTAGGCAGTTGCACAATCATCACAGTGTACTTATACAAACCTAGGTGTTGTTGCTTGCGTCACACCTCACAACTGTACACTTGCCTATCAGTGACCAAAGTAAATATATATTTTTCATCTTTGGAATTTCTCTGCTCCAGTCCAATGTTTTTTCAGATACAGGTAGAGAGAAAGAGGGATAGAGGGAATGATACCCAGCACCAAAACTTGCCCCATTGCAATGGGGGTCATGTGCATAGCAGAGCAGTCAGATGAGCTGTCCCAATAGCCCCAAAACATGGCCCTGGAGCCTTGCCCTGACTGGGCTGGATCCTGAGCATTTGATGCAGGCTGCTACCTCCGAGTCTTTGCGTTTGCACTTTGAAAGGCTTTTCAAGACCCCCAGAGTTCAGTGTAAAGGAACATGACTTTAGGAACTTAGCCAGGAAACATTTCATTAAGTAAAATAGATGTCTGACTCAGCCATTCCAAATGAAAATACTGTAGGTAGCTCAGTGAGTTAATTTGCTTGCTTGTAAGGTTAATCACTAGTATCTGATTTTTAGGGGTAGGAACTTATTTTTAGAACTACTGACTTTCTGGAAACATTTTTGGTCAGAAAATAGAGATCAGATAAGTTATAGCAAATACCCTTAAATGTGACTCATTTAAGATGACGGTTGGTGTTTTGTTTTGGTGTTTGTGTGCCATATGAGTAGGAGGCCTGTATTCAACTCAGCCAAGAGCACTACTGTAGAAGAGCTGACTTAAAAAGAGAGGGACCAGAGCAGCAGAATAATTAAAGTGCAGATCGTAGAAAAAAAGAGTCCAGAACATAGCTTGCCTGAACCTTAGTAGATATTTCTTTCTTTTTTCTCCACTTTTTTTTTTTTTTTTTTTTTTGCCTCCAAGGTTATTGTTAGGGCTTCGGTGCCTTTACTATGAATCCACTGCTCCTGGAGGTCATTTTTCCCATTTTGTTTTCCTTGTTGTTTTATTGTTGTAGTTACTGTTGTTGTTATTGATGTCATCGTTGTTGGATAGGACAGAGAGAAATGGAAAGAGGAGAGGAAGACAGAGAGGGGCAGAGAAAGATAGGCACCTGCATACCTGCTTCACCACTTGTGAAGTGACCCCCCTGCAAGTAGGGAGCCCGGTGCTAGTAAGGGATCCTTACGCCAGTGCTTGTGCTCTGCACCATGTGCACTTAACCCACTGCGCTACCACCCAACCCCCCACACTTCTTTATTATTATTTTGCCTCCAGGGTTATTGCTGGGGCAAAGTGCCTGCACTACAAATCCACTGCTCCTGGAGGCAATTTTTTCAACATGTTGTTGCCCTTGCCCTTGTTGTTATTGTTGTTGGATAGGACAGAGAAAAATGGAGAGAGGAGGGGAAGACAGAGAGGGGGAGAGAAAGATAGGCACCTGCAGACCTGCTTCACCGCCTGTGAAGCGACCCCCCTGCAGGTGGGTAGCAGTGGCCGCCATGCAAGCCACCACTATTGCACCACCACCTGACCCCCCCCCAGCAGAAATTTCTATCTGATTTATCACAAGACCATTTCTACCTATAAGCATGCTACTCACAATAAAGAAATATAAAGGGGGATGGGCAGTGGCACACCAGGTTAAGCACACATAGTATGAAGTGCAAGGACCTGTGCAAGGATCCTGGTTCTAGCCCCCAGCTTCCCACCCTGCAGGGGTTTTCTTCACAAGTGGTGAAATAGGTCCGCAGGTCTCTCTCTTTTTCTCTATCTCTCTCTCTCCCTCTCTTTCTTCCTCTTCCTTCTCAATTTCTCTCTGTCCTATCCAATAACAATGAAAAATGGCCACCAGAAGCAGTGGATTCATAGTGCAGGCAGCAAGCCCCAGCAGTAACCCTGGAGGCAAAAAAAAAAAGGAAAGAAAGATGACCATTAAGCACTGGAAAAAAAAATGCCCAGGAGTTGGGCGGTAGTGCAGTGGTTTAAGCACACATGGTACACAGCGTAAGGATCCTGGTTCGAGCCCCCGACTCCCCCATTGTCAGGGGAGCCGCTTCACAAGTGGTAAAGCAGGTCTGTAGGTGTCTTATCTTTCTCTTCCCCTCTCTGTCTTCCCCTCCTCTCTCCATTTCTCTCTGTCCTATCCAACAACGACATTAATAATAGAAGTCCAATGTGCTATCCATTGTGCGACAGAGCCACCTAACGACATCAATAATAACTACAACAATAAAACAACAAGGGCAACAAAAGGGAATAAATAAATATTTAAAAAATGCCCAAGTTTGCTAGTAATCAAAGAGATATAAATTAAATTAATGTTATGCAATTTTTACCTACCAGATGGACAGTTTTGCTGAGGTGACTAACTAGCTGATTGATCACTCTAGGTTTTCTTTATCTCACTTTTCCCACCTCTGGAAATTAAATCATTCAAAGGTTAGAGTATAAATCATCACAATGAATTTCAAGATCATTAAAGAGTATAATTTTTCTGGAATTTCTGAACTGTCAAAGTCGAATCAAATTTTTGTGTAGTTCCAGATCTAAGACTTTTAGTGAGTTTTGCCTTCCAACGATGATTGGGAATCAGTATTATTGAGGGAAATAGGAAGAATTGGCACGTCTCCAAGTCCAAGCCTTTTCAGATGCCAATTATTTCTGACTGGGAGTCTACCAAAAGTATTCAAAATAGGACCTATTCACCTCATCAGAGCTAAATGCTTTGGTTCTGATTATTCCTCAATGATTTTGCTTTTACTACATTTTCTATAAAGCAACATTTCATTTAGAATAGGAAGCCTGCATTTTGCAATAATGCATTCATGGAGTTACTACAAGAGTGGCCCTTTGTTTTTACTAAAATCAGAGCCTGACATATTATAAAAGCCTGGCATATATAATAAAATCACGATTCTCCCTTAAGTTAAATGCATTCAACTGTATTTCTTTAACATCTTAAAATGGAGAGAAAACAGGAGTTTCATATCAACTTGCTTCATGAAGCTCTCTTCAAGTGATGGTGTCTAGCCAGTAGTTCTTTGAAGTCCTATGTGGTCATCTTTTTTGTTTTGTTTTGTTTTGTTATTATTGTATTAAGAAAGAGAAATTGAGAGGGGAAGGAGAGACAGACACCTGCAGCACTGCTTCACCAGTTGTGAACCTTTCCCCCTTGCAGGTGGGGACCAAGGGCTTGTACCTGCATCCTTGCACATTGTAATGTGTGCACTGAACCAAGTGTGTCACCGCCTGGCCCTATGTGGTCATCTTTTGATCTTTCAGGGTTAGCCTGCAGGGAATGCAGTGTAGCCAGCTGCTACATGTTTCCCAGGCCACAGCACACACGAGTGCACACCATCTCCTTGTCTCAGTGCCGCCACTGTCCACCATGCCACTTCTCTCTGACAGTACTCCTATCCATTACAGCTTTTAGAATGGGGAGAGATGTTAACAAGAATATGATTTAGTTTAATTCCATCATTTTTGTTTATGTTTTTGCCTATGTATAACAAATTATAATAATTTCAACTAAATTCCCAGTTGACAGGAAACAATATGGTCTAAAGTAAGTCTTTGTTCCCCAAAACTATTCATTTCACATAAAAGCCCCTGTCTATATACAGAATATAAAACGGGGGTTGGGGGTAGATAGCATAATGGTGATGCAAATAGCACTCTCGTGCCTGAGGCACCAAAGTCCCAGGTTCAATCCCCCATACCACCGTAAGCCAGAGCTGAGCAGTGCTCTGGTGTTTCTCTGTGTCTCTTTCTGCATTTCTCTCAAATATAAAATAAGTAAATTTTTTTTTTCCTCCAGGGTTATTGCTGGGCTCGGTGCCTGCACCATGAATCCACCGCTCCTGGAGGCCATTTTTCCCCCTTTTTGTTGCCCTAGTTGTTGCAGCCTCGTTGCGGTTATTATTATTGCCATTGTTGACGTTGCTTTGTTGTTGGATAGGACAGAGAGAAATGGAGAGAGGAGGGGAAGACAGAGAGAGGGGGAGAGAAAGATAGACACCTGCAGACCTGCTTCACCGCCTGTGAAGCGACTCTCCTGCAGGTGGGGAGCCGGGGGCTCGAACCGGGATCCTTACGCTGGTCCCTGCGCTTTGCGCCACATGCGCTTAACCCACTGCGCCACCGCCTGACCCCCTGTAAATTTTTTTTTAAAAGATAGAATATAAAACAGTCACCAGTTGCTAGTGATGGGAGTTTTGGAGATCCTGGCAACATTTTGATTTCTTTGTCGCATCTCAAGTCTTTGGAAAGAACCTAAATGGGTCTAGGGAGAGCCCAGTGGTTTTTGCACCAGACTTTCATACAAAGGCCCTAGAGGTCCCATTTTTAATCCCCAGTGCCACAGTATGTCCGAGCTAAGCAGTACTATGGTCTCTCTCTCTCTCTCGTTAACATAAATTAAGTAAATTAAATATGCTTTTTTAAAAAACGGCTCAACAGTGCCACTCTTAGAGTTCAGTAAATGCTCCCTGCAATTTGGGGATATGTTTAACTGCACCAGAGAAACCTGAGTGAGGGCCTTGTTGGGGAAGTAGCACATTTCTCGGATTCATCACAGCAAAGGATAAGCACATATTTTTCTGTAGGAAATCAGTCATGTGAGAGAGCCAGCATGGAACTGCCCCGAGATTCTACCCACAGGACTCTCTGGTGTGCTTCCGTAGATTGCAGATACAGTAGCCAACAACCAGGTAGACTTACAGGTACGTGCTTCCTTCATAAGGGACTTGCAGGTGATAGCTTTCTAGTGATGTGGGATTTATGAAGAACTCACAAAATCTACAGAAGTGCCCAGGAAAGAAGGAGCTGGTTGAAAATCCTCTCTGAAATCATAGAAGATGACATCACCTCACCCCAGCAGTGATAGTTGGGTCTAAATTTTTCTGCTTCCCTTCTTTTTCTTTTCTAGAACCTAGATTGGCCAAAAACCAGGATTGAGAAGATGGGGGAGAAGAAACACTACGTGGGGACAGAGACTGCCTTTCTGCTTCCCCCTGTTGCAGGTTTGTCACTGCAACAGGTCACATCTGGGGGTGGGGGAGAAGCCACACTGAGTTATGGGATTATAGATTTTTATTATTGAATTGTCCTTTGTGAGCCTGCAGTGACTGAAAGACTTTTTATTATCTAGGAATGGTCTGAAATGGCTAAGCACTGGCATGAGATGTTACAGGGGTGGGGCACTAGTACCTCAGAGTGAATTTAGGGGGAGGTGTTGGCAGGAATGACCTCTCTCTCTCTTTGCTAGTTCATTTTCTTTGATTGTCTATACTACACATATGGATGCAACTACATGGTACTTGTCTTTCACTTCCTTATTTTACTTTATTTTACTTTTCAGGGGAGAGTGCAAACAGTCCCCCACTACCACAGAATGTGGTCAAATTTCCCACAATGGAGAAATCACAAGGAAACATCCAGAGTGCAGTGGATAAGGGGAAAACCACCTTAGTGATCATGGTATTTCTCCTGTCAGGTACAAATTTGCACTTGCTCATTTTGTTTTGCATAGTTACCTTGAGTTCCATCTACTTTATCCCAACAGGCGAGATTTCATCTTTTTGTTGTTGTTTGTTTAATGGCAGAACTGTACCCCATTGAGTAAATACCCTAGAACTTCATGCTCAGTCATCTGTTGGTAGGCATTTAGTTTAATTTCTTGTTTTTTCTATTGTGAATAGTTACTATTGTAACATAAGGCTATTTATTTATTTATTTATTATTATTATTTTACCTGAGCAGTGCTCAATTCTGGTTTATGGTGGTGTTAGGGATTGAATCTGGTACGTTATAGCTATAGACTTGAAGAAAGTCTTTATATATTATATGCATATATATACATTATGATATTTGGTTATTTATTTATTCTTTTTTTTTTTTTTTTTTTACCAGAGTACTTATAGTGGTGCTGGGGATTGAACCTGGTACCTGTTGACTCATGTGCAAAAATATTTTTGCATAACTTATATTATCTCCCCGGCCTCCCCATATATTCTTTCAAATTAGTGTTTATATGTCCTTCACATCATTGTCTAGGAGTTATATACCTTTCTTTCTTTCTTTCTTTCTTTCTTTCTTTCTTTCTTTCTTTCTTCCTTCCTTCCTTCCTTCCTTCCTTCCTTTCTTTTTTTTTTTTTTTACCAGAGCATTACTCAGCTCTGGTTTATGGTGGTACAGGGGATTGAACCTGGGACTTTGGAGCCTCTGGAATGAGAGTCTCTTTGCATAACCATTATGCTATGTACCCCTGCCTTTCTTTCTTTTTTACTTTCTTCTTTCTTTCTTTCTTTCTTTCTTTCTTTCTTTCTTTCTTTCTTTCTTTTTAATGAGAGCACTGCTCAGCTCTGGCTTATAGTGGTGCTGGGGGTTGAACCTGTGACTTTGGAGTCTCAGGCATGAGTGTCTGTTTACATAATCATTATGCTATCTACCCCTTCTGTATTTTCATTTTTAAAACCATCAATAGAGTCTGGGGGTAGTGCAGTGGGTTAAGCGCTAAGCGTAGGTGGTGCAAAGTATAAGGACTGGTGTAAGGATCCTGGTTCAAGGCCCTCGCTCCCCATCTGCAGGGTATTTGCTTTACAAGAGGTGAAGCAGGTCTGCAGGTTTCTCTTTCTCTCCCCATCTCTGTTGTTAGGACAGAGAGAAATGGAGAGAGGAGGGGAAGACAGAGGAGGAGAGAAAGAAAGACACCTGCAGACCTGCTTCACCGCCTGTGAAGTGACTCACCTGCAGGTGGGGAGCCAGGGGCTTGAACCAGGATCCTCAAGCTGGTCCTTGTGCTTTGCACCACATGCGCTTAACCTGCTGCGCTACCGCCAGCTCCCAGGATTTAACCATATATTTTAGCATGTTTGGACATGCCCATGTGAACTTCTGATTCTAAAACTATCAAGCACATTAATTCAGTTAACTTGGTTTAGTGGGGAGGAAAAAACTCTCAAATTTGTTAATTGACTCACATGCAGGTGATTTATTTCTCAAGTATAAATAGAAGTTGTTATGTGAATTATTTCATTTTATCTTTCCTTGAAATTTTGTTTTACTCACTGAATCATTTGTATACAAATACTGTATTAGTCTTCATCTCTCCTGCAAGTGATATACATTTAATTTTAAATCACTTTATTTATCTCTCTTTTTTTAAAGTTTATTATCTATTGTTGCCCTTGTTTTATTGTTGTAGTTATTATTGTCATCGTTGTTGGATAGGACAGAGTGAAATGGAGAGAGGAGGGGAAGACAGAGGGGAGAGAAAGACAGACACCCTGTAGACCTGCTTCACCACCTGTGAAGCTACTCCTCTGCAGGTGGGGAGCTGGAGGCTTGAACCAGAATCCTTCAGCCTGTCTTTGCACTTTGCTCCACTTGTGCTTAACCCATTGCGCTACTGCCCAACTCCCCGTCTCTTAAAAGGTATAATTTTTGTTTGTACAATTCTTGAAGAGGTGTTTCATGTCATTCATGCTTTTTCATTCTTTGGTAGATTTTAACTATCTTGTATCTTTACTAATATACTGAGAGGTATGCCTGTAAAATAATAATAATCATTATTGTTGCTACGTGTTTCCATTTCCCACTGACACCCTCTAAGTGTTTTGACCTCTCCAGATGACCTTTCTTCTTTCCTTTTCAGTCCTCTGAGTGAGGGCATTTGCTAGGTTAGTTCTGTTTTTCTCTATTTGTATTCTCATCCTCAGAGATTTCAGTTTGATTTCATTATTTCAGTTCCTACTCCCCCCTCCACCCAGTCAAGCCAGTGCCTCACATGGGTGATTTCAGTGCCTCTGGGCTGCTTTTTCATTCAGATAGAGACACACAGAGAGGCAGACAGATGTCATACACTGGCATTTGCCCCTGTGCCATGGCACTCACATTTGCCTGGGCTCAAGCCTGGGTCACATGCATGGCAGGACATGTACATGCCCTAGCTGGGGAGCTCTTTCTCCAACCCTCAGTCTCCTCTCCATGATAAAGGAAGCCCAGTCTCCTGCCATTGGCCTTCCTGTGCATCTCTAACTAGTCCAGACAAGTCCTCAGAATGTTTTACTGCTCCTTGAAATGCAACATGTTTATAAACCAAACTTATTCTCTTCACCAGCTAACTCCCCAGGATCTCTTTCTCTTCCTCTCTCTCTCTTTCATCATTCTCTCAGTCATTCTCCAAACCATTAGGTTCTCTCTCTCTCTTTTTATTTCTTTATTGGGGGATTAATGGTTTACAGTTGACAGTAAAATATAATAGTTTGTACAAACATAATGTTTTCCAGTTAAAATCAGGTTATGTTTTATGTCTTTCTCTTCCTGGCCAGGCAGCCACCAAGCACCATATCTTCTATAGATGCTGCATTTGTCTTATTCCTTCTTCTCTGCTCTGCAAGTGCCCCCATTACCAAATGTGGTGCTGTAGCAATGACCTTCCTCCTCTTCCTTCTCCTCCCCCTCCTTTTCTTTTTAAAGATAGATATTGAATTTAAGAACTTATATTTTGGGACCAGGTGGTGGTGCACTTGGCTGAGCGCACATGTTATAGTGTGCAAGGACCCAGGTTCAAGCCCCTGGTCCCCACCTGCAGGGGGAAAGTTTCACAAGTGGTGAAGCAGTGCTGCAGATGTCTCTCTGTCTCTCACCCTCTCTATCTCCCCCTTCCTCTCAATTTCTGGCTATCTCTGTTCAATAAATAAATAAAGATACTTAAAAAAAGAGAACTTATATTTTTAAATGATCTTATTTAGTTATTGGATAGAGACAGCCAGAAATCGAGACGGAAGAGGGAGAAAGACAGAGACACCTGTAGCACTGCTTTTACCACTTGGAAAGCTTTCCTCCTGCAAGTGGAGAGCAGTGGATCAAACCCACTCAACCAGGTGCACCTCCACCCAGCCACTAGAAATTACTTTATAATGAGTCTCCCAACCTTCTGAATCTCTTCTTTCTCATTTATTCCATATTAGTAACCTTCTTAGTACTTTACTGTAAAAAAAATCAGGACATTTATTCATTTATTCCATATTAGTAACCTTCTTAGTACTTTACTGCAAAACAAAAGGGGTAGTTGGGCTGTGGTGCAGCGGGTTAAGTGCACATGGCGTGAAGCGCAAGGACCCCGCATAAGAATCCTGGTTTGAGCCTCTGGCTCCCCACCTGCAGGGGAGTCGCTTCACAGGTGGTGAAGCAGGTCTGCAGGTGTCTGTCTTTCTCTCCCCCTCTGTCTTCCCCTCCTCTCTCCACTTCTCGCTGTCCTACCCAATAGTAATGACATCGATAACCACAACAATGTTAAACAACAAGGGCAACATAAGGGAAAATTAAAAAAAAAGAAGAAAGAAAGAAATCTGGACCTTGCTCCCCAAGGGGTCACTAAAGTGGAGGGTGTTCTGCAGGGGCAGAGCCCAGGGCCTGCCCAGCCCCTCCACTTTGATAACCCCTTGGGGAGCAATGTCCTGATAAACAGTTAAAATTCATCTAAAATAAAATCCCCCTGGTCAGCCTCCACAGACTGGAGACTTCCCAGGCTGCACTGGATGAGTAGCTCTCAGAAAGGTCCCTCTTGAACATGACCCGGAGCTCTCAGCGGTCTTTGAGGGGTCCCTCAGCACCCCCTGGTATTAAGGATTTCTGCCAGCTTTTGTATCCACTTTGGAGTCTTCTCCTAGGATGGAGCCATGGAAACAAAAGAGGATTTAAGGGGAGGAAAAATCTGAGGAGACTTTTGTTTTATCTTTCTCTATTCAGAAGTTCTCTCTGAGTAAGCCTGGAGCTGTCTCACTTCTGATGACTGGTAAAATTGAAAGCACTTGACATTTAGTGGCTTACTTTGTCAGTTAACTTTTAATGTACATATTTCATCTCTCCAATACATGATTATTTTCTTGACATGAATGATATGCACGGTATATTTTAAGTTCAAGGACCATATACCTGAAACGCTAGCATTATTACATAGGCTGTGAAAATATAACTATACTTATAGGGAGATGAGGTTTATACTTGAATGTGGAGCACTTGTGACTAGTGTAATAACCATCAAGATATTAAGTTTGGGATTGGGTGGTGGCACACCTGGTTGGGCATACATGTTACAATGTACAAGGACCCAGGTTCGAGCCCCTGGTCTCCACCTGCAGGGGGAAAGCTTTACAAGTGGTGAGGCAGTGTTTCAGGTGTCTCTCTGTCTCCCTCTCTATCACCCACCTCCCTCTCAATTTCTGGCTGTCTCTATCCTATAAGTAAATAAAGATAATAAAAAAAATAAATAAAAAGAATAAAATAAAAAGAACAAAATAAAAAGGTATTAGGTAGTCCGGGAGGTGGTGCAGTGGATAAAGTGCTTGACTCTCAAGCGTGAGGTCCTGAGTGCAAGCCCCAGCAGCACATGTACCAGAGTGATGTCTGGTTCTTTCTCTCTCTCTTCCTATCTTTCTCATCAATAAATAAATAAAATCTTTTTTAAAATTTATTTCTCTATTGGGGAATTAATGTTTTACATTCAATAGTAAATACATGTACCAGAGTGATGTCTGGTTCTTTCTCTCTCCTCCTATCTTTCTCATCAATAAATAAATAAAATCTTTAAAAAATTTCTCATCAATAAATAAATAAAATCTTTAAAAAAAAAAAGATATTGGGGCCAGGTGGTGGCACACCTGGTTGAACACACATGTTACAATGAACAAGGACCCAGGTTTGAATCCCTGGTCCCCATCTGCAGGGGGAAAGCTTCACAAGTGGTGAAGCAGTGCTGTAGGTGTCTCTCTGTCTCTCTTTCTCTCTATCCCACCTTTCCTTCTCAATTTCTGACTGTCTCTATCCAATAAATAAAGATAATTAAAAAAAAGATATTAGGTTTATAAATCTTCCTTGTTGGGGGGCAAATGATGGCACTCCCCATAGAGCACACATGCAGTAGGATCCAGGTTCGAGCTCCTGATCCCCATTCACCTGCAGGGGGCAAGCTTCACAAGCAATGAAGCAATGATTGTAGGTGTCTCTGTCTGTGTATTCACTTTCCCTCTCAATTTCTGTATGTCTCTATCAAAAGGAAGAAAATCCTTTTTGTTAATGTATTTAAGTTTGTTTTCTAATAAAGGTATTTTGTAAGGTGATATTACTTGGCATCTGAGTTGAAAATGTAACTTTTTAAAATATTTATTTATTTATTCCCTTTTCTTGCCCTTGTTGTTTTATTGTTGTAATTATTATTGTTGTCATTGTTGGATAGGACAGAGAGAAATGGAGAGAGGAGGGGAAGGCAGGGGGAGAGAAAAATAGACACCTGCAGACCTGCTTCACCGCTTCTGAAGTGACCCCCCTGCAGGTGGGGAATTTAACTATTTTTTATGTTTTACTGAATTTAATGAGAAAACTAAGTCAAAACATGGAAATCAAATATAGTAAGTCTCAACTTATTAATAATTTATTTTGACAAGTGCTTTAATTATTTAAAGGTTTTAAATTTTTGCTTGTCTTAGTTATTGATTACAACATGCTGTAGGCATTAGCAAATGTGTTGAAGAGTGCTTTGTTAAAGGAGGCAGCATCTGAACAATAATATCATCGTAATGCTGCCATTTACTTCTTGCTGACAGGTGGGTCAGCTTGTGAGGATAACTGTTAGGTGAGCGGAGTAACCACTGTACTACAGAAACAGATTTGTGAGCATGAGTATAAGAAACATTCAGGGAGGTGGAGCTCTTTTTTCCATTTTATAAATTAAAAATTTATAAATATTTCAATATTTCCATGTTATAAATTAAAAATAAATAAAAAGAAGAAAAAAAGAAACATTCAGGAATAGTGTCTATGCAGTTGATACAGGATGTCACTGTAGTTGTCTTTTCAGTTATTTGTGCTGCTATGTTTTTTCAGTATTTCTCAAAACCTCAGCAGTCCTCTAAGGTTTGGAGTTCATTCTTGAGCTTAAAATAACATCTTTATGTGCACTTAGTGCTGTGCACCCAAATTTCTTAAGAGCTTACCTACTTAGTCTTTAACAGCATCACTTTAGCATGATGCTCCATTATATCCTAAATACTCAAACCTCTTTTCTTTCTACTTCTGTGTGGACATTTTTCAGAAGCACTTCATTATTTGAATAGTAATGCAACAATCTGACATTTATTTATTTATTATTTTTTAACCAGAGCACTCATTAGCTCCGGTTTATGGTGGTGCAGGGGGATTGAACCTGGAACTTTGGAGCCTCAGGCACCACAGTCTGTTTGCATAACCATTATGCTACCTACTCCCTGTAATGCAACAATCTACAGTGTAGATTTTACATGTAACAGCTCTTTGTACAGAACCCATCTTTGTTAGACATTTTCCTCTTTGTCATTTTATTTACTTTTTTGTTAAGATTTGTTTGTTTATTGATGAGCAAGAGAGAACCAGAGCATCACTCTGGTATATGCAGTACCCGGGATCAAACTCAGGACCTCAGCCTTTTGCAGTTCCTGTGTTCTACCACTGCACCACCTCCTAGGCTGTAAACCTCAATAGAGGCTCGTTATTCCTTGGTGAAAATGAGATTAGTGCATTAAGGCATTCTCCAAGTTTGTTGTCAGGCTTTGACAGAAGAATCAAGTGTTATTTATTTATTTATTATTTTTAGATAGGGACAGAAAAGTAGAGAATGTGACTATCTTCTCCTGGAAACTTGTTTCCCTGGAACATCACCCCACTCACTTTTTTTTTTTTTCTTTAGATAGAAACAGAGGCAGAGAAAGAGTGAAATGTGACAGCACTGAAGCTTCCCTCATTGTGGCTGGCCTCAAACCTGGGTCTCACACATGACAAAGCAACACACTAGCCCAGCAGGCATTACTTATTCAGCTGTGCATTGCAGACCACCTGTAGGAGAATCCACTGAGTGAGGATGTATTGCTAGTTAACACTGTGATTAGATTGTCTCATGCTGGGAAACTTCCTAGAAAGTCAAAGCTTTTAGTATTGTTCATGGTAGAGATACATTTCACAAGTGTAAATATCCCGGTAACTAGAGAGATGTAATCTACTGAGGTATTAAGATTTTGCAATTAATGTCTCATTTCATCTGTGTTGCATTTATGTGATAACAGCATGACTTACTTAGCACTTGATGTCTGTCCAGTTTCTCTCCAATGAGTCTTCCTGGTTTGCTGAAGGCAAAAATGATAAAACATAGTTTTATCTTTTCCTGATTCTTTTGTTTTAAATCAGAACACTGGGAGGGACGGGTGGTGGTGCACTGGGTTAAGTGCACATAGTACTAAGTACAAGGACCCGTGCAATGATCCCGGTTCAAACTCCCTGGCTCCCCACATGCAGGGGGAATCACTTCACAAGTGCTGAAGCAGGTGTCTGTCCTTCTCTTTCCCCCTCTCTATCTTCCCCTGCCCTCTCAATTTCTCTCTGTCCTATCCAATAAAACGGAAAGAGTGGATTCGTAGTGCTGGCACTGAGCCCCAGTGATAACCCTAAAGGGAAAAAAAATTCAGAACACTGCTCAGCTGTGATTTATTGTGTTACTAGGGAATTGAACCTGGAACCCCTAGGGCCTCAGACATGGAAGTCTTCTTGCATAACTAGTATGTTGTTCCTACCCTTTTCTAGACTACTTTGGGGCCTTTTTTTTTGTTTTCAAACCTTTTAAGCAGGGTCATTTTCAAGCTTTTGTGGAAGTAGAAAGAGTAATTAGTGGATTACATATATCTATCCCTCATCCAGCTTCAGCAGTTGCCAATGTTTTACTGAACGCAGCGCCTTAGACTGCTTGGCCATCCTGACACGTCAGTGTTTTACTATTCTTGCTTCATCTAGCCATTCCTCTTCACATTTTTGTTGGCATGTTTAAAAGCAAGTCTAATATGTCATATCTTAGTACCTGTCAATATTTTAGAAAGTTCCCTGAGTGATCAACAACAGCTAGGTTTAAAAAAATTAAACTAATTTTATTAGTTATTAATGAGAAGAGAGGGGAGAGAGAGCGAACTCCAGAGTATCATGGTGGCACACGGTATGCTGAGGGTCAGCATCAGGACCGCATGCTTGAGAGTTCAGTACTTTATCCACTGAGCTGCATTGGAGCTGCCAAAAGCTACATTTCTGTAAGATGTGTGGGATCATGAGTTCAAATGTGTAGGTAGGCCATTTGTTTCTTCTGCTATTAATTAGTGAAGACTTTGGGATTTTTCTGCAGAATGGCCCAGCATTTAAATGCATACTGTTGGCAAGTAGAGGGTCTTAAGTCCTGTTGGGACTTGGCATAAGTGGACCATCTTGAGTCTTTTTAAAGAAAATTGTGTGTGTGTGTGTGTGTGTGTGTATTTAGTATCATATCAAAAGATGAAATATTCCATTCACCAGAGATATGTGACAGTTTGTTTTTTAAAAATCCATTTATTTAGATCAGAGGATAGATAACATAATGGTTATGCAAAGAGACTTTCATGCCTGAAACTCCAAAGTCCTAGGTTCACTCCCCCACATCACCATAAGCCAGGGCTGAGCAGTGCTCTGGTAAAAAAAAAAAAAAAAAAAATCCATGTATTTATATATGATAGGAAGATAGAGAACTCAAATATCACTCTGGCACATTTGGTGCTGGGGATTTATCTCAGGACCTTATGCTATATGTCCAGCACTTTACCCCCTGCACTTCTGGATCATGACTTGTGACCATTTAAAACTGTTAGGTGCCTAATATCAGTAACTGAAAGTACAGGAAGCAAATATTGACAAGGTATCCAAAGAAAAACTGGCAAAGCCCCTATCATACAGGAATTATTTAGTGCCTGTGTTCTCAAACTTGACATCCCAATCCATGTAGACTTGTTAAAACACAGATTGCTGGCCTCACCTCTAGGACATCTTGATTCAGTAGGTCTAGAGTAGAGTTGGAGAATTTCCACTTCTAACAAATTTTCAAGTATTACTGATGCTTCTCATTTGGGAACCATATTTTGAGAATTGTTGGGTTAAAAAAGTTTTCAATAATTGATAGATCAAACAGACAAAAATCAGTAAGAGAATATTTGGAAAGTACCATTAGCAAGATTGATTTAATGGACATATAGATCAGTTGAAAATACACATTATGGGGAGTTGGGCGGTAGCACAGTGGGTTAAGCGCACATGGTGCAGAGCTCAAGGACCGGCCTAAGGACCCCAGGCCTAAGGATCCCAGTTCGAGCCCCCGGCTCCCCACCTGCCGTGGGGTTGCTTCATAGGTGGTGAAGCAGATCTGCAGGTGTCACTCTTTCTCTCCTGTTCTCTACCCTCCCCATCTCTCTCCATTTCTCTCTGTCCTGTCCAACAACAACGACATCAGTAACAACAACAATAAAACAACAAAGGCAACAAAAGGAAATAAATATCAAAAAAATTTTTTTTTTTTTTTTTTCCTCCTCCAGGGTTATTGCTGGGCTCGGTGCCTGCACCATGAATCCACTGCTCCTGGAGGCCATTTTTCTTTTTTTTTCCCCCTTTTGTTGCCCTTGTTGTAGCTTCGTTGTGGTTATTATTATTGCCCTTGTTGACGCAATTCGTTGTTGGATAGGACAGAGAGAAATGGAGAGAGGAGGGGAAGACAGAGAAGGGGAGAGAAAGATAGACACCTGCAGACCTGCTTCACCGCCTGTGAAGCGACTCCCCTGCAGGTGGGGAGCCGGGGGCTCGAACCGGGATCCTTACGCCGGTCCCTGCGCTTTGCGCCACATGCGCTTAACCCACTGCGCCACCGCCCGACCCCCTCAAAAAAAATTTTTTTAAAGAAGAAAATACATATTATGTAGGGGAGTCAGGCGGTAGTTCAGTGGGTTAAGCGCAGGTGGCACAAAGCACAAGGACCGGTGTTAGGATCCCAGTTTGAGCTCCCAGCTCCCCACCTGCAGGGGAGTCGCTTCACAGGCAGTGAAGCAGGCCTGCAGGTGTCTATCTTTCTCTCCCCCTCTGTCTTCCTCTTCTCTGCATTTCTCTCTGTCTTATCCAACAACAGTGACATCAAATAACAACAACAATAATAACTACAACAAGGGCAACATAAGGGAATAAATATTTTTTTAAAAAGAAAGAAAATACACATTATGTTAAGACACATATGAAACATTTATGGAAAATGGCCACATACTAGATATTAAAGCTAGTCTAGGCAAACTTCACATTATTGGTATTTATAGAGACTATATTATCACTCAAGTTCAAAACCAAGAATGGGAAAATAACAAAAAAAAATTCATATTATGCTTGGAAAGACAAAGATATGACCTAACAATTCATGGTCAAGAGACCAGGGGTTCAAGCCCCTGCTCCCCAACTACATGAGCGGTGAAGCAGGTCTGCAGATGTCTTTCTCTCACCCTCTCTATCTTCCCCTCTTCTCTCAATAGCTTTCTATATTGTCAAATAAAAGCAAGGGCTGGGTGGTGATTCACCTGCTTGAGCACATGTTACGGTGTGCAAGGACCTGGGTTTGAGCCTGCAGGGGAAAACTTTGGGAGTGGTTAAGCAGGGCTACAGGTAGGTGTCTCTTGTCTCTCTCCTTTTTTTTTAACCAGAGCACTGATCAGCTCTGGTGTATGGTGGTGCAGGGGACTGAATCTGGGACTTGGGAGCCTCAGGCATGAGAGTCTCTTTGTGTAACTATTATGCTATCTACCCCTGTCCTCGCTCTCCCTATCACCCCCTTCCCTCTCAATTTCTGGCTGTCTATCCAATAAATAAAGATAAAAAAGAATTGTAAATATCAAATAAAAAGGGAAAAAAAAAGTTCATAGTGCTGTTACAAAGACTCAGCAATAACCCTGGTGACAAAACAAACAAGCAACAGGGGCCGGGTGGTAGTGTGGCCGGTTAAGTACACAGACTTGCGCAAGGATCCTGGTTCGAGCCCCCGGCTCCCCACCTGTGGGGGTGGGGGGGTCACTTTACAAGCAGTGGAGCAGGTCTGCAGGTGTCTGTCTTTCTCTCCTCCTCTCTGTCTTCCCCCCCCCCCCCCCGTCTTGATTTCTCTCTGTCCTGTCCAACAATAACAGCAATAACAATAAGAACAAAGGCAACAAAATGGGGAAAATGGCCACCAGGAGTAGTGGATTTATAATGCAGGCACTGAGTCCCAGCAGTAACCCTGGAGGCAAAAGAAAAAGAAAAAGAAAAACAACAACAAAACAAAGGAAATAATAGCAGAAATTAGAAAATACTTAGAACAGAGTGCTAGTGAATCTAAACTTTTGAGAGGCAGCTTAAAATTAATGGACATCATTCAGTTTGAAGAGTTAGGGGAAAGATAAAAAAGAGAGCTGACTGCAGACTAAGGGATACTTAAGAACAAACAACATCTTTGTAAAATAGATTATAAGGTGAATTAGGGTTGTAAACAAAGTCTTTTCTTCTCTTTTTGTAGATAATTTGAGGGCAGTAACCAAGCCTAATATATTGTAATAGTCTCCACATCACCTCACAGAGGATCCTGAAAATTTTGGATACATTAAAAATGTTTGCAGGGGGTGGGGGAGATAGCATAATGGTTAAGCAAACAAACTCTTTTGCCTGAGACTCTGAGGTCCCAGGTTCAAACATCCTTACCACCATAAGTCAGAGCTGAGCAGTGCTCTGGTAAAAAAAAAAAAAGTTTGTACAAGGAAGAAAGATGGAAAGGTGGGAAAAAAAAGTGGCTCACCTGATAGAACATTCAAGTTACCATGTGCAAGAACTGGGTTTAAGACCCCAGTCCTGTGGTCCAGGAGGTGGTGCAGTGGATAAAGGATCGGACTCTCAAGCATGAGGTCCTCAGTTCAATCCCCGGTAGCACATGTACCAGAGTGATGCCTGGCTCTTTCTCCTCCTTTCTCATAAATAAACAAATAAATAAATACATAAATACATAAATAAAATCTTTTAAAAAAGAAAAGACCCCAGTCCTCACCTGCAGGGGGGAATCTTCACAGGTAGTAGAGTAGTGAAGATGTTATCTCTCACTCTTTCTGTATCTCACCTATCATAAGAAAAAAAAAAAAAAGGCTGCTGCATATTGCACCAAAGTAAAAGACTCTGGGATGGGTGGGTGGGGAGAATACAGGTCCATGAAGGATGATAGATGACATGGTGGGGGTTGTATTGTTAAATGGGACACTGGGGAATGTTATGCGTGTACAAACTATTGTATTTACTGTTGAATGTAAAACATTAATTCCCCAATAAATAAATAAATAAATTAAAAAAGGCTGCTGGGAATGGAATAGTTGTGCATCCACTGAGCTGCAATATTAATTTTGGTGGCAAAAAGTGTCTTTCATGTCTTGAATATCACTGGCTTCTAGAACTATGTTTGCACATACTTTGCATTCAACCAGTATGTGATTGATTTGCAGTATGTCTTTAAAGTAATGGTAGTAATGTGGATTCTTCAAAGTTGCCATTTAAGCACACAGCATTATTGATCCCCTCTGAGTAACAATAAATAATTTTGGTATTTTTGTTTTGGATACTTTGTGTACTTTTGGCAATTCAAATTGAAGAAAGGTTGATAGTCATCAAGATTTTTAGAATAGCTCTGAATATTATAATGATAGTAGATATATTTATAAGATGTTATAGAATGACATCTTATTAAAAACATTTAAAATAGTTTTAATTATTCACTTACTTAACATGAGAGAAAAAAGAGCATTACCTTAGCATATGTGGTGCTATTGAACAGACATCTTTTTAAAAATTTTTATTATCTTTATATTACAGAATTACATGTTGATAGGGGTTTGAATCCACACCATTCCCACCCCCAGAGTTCTGAATCTTCACTCTCCCCACTGCAATCCACCACAGCTTCCCTAAGGTTGTATACATGGGCCGACCATCATCTCTACAACTATTTGTTCACATTTATACGTAGTTGCCCTTCTTTTCCTGATTCAATCCTCTCTTTCCCTCATGACATCATAACTACCTCCATATGTCCCTCTCTTTTTCCTTCTTTCTCTCTGGGTGCTGATGGAGCTGGAGTGCAGAGACCTCTTATCTTCATCCTATCACTTCTCCCCCACTGGGAGTATGGATCAAGGTTGTTTATGGGGAGCAGAAGGTAGGAGTTCTGGCTTCTGTAGCTGCTTCTCCGCTGAGCATGGGTATTGACAGGTCGGTCCATATCCCCAGCCTTTGAACAGACATCTTGACATGAGCAATTCTCAGATTCTACCATTGACTGTTAAAAACTTTTTTTTTTTTTTGCCTCCAGTGTTATTGCTGGGGCTTGGTGCCTGCATTACAAATCCACTGCTCCTGGTGGCCACTGTTATTGGATAGGATAGAAAAAAATTGAGAGAGGAGGGGAAGACAGAGAGGAGGAGAGAAAGACAAGACATCTGCTGACTTGCTTCACCATTTGTGAAGCGACTCCCCCTGCAGGTGTGGAGCCAGGGGCTTGAACCAGGATCCTTGCACTTCACACTATGTGCGCTTAACCGGGTGCACTGCCGCCCTGGCACCCTGTTAAAAACTTTTAAAGTAAGTTATCTCCCCTCACCCTGTCCCCCACCCACCACCCCCACCATTGAAATACGGTTGACAAAATTGTAGAAGTTTGAAGTGTGCCATGTGATGATTTTTACATACGTATATATTATAGAATGAGGATTACATCAGGGATCGTTGGCACATCAGTTGTCTCACATAGTTTGTTGGTGTTTGTATGGAGGTCACTTCAGAGCTACACTCTCCCGCCAGTAGGTGGCGCAGTGATAGACTGCAGGATTTGCAAGTGTGAGTCTTGCTTTGAAGCTAGGCACCACAAATAGTTCTTTCTTCCTCCCTCCCTCAGTAAATCTAGATTTACAGTTCAGTATTGTTATAGCTACCCTGCTGTATGCTGGATCTCCCTGAACTTACTCATCTTATTAGTGAAGGCTTGTACTGATCAGCATCTTCCCATTTCCTACCCCTTTGAAACATCATACTACTCACTGTTCATTTTTACACACTTTTAGATTCTAAATATCACTGAGAACAAGTTATTTCATATACGTACATATATATGTTATTTATTTAATTGATGTTTCTTGCTAAAATGGCACCATATTATACAATTAGTTTGCAACTTGCCCTTTTTTATTATTAATGACTTAATAATGATTAACAAGATTGCAGGGTAAGAGGCATATAATTCCATACAATTCCCGCCACCAGAGTTCGTATACCATTCCCTCCATCCCCTTCTCTATTTTTTTTTTCTTTTTTTCTTTTTACCAGAGAACTGATCAGCTCTGGTTTATGTTGGTGCAGGGGATTGAACCTGAGACTTTGGAGCCTCAGGCATGAAAGTCTCTCTGCATAACCATTATGCTATCTACCCCTGCCCTCCTTCCCCGTTCTTTATCCATCTGAGAATATGGACCAAAATTCTTTATGGGGTACAGAAGGTGGGAGGTCTGACTTCTGTAATTGCTTTTCTACTGAACATGGACATTATTAGCAGGTTGATTTATACCCCCGGCCTGTTTCTGTCTTTCCTTAGTGGGATAGGGCTCTGGAGAGGTGAGGTTCCAGGACACATTGGTGAGGTTGTCTGCCCAGAGAAGTCAGGTTGGCATCTTGGTAGCATCTGCAACTTGGTGGGTGAAAAACATTAAGATACAAAGCAGAACAAATTGTTGAATAATCAGGATCTTAAAGGTAAGAATATAGCAGATGGAAGTAAGGGTCTTCCTCTAGGAAGAAACTAGTAAGTACAAAACAGATACTTCTATATAATAGAAACTATGCCACACATATATTTATTTATTTATTTATTATTTTCTTTATGTATTGGATAGAGATCGTCAGAAATTGAAAGGGAAGGGGGGAAATAGAGAAAGAGAGGGGCTGGGTGGTGGCATACCTGGTTGAGTGCACATGTTACAGTGCACAGGAGCCCAGGTTTGAGCCCCCAGTCCCTACCTGCAGGAGGAAAGCTTCACAAGTGGTGAACCAGAGCTGCAGGTGTCTCTGTTTTTCTCTTCTCTATATCCCCCTTCTCAATTTCTGGCTGTCTCTATCAAAAAATTAAAGATAATAAAACACTTAATAAAAAAGATAAAAATTTAAAAAGTAAAACGAGAGAAAGAGACACCTGCATCCCTGCTTCACCACTTATGAAGCTTTCCCCCTATAGATGGGGACTAGGGGCTTGAACCTGGGTCCTTGCACACTGTAGTATGTGCACCTAACCAGGTGCGTCATCATCGCCCCCCATATATTTATTTTTAAAAGTACATTGCCAGGGATGAAAGCCAGGGCTATTATGCCTGTGCCTTCTGTTGTTGAGCCACCTCTCTGGCCCAAGTTTTTTGCTTAATCTTTTTATGAGAGAGAGAAAGAGACACCGAGACACCAAAGCACCACACCACCATCTATGAAGTTCCATTTGTCTCTGCCCCTGTTGCTCTGCTGCACTAGGAACTGAGCCTAGGGCCTGGTCATAGAAGGCAGATGCTGTACCCACTGAGGGCCCCCCTCCCGTGGTTTTCTTTCTGTGTTCCTTAGCTCCTTTAAGGTTGTTTGTATTGGTGTGTATCCCACACTTATCTCCAGGTTCACATGGCCATATGTCTATAGTGAAAAAATAAAACCTGATTTAGATGACTTAATTTGAAAGGATTATTACCATGGAGAGTCTGTATGATGAGGAATGGGATGGAGCTGGCTGGAGTGGATAGTAGTTTGGTGTTTCAGGTGGTTGATAGGAACTAGTTGACCAATTATCATTTGTGAGGAAGATAGTGGGAATCCTGGCTTTATCCTAGTTAAAGGATGTTTCTGGGCTGGAGAAGGCAGAGTGGGAGGTCTCTTAGCTGCCTCTATTTTCTTTCTTTTTCTTTTTTACACTTTATTTATTTATTGACATGAGAGAGAACACTAAAGTATCACTCTAGCACATGTGATGCCAGGGACTGAACTTGGGACCTCATATTTCAAAGTCCAATGCTGCAACCACTGTGCCACCTCTCAGGGCACTAATCATTTTTTTCCAAGGAGCCAGGGTTCATGTAAAATTCAACATTGTTAGTGTATGAGGTCAAATGGGCCATTTGCTTAACAAGAACACAGTCATACTTAAGATACTTTCCTGCATTTTTGTTTTGTTTTGTTACTCAGCAATCACTAGAGCAAATCATTCCAAATTGGTACTGCTCTTTCCCCTGTTTTCTAATGTCCCTGTAAAGTTTCACGATGTGGTTGTTTTATAATACCCAGTCATCCCTCAGTGGGTGACCCTGTTCTTAGTTTCTAATTGTTTCCCATTTCATTTCAACAATGAAATCATTTCACTTAAACCTTTAAGACCTTTGAGGTTTATATACTTTATTTTCCAAAATGTTTAAGAATTGTCTCACCGAATGGCCAGTGTTTTTGGATTTATGCTTCTTTAGTTCCTTTTACCCAGGGAAGGAGGACTCAGGAGAAAAACTAGTCCTGGTACCTTTCCTTTTGTTTTCCAGATCACATGCTCCCTGGAAGCAGGGGTCTGTCAGAAATACCCAGTTCCTTCTGTCTGTCAGTGAGAGGCAGGAATTCCTGAAAAGAAAGGCAGGCAGGCAGGCAGGCCCCAGGATTTGAGAACCAGGGATTGGCATCTGCCCTCACCCACATGCACGGGAGGGGACACCACAAAGATATGCTTCCAGGATCCTCTTAGGATTGCCTCCATGTTTGGGAAGGAAAACAAAGACAGAACTATAGAGTCATTATTTCACTTGGATGGGACATTTCTTTTTAAAAAAAATTTATTAGTGATTTAATAATTATTAACAAAATTGTAAGATAACAGGGATACAATTCCACACAGTTCCCACCACCAGAGTTCTGTGTCACATCCCCTCTTGTATGTTGGAAGCTTCCCTATTCTTTATCTCTCTGGAGTATGGACAGAAATTCCTTATGGGGTGCAGACGGTGGGGTAAAGGAGGCTTCTGTAATTGCTTCTCTGCTGGACAGGAACATCTCTTACAGGTAGGGAGATCAGGAAAGGGACGACCAGTACTGTCCCTTAGCAAAGCTCAGACATTTGCTAATCTCATCTCTCTAGCTTGGAATGGGCTGGCAATCAGACAAATAACCTATCATCTCATTTGTTGTTTTTAACTAAGAAACTTCAGACTGAAATAAAGGTTCCAATAATAGTATAACAGAGATCAGCAAAGTGGAACCTATGAGCCAGTAAACTGTCCTCTGAGAAATGCTCCAGCTCCTACAAGTCTTCAGTCCAGATGATAAACGTTGTTACCAAGTAGTAGGTGTTAAAAATGCAATTATTTCTCACTTTTTTTTTTTCTTTAACTAGAGCACTACTCAGCCCTGTTTTATAGTGGTGGTGGTGGGTGGGGATTGAACCTGGGACTTTGGAGCCTCAGGCATGAGAGTCTCATTTCATAACCATTATGCTATCTACCCCCATCCAAGATGCAATTATTTCTGAGGGTGTGGGATGGACTTTAGGTTTTTCTAAGTGATCTTTAAAGTTCTAAAAGATCTATAAAGGGGTGCAGGAGATTGAAGTCCCAGACTCATTATTGTGAAGTGTAATCTCTCTCTCTCTCTCTCTTAACAGAGCCCTGATCAGCTCTGGTTTATGGTGGTGGTGGTGGGGATTGAACCAGGGACCTTGGAGCCTCAGGCATGAGAGTCTTTTTGCATAACCATTATGCTATCTACCCCCCACCCATATAAGCTTTCTTCATAGCTATCTTAATTTACTTTAATTTAACGAATGCGGATGCTATCTATGAGGAAGGAGGCAAATGAGGTGGGGTAGGTAGAGTGAGGTGACCAGTCATTATCCTGCTTTCTGAGGAATGTATCCTGGAGTTGTGAGCTCTGTACTGTTGTTGTTTGGCCCTCCTGTCCTTGGCTTCTTTCCTCACCAGAGAAAGGGTTGTAGCAGATGGCTTCTAGTCCACATAGCTGCTTCACAGAACTGGACCATCCTGTTCTGACTAGATGCTTTTGTAGAGGCTTGCTGGTTATACCTGCTAGGGCAGGGGAGGGGGCTCTTCATTCTAAGCATTTTCACAGTGTTTCTCCTTGGCTCAGTATCAGCTCACATTGGCTTCTTGTGACCAGTGTTGTACTTCCTGTTCCCTCTTAGGTACCTCTTACCTTCCTAACAACATCCAAAAGGATGTCTTAGATCATGTCTACTTCTTGTAAGGATCACGATTGGAACTGTGCCTCCTTGTTGTCTTCCTCATGCCTCAAGCAGCACTTGAAATGTTGAGTTAAATGTAGATTCTGTCAATCACCATATGTTGAAGTATTTTATTTTATTATTTTTTATTTTTAGAGATTTTTTAAAAAAAGATTTTCTTTATTTATTAATGAGAAAGATAGGTGAAGAGAGAAAGAACCAGACATCACTCTGGTACATGTGCTGCTGGGGATTGAACTTGGGACCTCATGCTTAAGAACCCAGTGCTTTATTCACTACACCACCTCCCAGACCACATATTTTTAGAGATTTTTTTAAAAAATACTTTATTGGAAATCGGGTGGTAGCGCAGCGGATTAAGTGCACATGGCCCAAAGCGCAAGGACCAGCATCAGGATCCTGGTTCGAGCCCCCACCTCCCCACCTGCAGGGAGTCGCTTCACAGGCGGTGAAGTAGGTCTATAGGAGTCTATCTTTCTCTCCCCCTCTCTGTCTTCCCTGTTCTCTCCATTTCTCTCTGTCCTATCCAACAATGATGACAACAATAAAACAAGGGCAACAAAAGAGAATAAATAAATATTTTTAAAATACTTTATTTATTAATGAGAAAGATAGGAGGAGAGAGAGAAAAAAAATCAGACTTCACTCTGGCACATGTGCTTCCAGGGATTGAATTCAGGACCTCATGCTTGAGAGTCCAATGCTTTATCCACTGTGCTACCTCCCAGACCACTGTTGATTTATTTTATACATTGGGCTACCATGATACAGGGTTTGTCTGTTCTTTTTCACTTTACACCATTTGTAACATTGGTATGACTGGGGCAGTAGTGCATTCAGAGTTCCTTGTGGGTCATGCACCCTTTTGGTTCTCTTAGTTTAGTGAGGACATGGGTCTCTGTTTAGTATAGTTCATTAGTACCAAAGTCAGTAACTCCTTGGAAGGACTGGAGTACCTTGGGTATAGTTCCAGTACAGGCAACTGAACCACTGGGAACTGAAAGTTTGTGGACTAAGTCTAGGGGCTGGAGCAGGGCAGTGCAACAGTGTAAGTCACACTTACCATCAAGACAGACTTGGGAAAAGAAGGTATCCTATAAGTGGGTCTGGTGAGCCCTGGTAAAGATGGCAGGCTATTGTTTTGTGGCCACATCAACTTTCATCTGACTAACATCAGCAACAAGCCTCTCAGAGTTAATATAGAGTCTCATTGGATTGTCCTGGGGTCAAGCAAGGAGTGGGTCCAAGGCCTTTAGATCTTCTGGACTAGACTGTGACTTCTGGGACTTCATCATAGAACAAAGTGCATAATTATCCTTAACTAGTCCTTTTTTTTTTTTTCCCTTTCTTTGCCTCCAGGGTTATCACTGGCATTAAGAATCCACTCCTCCTGGAGGCCCTTTTTTTTTTTTCCTTTTCCATTTTTTATTCGATAGGACAGAGAGAATTTGAGAGGGGAGGGTAGATAGAGAGGGGAGACAGACACCTGTAGACCTGCTTCACTGCTTGCGAAGTGACCCCCCTGCAGGTGGGGAGTGGGGGGCTCGAACTGGGATCCTTGTGTGGGTACTTGCTCATACTATGTGCGCTCAGCCTGGTACACTACCACCCGACCCCTTAACTATTTATTATTATTCCCTTTTTATCTTTTTTTTTTTTTTTTTGCATTTAGGGTTATTGCTGGGACTCAGTGCCTACAAGTCCACTCCTCCTGGAGGAATTTTTTCCTTTTGTTGCCCTTGTTGTTTATCTTTGTTGTTGGATATGATAGAAATGGAGAGAGGAGGGGAAGACAGGGGAAGAGAAAGACACTTGCAGACCTGCTTCATTGCCTATGAAGCTACCCTCCTGCAGGAGGGTAGTCAGGTGAGGAGTCAGGGCTCGAACCGGGATCCTTACACTGGTCCTTGCATTTCACATCATGTACACTTAACTCACTGCACCACTGCTCAGCTCTTTTTTTTTTTTTTTAACCGGAGCACCACTCAGCTCTGGTTTGTGGGGTGGTGCAGGGGATTGTACCTGACTTTGGAGCCTCTGGCTCCAGAGTCTCTTTGCATAACCATTATGTTATCTACCCCTGCCCTATTATTCCATTTTTAAAAGGACTTATTTATTTATTGGATAGAGACAGAGAGAAATCGGGGAGGGGTATAAGAGAGAGGAAGAGAGTAGTCCACTCAGTGGAGCACCTAGTTAAGTGCAAAGTACTAAGCACAAAAGCCCAAGCAGGTCTGCAGGTGTCTATCTGACTTTCCTCCCCTCTTAATTTCTCTCTGTCCTATCCAATAAAATAGAAAAAAATGGCTGCCAGGAGCAGTGGATTTGTAGTGCTGGAACTGATAACCCTGGAGGCAAAGACAGGAGAAAGAGAGGGAGAAGGAGAGAGAGAGGGAGAAGCCAACAGCACTGCTTTATTGCTTTCAAAGCTTCCCCCCTACAGATAGGAAAGACCGGGGACTTGAACCTTGGTCCTTTTGCATGGTAACAGGGGTGCTACCACCCCATCTCTTATTATTTTAAAAATCTATTTATTTATTGAATAGAGACAGCCAGAAATCAAGAGGTAAGGGGGTGATAGAGAGAGAGAGACACACACAGAGAGACACCTGCAGCCCTGGTTCACCACTCATAAAGCTTTTCCCCTGCAGGTGGGGACTGGGAGCTTGAACCAGCGTCCTTTTGCATTGTAACATGTGCGCTCAACCAGGCACGCCACCACCCAGCTCTTCTTTTAAAAAATATTATTAACGTAAAACCAGAACATGACTCTGGCATGTAGGATGCTAGGGACTGAATTTGGGGCCTTCTGCTTTCAAATTCTGCACCCTGCTCACTGGGTCACCTCCTGGGCCTCCCTTTATTATTTCTTGAGGGCAAGGTCTATAGGAATAGGGTGAGAGCATGAGTGCCCCAGTGCTGCCAAATTTAGTCCTTTATACTGACTGCAGCAAGTAGAGTACTGGTTGTGAAGTTTAACCCAGTCAGTCTTTCAAGCCCAGGCCACACAAAACAGCCCAGGGATCCTTTTTTTTTTTTTTTTCCATTACCTCACCATACTATGAATCCACCACTTCTGGCAGTCATTTTTCCTTTTTTTTTTTCTTTCCTTTTTCTTTCTATTTTATTGGATAGGACAGAAAGAAACTGAAAGAGGAGGGGGAGGTAGAAAAGGAAAAAGAAAAGACACCTGCAGCCCTGCTTTGCCTCTTGAGAAGATTTCACCTCTGCAGGTGGAGAGCAGGTTGTGCTTGGTGATACGTGCCCTTAACCGAGTGTGCCACCCAGTTTCATTTTTAAAAAATATTTACTTATTCCCTTTTGTTGCCCTTGTTTTATTGTTGTAGTTATTATTGTTGTCGTTGTTGGATAGGACAGAGAAATGGAGAGAGGAGGGGAAGACCGGGAGAGAAAGATAGACACCTGCAAACCTGCTTCCCCACTTGTGAAGTGATTCCCCTGAAGGTGGGGAGCCGGGGGGCTCGAACTGGGGTCCTTACACCATTCCTTGCACTTTGTGCCACCTGCGCTTAACCTGCTGTGCTACCGCCTGACTCCCCCAGTTTCATTCCTAAATGCTCCATTTAAGATAAAAGTCATTTCTTCATCAACAACAAATTTGGTCTCACTTCAAATGTGAAGCCCCGTTCCAGTCTCTCCTCAAGTCTTTTTGTGTATGTAGCCAGAAGATGCTTAGGAACTATCCAGGTCAAGGTTGGGAATTCAGAAGAAACAAAAAGCCCTCAGGACAGTTGTGTTCCTGCCCAGATTGTTACATATAAAAGGAGGGACACAAACAAACATAATGGATTTGCAACTAAGAAAACTTTGTGTCTAGACAAGAGAACAATGGGATGGTGTTGTAATAGTTCTAGCAGAACTGATTAAGCCATGAACGCTACAGAATCGAACTGTGACCCAGGAGGGGCTCTTCATTTTGGGACCCCTGTCCCTGACTTGAGGGGCGAAAAGTCCAACTCCATACATGAACTGAGTCAGAATCAGGCTTGCAGGAAAAAAAAATAAATCCACATCCCTAGGGGGTTGGGCAGTAACGCCTGGGTTAAGCGCACATGGCGCCAAGCGCAGAGACCTGCATAAGGATCCAGGTTCGAGCTCCTCACCTACAGAGGGGTCACATCACAAGCAGTGAAGCAGGTCTGCAGGTGTCTTTCTCTTCCCCTCGTTTCCCCTCCTTTTTCGATTTCTCTTTGTCCTGGCCAACAACAACATCAATGGCAACAAGGGGCAAGAACAAGGGCAAAAGAAAAAAAGGCCTCCCAGAGCAGTGTATTCGTGGTGCAGGCACAGAGCCCCATCGATAACCCTGGAGGCAAAAAAAAAAAAATCCACATTCCTGGGAGGAAGTGAACTCAACAGATCTTTCCTCTGCTGTCGCTGACCAGAGTCCAGTCACAGGGAGGTTTTGCTCAGTCAGAAGCCAAGCAAGCGGGTTCCTAAGCGGGCTGCACTACCTGGAGTCCCGCCTCCCCGGATGTATAGAAACAATCGTCTTTGGAGTCCCAGCTGCAGAGGAAGTTCGACCTAGTTTGCTCTGGGGCTCCATGCCTTGTTCCCAGGGGCTCCTGGGCCTCCCAGTCTCGCCTTGCCCAAGGCGGGTGGAGGCTCAGGCCCTCGCTCAGCTCCTCTGACAAGTTTCTGGTCTGGTGATTCCCCAGCCACAAGCCCTGAGGCATCGCGCCGTGTTGGGCCGGGCGGGCGGGCGGGGCTGACAGTTAATGATTGGCAGCCAGAGGCGGCAGGACCGGCGGTCTGGAGCTAGCGGGGCAGCCCGCCGCTGCATAAGCGCCACCCCTCATCTTTCAGGCGCTTCGGGGGTTTAGGGCGCGGGAGACCGCAGGGGTCCCCATGGAGGCTACCTCGTCGCCGGGCTGTGATGTGCCCCGGTCCCCGTCCCCGGGGCCGTCGACATCCCCCGCAGGCTCTTGGGCTGGGCTACTGCGCAGAGTGACGGCCAAGCTCTTCACCAGGTGAGTGGCGGGGCGCGCCGGGCACCTTTTGGGGCGCTGCGGGCCATGGGGAGTACGCGGTGCGCGCTTGGCTCGGGTCTTGGGGGGGTGCCTAGGGAGTGTGGGCACCGCCGGGGGCTAGAAGGGGGATCCGGGGTTCGGGGTTCGCTGGGGGCGGGGCCGGCTCGCACGTGGCTGGGACGAGCAGAGGGGCCTTGCGTCCCGGTGCTCTGCGCTCTAGCTGGGGTCTCCTGCTGCCTTTGTGCTTCTGCCCGGCTCCTCGGCAAGTCGGGGGAGTGGTTACAGGCGGCCGGGGGGCTGTGGGTGGGGGACCTTTTCCCTCCTGATACCCATAAATCAGCCTGTGGTGGTCCCGCGGCGGGTGGGAGACTAAGCCTCTAGGGGTGGGTGCAGCAGGGAGCCCAGTGCCGGGGGACAGGTCGGGGTGGGCAGGGCCTACAGTGGGCCCTGCCCTGCGCCTACATCTCATCTTTCCCGCCGAGCCTGTCAGACTGGGCGGGGACCCTCCTCCTGCCGCCGTGTGCAGGCTCGTCGCCTCCTTCCCGCTCGGCTGAGCCCAGCGACCCATTGGAGAGTCTGGGTCACGGAGTCTGGTTCAGAGCCGGTGGTGCACTGGGACTGGCTGCGCCTCCAGGGTGGGGATGGCTTCTCTGTGGTTGAGGAGGACTCGGCTGGAAACCCAGACAGTCCAGGCCCTGAACGCCAGAAGCCGGCATTTCCTGAGAGTTCTGTGTCAGAGCGCGTGCTTAGCCATATAGGTGGCGATGTCAACCGAATTCTTACCACTGATGCCTCTGCTAGGGGTGACTACTTGCAGCCAGAGAAGCAAAAGAAGCCAAGACAGGTCTGGACCAGGAGCTGCCCGCTGGGACTGCTGCCCAGAAGCCCAGCCTAAACTGATTTGATCCCCATCACCCTCCAGAAGGCCTTTGATTTTTTTTTTTTTTTTATCTTAAGATGAACAAAGTGAATTTCCTTTTAAAGATGGTGAAAATTATGCCCTGAAAAGCCAAACTACTTTCAAAAACAGATCAATAACAGGTGCCTTATACAAATAAGAATGGCTTTAAATAGATGGGTGTCCTGGCAGGGGAAAAGTTGGCTAAACATCATCATGTCTCATCCAGCTGTGCATGTTTTGGTACGTTTAACCCCAGACTCTCAGCAGGGAGTCATGGTGTGTAATTCTGGACTCAAATCTCATCTCATAGGCTGGCTGGTGACTGTAGGCAAGTCACTAACTTCTCTGGGCCTTCAGTGTTGTTAGAATAATCCCCCACCCCCATCTGCAGTTTCAGTTACAGGAGACCAACCTGGACTGTACACACAAGGAGATAAGTTGAGATGGAGTGGTTGGGAGAAATCACATGCAGTGGTAGAGCACAGAACTTGTAAGCATGTGCCCCCCCCCAGGTATGATCTTTGACATCACTTATGCCAGAATACTTAACTGCTCTGCTCTCTCTCATATATAAATCTTTTTCTTTTTTTAAAATATTTATTTATTTATGTATTTATTTACTTTTGTTGCCCTTGTTGTTTTATTGTTGTAGTTATTATTGATGTCGTCGTTGTTGGATAGGACAGAGAGAAATGGAGAGAGGAGGGGAAGACAGAGAGGGGGAGAGAAAGATAAGACACCTGCAGACGTGCTTCACTGCCCGTGAAGCGACTCCCCTGTAGGTGGGGAGCCGGGAGCTCGAACCCGGATCCTTAAACTGGTCCTTGCGTTTGGCGCCACGTGCGCTTAACCCTCTGAGCTACCGCCCAACTCCCATTTTTTCTTCTTAAGAGAAAAACATTCACATAACTCATATCTGTCTATAATTGCTTTATTTGATTATTAGTAATTGTTAGCAACTTATTGTTCCTAATTTATAAGCTTTATCATAGATGTGTGTGTATCATTCATTCCAGGCGGTTGGGGTAAATAGCATAATGGTTATGCAAAGACTTTTATGCCTGAGGTTCCAAAGTCCCAGGTTCAATCCCCTGCACCACCATAAACCAGAGCTGAGGAGGTGGGGTGGTAGTGCAGTGGGTTAAGCGCACGTGGTGCAAAGCGCAAGGACCTGCAGAAGAGTCCTGGTTCCAGCCCCCAGCTCCCCTGCAGGGGAGTTGCTCCACAACTGCAGGTGTCTATTTTTCTCTCCCCCTCTGTCTTCCCCTCCTCTCTCCATTTCTCTCTGCCCTATCCAACAACGAACAATATCAACAACAACAATAATAACCACAACAAGGCTACAACAACAAGGGCAACAAAAGGGAAAAAAATGGCCTCCAGGAGCAGAGGACTCATGATGCAGGCACTGAGCCCAGCAATAACCCTGGAGGCAAACAAAAACAAACAAACAAAAAACAGAGCTTAAAAAAAAAACAGAGCTGATCAGTGCTGAAGTAAAGAGAAAAAAGTCATTCCCAGAAATGGGGAGATAGTGCAGTTAGTGCACCGGACTCACATGCCTGAAGTTTAGATATCCCAGGTTCAGTCTCCAGCATCCCCATAAGCCAGATCTGAGCAGTGCTTTACTGTGTGTGTGTGTGTGTGTGTGTGTGTGTGTGTGTGTGTGTCAGAGAGAGAGAGAGAGAGAGATTTTCTCGTTAAAAAGAAACAAATCTGGGACTGGAAGGTGGTTGAGTGTACACATCACAGTACACAGGGAGCCAGATTCAAGCTCCTGGTTCCCACCTGCAGGGGGGAATTTCATGAATGATGAAGCAGTGCTGCAGGTGTCTCTCTTACTTTCTCTCTAAGATTTTATTTATTAATGAGAGAGGAAGAGGAGGAGAGAGAGAACAAACCAGACATCCCTGTGATACATGTGCTGCCAGGGACTGAACTCAGGACTTAAGGCTTGAGAGTCTAATGCTTTATCCACTTCACGACTGCCTGGACTACTCTCTCTTTTTTTTTAATGTAGTTTTTGTGTTTATTATTATTTTTAAGATTAATTTATTGCTGAGAAAGATAGGAGGAGAGAGACAAAGAACCAGACATCACTCTGGTACATGTGCTACCGGGGATTGAACTCAGGACCTCATGCTTGAGAGTCTGATGTTTTATCCACTAAGCCACCTCCCAGACCACTCTCTCTTTCACTCTCCATCTCTATTTTTCCCTCCCTCTCAACTTCTGTCTCTATCCAAAGTAAATCAGTAAACAAGCAAATATTAAAAAAAATACATTTATTTCCTTTTGTTGCCCTTGTTGTTTTATTGTTGTACTTGTTATTGATGTCATCGTTGTTGGATAGGACAGAGAGAATTGGAGAGAGGAGGGGAAGACAGAGGGGGCAGAGAAAGATAAGACACCTACAGACCTGCTTCACCTCCTGTAAAGCGATGCTCCTACAGGTGGGGAGCCGGGCACTTGAACCAGGATCCTTACTCCGGTCCTTGAGCTTTGCGCCGTGTGCCATTAACCCTCTGCGCTACTTTTCGACTCCCACAAATATTTTTTAAAAGGCAAATTTTCACATTCTGTAACTCTGGGATTTTTTAACTCATTCTCAAATTTGAGGGTAGCTCCATGAATCTCTGACTACAGCCTGGGCATGGGCACAGACAGAGATTGACCAGTGACTAGCTTGTGACCACACTACTCTTTTCTACTCTATTGCCAAAGAAGGTAAGGATGGTCTTTTTGGCAGCTGAACACTGAATGCAAGGAATAGTTTGAGGCCTAGGGCTGGTTCTGTTTTGAGTATGAGAGCCTATATTCTAGGCTCCTAATATAGCCTCATTAGCATACAGATGAACTTTTTAAAAAAATGTTTTTTAATATTTATTTATTTTCCCTTTTTGTTGCCCTTTTTTATTGTAGTTATTATTGTTGTTATTGATTCCATTGTTGTTGGATAGGACAGAGAGAAATCGAGAAAGGAGGGGAAGACAGAGGGAGAGAAAGACACCTGCAGACCTGCTTCACCCCTTATGAAGTGACTCCCCTGCAGGTGGGGAGCCAGGTACTCGAACCGGGATCCTTATGCCAGTCCTTGCGCTTTGCGTGCCACGTGTGTTTAACCCACTGCACTACTGCCCAGCTCTCAAACTTTTCTTTTTTTATTGCCATAAGGTTTATTGCTGGGACTCACTGCATACACAACAAATCCATAGTTCCTGGTGGCCTTTATTTACTTATTTATTATAAATAGACACCTGCAGCACTGCTTTATCTTTTATGAAGTTTCTCCCTGCAGATGGGAATCAGGTCCTTGCACATGGCAACATGTCTGCTGAATGGCTTCTTCGTTCAGTAAAAGTTCACTGAGCATTTACTGTATCCAGGCATTTATGATAGTATATGCTCTGTATTTCAAATGGATTCCTCTTGTAAATTCAGCTTTTGTCACCTCTTTGTTGTCAACTCAAAACTGTAGTAGGAAGATGTAAATCTCTAGATGTGCCTGGAGTTTATTTACTAATTAACTTATTTTTCATCAGAGTATTGCTCAACTCTGGGTTATGGTGATGGCAGGGATTGAACCTGAGATCTCAATATTATGTGGAGTTTAATTGTATACCACCTGGCAGTTTACATGCCAGTATGTTTTAAGTCATCTATAAAGATTCTTACTCCTTAAATAGCAATCAAGCTTATATCTCTAGCAAGATTTTTTTTTTAATTTCATATTTCATTGACTAGCTTGCAAGCTTTTGAGAACCTTCATTTTTGTCCTGTCTGTTTTAGTACAGTGCAGGACATAGGTTAATTCATTCATTCTTTCACTTTGCCAGACCTCAAGCACCTATGATGATGACTAGTTTCTGGGCTGTAATGCAGAGAACAGGATGTAATTCTGGCCCCAAGAGAGCTTGGAATCAAATCTTGGTGAGAAGTCAGTGGCAAGTGCTGTGGTGGAGACACAGAGAAGTGGCACAAAGAAGGGCATAGGGCAAGTCCACCAGGATGAAGTGTGGGATTCAAGCTCGGCATAAGGTCTTGAAGCCTGAGAAATTTGTCTGGGTGGGCTAGGGTTAGAGGTGCTGGAGAGCTTGCTCACAGAACTTCAGGTCCCTTGGTGTGAGGAGTACTTGAACTTGAGAGTGAACATGTGGGGCCTTCAGTGTTCCGTCTCCTTCCTGTAGTAAGGACTGACCCTTTGGCTCTTCTTCTCTGTGGCTCCGTGGCCCTTCAGTGATGGACACTCTGGTAATATCAGTTCCCAACCTCCAAAAACAACACTGACTGAACATTCTAGTGCTTGCCCATTCATGTACCGGGGATGACCCAATGGCCAAGCTCATGTCCAAGCCCGTGCATGTGACCTTTTGCAGAAAGGAGGGAATGAGACCCAGGATGGAGAATCTTTGGGTACCACAGGCCCACTATTGGTACTCCCCTGCCAGGCTGCTTGCTCTGTGATCAGGGCTTTGCCCCAGGAGGAGGAAGCAGTCTCGCTAGGTGGTAGCCCACTGGCCCTGGAGCTTAGAGAGAGGGTGGAGGGATGGCTCCTGGCAGCTGAACCTGTTTTTTGTTTTTTTTTTTTGCCTCCAGGGTTATTGCTGGGGCTCTGTGCCAGCACTAAGAATCCACTGCTCCTGGAGGCCACTTTCTCCCCTTTGTTGCCCTGTTGGTTATTGGTGGTGTTGTTACTATTATTGTTGTTGTCGTTGTTGGATAGGACAGAGAGAAATGGAGAGAGGAGGGGAAGATAGAGAGGGGGAGAGAAAGACAGACACCTGCAGACCTGCTTCACCGCCTGTGAAGCTACTCCCCTGCAGGTGGGGAGCCGGGGGCTTGAACTGGGATCCTTCCGGTCCCTGTGCTCTAGGCCACATGCGCTCAACCCGCTGCGCTACCACCTGGCCCCTAGCTGAACCTGTTTTAACAGCTTCTCAGTACTGTGGGAGACTTGTTTAAGGGACAGGCAGTGATTGTTCCCAGGCAGTACAGGGGACAGTTAAGGGCAGACTTTAAAAGCCTTACTTCCTCTTGTTCTCTTCTGGCCCTGGGGTGTTCTCCACCTCAGGCTCTGGTCCTTCTCCCACCCCACCTATTTAGACAAACTTTTGATCTGTTCCTGAATCAGTTCCCTTTTTTTCTTAACCAGAGCACTGCTCAGCTCTGGCTTATGGTGGTGTGGGGGATTGAACCTAGGACTTGAGAGGGCCTCAGGTATAAGAGTGTTTGCCATAACCATTATGCTATTATCTACCCCCTGCCCCTGAATCAGTTCCTTATCAGTTCTTTGGGGTGAGTTCAGGGGAAGTGAGGCTGCCAGTGCTCATTCTTCTTGAGGTATTCCAGAATATTTCTGCAGTCTACCTCCCCTTCTAGTCTATTCACAGGTTCAGCTCATCATCAGTCAGCTGGGCTGTTGTTCTTACCCCAACCTGGGCCCCCAGCCTCGCACTCTCCTCAGAACCCCTTTCCACAGAGGAAGCCAGCAGAGTAATGTCAGGCACAAGAGAAGGATTTCAGTGACTGTCTCCAAAGGCCAGTTAGCCAGATCCAACTTGGTACTGACACTTCATCAGTCCTTAAAGCTCTTCTGTAAAATGGGCCTTTTAGTTCCGTGGGCAGAGCAGAGGTATTGATCCAAGGGCACCTGGCTGGAAGCAGAGCTGAGATAAGTTTCATTTGACTGTAAGGCCAGAGCTGACTTACTGTTTCAGAAACCTCCCTGCATTCGGGTCAGCACTCTCCTATTACCTGTGCTCTAGGAGTTCCTGGACAGTAGTCAGGTCCCTTATGGGGACAGACTGGGAAATGGGAGTTGGTGGGCTTCCAGGCTGGCCTCTGGCACATACCTCTCCTCCTCTCTGACCCTCTCTGCAGTCCCCCACTCTGTTGCTTGTCTGTTTTATAGATGGACTTTTGTGCAGGATGTTTGAAACAGGCTTCTGTTAACTACATGGTGAGAGCTACTAATCGATATGGGGGGGTCAGGCTGTTACTGTTGCTTCTGCTGTTGCTCCCTTTTCCTCTACCTTTATCCTAATGTTATGATTTTTTATAAAGATTTATTTATTTTTGAGATCTTTTTATTCAGGAGAAAGCAAGAGGACCAGAGAATCAGATTTGGGAATTCATGTGTACAAGTTCTTCTAGCGTTTGCCAAATGTGTACAAGTGTGATGTTTTTACTACTACTACTGTGACACCACCTGGGCTCCATGGTAATTTTTCAGTGGTGTTGACTATGCTTGAATTTACACATATAATTTACCACTTCTCATTATGTAACCCGGACATTAGGTGTATTCACAACCATCCTCTCTGTCCATTTCTAGAACTTGTCCATCTTCTTCTTCTAGCGTTTGCCCTTCTTCCGTAGCCAGTCAACAGCGTCAGGTTGAGCCTGATGTAAAGTTTCGAGACCTCCTTTGACTCTGGAGAGGTGGCAGTCGTTGAGTATGTGGGTCATAGTCTGTCTGTAGCCACAGGGGCAATTTGGGTTGTCTCTGGCTCCCCAGCGATGGAACATAGCGGCGCACCGGCCATGGCCTGTTTGATAGAGATAGCGATTGACGAGGGCCCAATCACAACGTGCTAGGTCAAAGCCGGGTTGACGCTTGCAGGGATCTGTGATGAGATGTTTGTTCTTTACCTCAGCTGACTGCCAACTCTGTTTCCAAGAATCTGGAACAGAGAAGTTCAGTGTAGGCATAGGGGACCAGATTGGGTGACGAGACGTCAAGCGTTGGACAGGGTGGGCGAAGAGATCCGCGTATATTGGCAGGTCCGGTCGAGCGTAGACGTGGGAAATGAACTTAGATGATGCCGCATCCCGACGAATATCTGGCGGGGCGATGTTGCTAAGAACTGGTAGCCATGGGACCGTGGTGGAACGGATGGTTCCAGAAATTATCCTCATGGAGGAATATAATTTGGAATCGACCAAGTGGACATGGGGGCTACGGAACCATACTGGGGCACAGTATTCTGCAGTGGAATAGCATAATGCCAGAGAGGATGATTGTAGTGTGGAAGCGCTCGCGCCCCATGAGGAGCTGGCCAGTCTTGCAATGATGTTATTCTTCGCGCCCACCTTTGCTGCAGTTTTTATGAGATGTTCGTGAAATGACAGAGTGCGATTGAGAGTAATGCCAAGATAGACTGGCTGGGCTTCATGCCGGATTCTCGTATCGCCAAGCTGCACATTAAGCTCACGCGAGGCCGAGGCATGGTGTAGATGGAAAACAGATGATACCGTTTTTGCAGTGCTAGGGATTAGTTGCCATTTTTTACAGTAATCAGATATCAGAGACATGTCTTTCGTGAGTGTTTCCTCGAGGATGTCGAACTTGGATGCCTGAGTTGCACAGCAGATGTCATCCGAGTAGATGAACTTCCTTGAAGAAGTTTCTGGGAGGTCATTGATGTAAATATTAAATAGCGTAGGAGCCAGAACAGAGCCCTGGGGGAGGCCACTTGAGACAAGTCTCCATCTGCTAGAACTTGTCCATGACGCTGAATAAGCACTTACTCATGCCTCCCCAGCTTTAGTGTGGGTTATTATTTACTTTTTTGTTTATTTAATGTTTTGCCATCAGAGTTATTGCTGGGGTTCAATGCCTGCATGATGACTCCACCATTTTGGGTGGCCTTTTTTTTTTTTTTCCTTTTTCAATTTTTTTTACTACTTTTTTTTTTTTTTTTTTTTACCAGAACACTGTTCAGCTATGGCTTATGGTGGTGCTGGGGCTTGAACCTGGGACTTTGGAGCCTCAGGCATGAGAGTCTGTTTACATAACCATTATGCTATCTACCTTCTGCCCTCAATTTTGTTTACTAGAGGTGGGAGAGACACAAGAGGCAGTGGAAGAGAAAGGGAAGAGATACCTGCAGCACTATTCCACTGTTCATGAAACCTCTCCCCTGCATTTGGTAACTGGGGGCTTGAACCCAGGCCTTCACTTATGATAATGTGTGCTCTTCACTGGGTTGAACCACCACCCAGCTCCCAAACATGCTCTGTGTTACCAAGCACATATCTGGAAGGCTGCATTCTTTTAAAATTGTGAGTCCTAACCTGCTGACCTTACAGAAGTGTAACCAGGTGACTCAGTCACTTAGAAATGATTGCAGTGGGGTTGACAAAATGGGACATAGGGATAGCGCACTGCTTTACCATGTGTGTGACCCAGGTCCAGTGGCCCCCCCTGCACTGCAGGAAGCTTTGGCACTGTGGATTTTTTACTCTCTCTTCCTCTCTACCTCTCTGTTTCTGTCTTAAAGAAATAAAAGGCGGGAGCCGGGCGGTAGTGCAGTGGGTTAAGCGCACGTGGTGCAAAGCGCAAGGACTGGCATGAGGATCCTGGTTCAAGCCCCCGGCTCCCCACGTGCAGGGGAGTCGCTTCACAGGCGGTGAAGCAGGTCTGCAGGTGTCTGTCTTTCTCTCCCCTTCTCTGTCTTCCCCTCCTCTCCACTTCTCTCTGTCCTATCCAACAACAACAGCAATAACAACAACAACAACTACAACAATAAAACAAGAGCAACAAAAGGGAATAAATAAATAAATATTAAAAAAAATAAAAGGCAAAACAAAAGAAGTACTTGTAGTAAAAGCTTAAATAGACCCTGCTAGTGTCAAGATTTAAATAAATTTTATTGTAATGAAATATCTTATTTATTTTTTTGTAATGAAATATTTTAGCCTGCAGATTTGGAGGACTTTTTTTTGAACAGCTCACAGGAATCTATGAGGAATCTATGCTAATGAGTAAGTAGATAAGTGCTAGGTCACAGCAACCTGCTTATTTATGTTAGTAGTGCTGTGAAGCCCCAACTTTAGAAACTAGGGGGGTGGATTTAAGGAGCATAAGGACTCAGATTCTTTTTATTTATTTATTTATTTACCAGAACTACTCAGCTCTGGCTTATGGTGGTGTGGGAAATTGAACCTGGCACTTTGGAGCCTCAGGCATGTTAGTCTCTTTTGTGTAAGCATTATGCTGTCTACCCCCATCCAAGATTCTCAAGATTCCTCATCCAACAAATCACTATTGAGAACTTGAGGCTGGTATTACCCAGGGAGATGTGTGGTGTCTATTGTGGGCATTTGGACTTTCCCCAGGTTTGTTCTATAGTGGACAGGATGTGTGGAAAGCATGCTGTCTGGTAGGGTACATGTATCTAGGAGGAATTGCTAGGTTGAAAGGGTTAATTTTGTAGAATTCCAAGAGCTGTTTTTCCATATTGGTTTTACTAGTTTATACTCGCACCAGCAACCTGTGAAATATCATCCTCTCTAGCACTTTGTAATGAGCACGAAGAATATCTTTTTTTTATTGAGGTAAAATTGATTTACATGTTTCAGGGGTAAAACTTTACCTCCTACCCAACTGTGTTACTACTCTAATGCCCATCCCCTGGGTGCCAGTGACCCTTTCTCATTTGACACAGACTGTCTCTTCATTTGTACATCCTGGTCACTAAGGAAGTTGGATTTCCTTGTTTAGTGACCTTATGTATTTCTACCTCCATGAAATTCCTGTTGCCTGCAGCAGACCTGCCTTTCACACATCACTTTAACATTTCAATAGCATGCTTTGCAAATATACCACCTGGGAGCTGCAAACATAGCGGGCTTGTGTCAGGATCCCCAGTAAAGCACCTTTGCTTCTCCTTGCCTCATTGTGACAGTTCAGTTGGGGAGTTTGAGAATTGATGGAGGTTGGATGGATTAAATTTGGAAGTTGAAGCTCTAAAGGAAGGAGAGGGAGTTTTTCTGGTTTGAGGTGAGGCTTGATGAGTGTTGAAAGGTGGAGATGACTCACATGAAATTTTCCTTACATCTCCTTTTCCCAGCCTCCCTAGATCAGAATAAGTCTCTGGTTGGTGTTTGATGAGTTTCTAGTTTGACTGTTAGTGGAGACTGTTCGCCACTGTCATAGGCCAAAAGAGGATTTATTGCTTTATAGGATTCTAGGTGGATTCGCAAGCCAAACCACAGAGAGGCCAGGGAAGCCACCTCAGACTGGAGACCCAGCCAGCAGCCACAGGCACACTGAAACTCTCTCCCCGTCTCTGTGCTTTGTGTCTGTAGGCCTGTGGATTGTTGTCATTTGAGGATTTCACCACATAAGACAAAAGCCTCAGGTTTTGAAAGCTGTAGTTTTGTTTTGACAATCCACACAATGCACATGTTTTTGCATGATTTTACAGAAGTTAAAAACCAGTAAACCAGTCCTTCCAAGGTTGGGGAGGTGCATGCCTACAGCCTTGGGTTTCATCTCTACACCAAATAAAAAACAGATGAAAAGAAGATAGAACATCTTGAGTGGTAAAGCATTACTGTGGATTTTCTCACCATGAAAGTAAAACATAGTCTGTCAGAACCCTCTGTTTGGCCTCATTGCACAGGCAGTAGTTGGAGAATAAACTTGTGGGGGTGAGTCTGTGCTCGGCAGTGCCTGCTGCATGGGACTAGATGGGTCGAGCCCTGTGCTAGCACAGAGCCATACGGACCTCTCACACAGGCTGGAAACAGCGGTGCACTCATTACCACTAAGCCCAGCCTTACAGTCTGGCTTGGCCCATCCTTGCACTCCACCCTGGAGCTTCAGTTCTGGTTGGTGTCCTCAGATACTCAGAGGAGTATCTCAGAGGATACTCAGAGGAGTGAGGAGGAGGAGGGAAGCCTGAAGGCAGAGCCCTGGTCCTGCACTCAGTGACCACATTAGGCTTCCACGCCCACCTTCTGCTCTGTAACAAAGGCAATAGGTGATTTGCAACTTGGAGAACACAGGAGTATATTCCAGATGGAGTTTATGTCCTGTTACCTTTTTTTTTTTTTTTTTAGAACACCCTGAAGTTAAAAACAACTAATTGGGGAGTTGGGAGGGTTAAGCACATGTGGCGCAAAGTGTAAGGACCGGTGTAAGGATCCGGGTTCGACCCTCCAGCTCCCCACCTGCAGAAGGTTCGCTTCACAGTCGGTGAAGCAGGTCTGCAGGTGTCTTTCTCTCCCGCTCTCTGTCTTCCCCTCCTCTCTCCATTTCTCTCTGTCCTATCCAACAATGACGACATCAGTAACAACAATAATAACTACAATAATAAAACAAGGGCAACAAAAGGAAATAAATAAATAAATATAAAAATATCAACTAATTGGGGGCCGGGTGATGACACACTTGGTTGAGCGCACATATTACAGTGCACAAGGACCCGAGTTTGAGCCCTCATCCCCACCTGCAGGTGAAAGCTTTGAGTGGTGAAGCTGTGCTGCAGGTGTCTTGCTATCTCTCACCCTCTCAATTTCTGACTGTCTCTATCCAATGAATAAATAAAATAATACAAAAAAACGTACTTGTCAAACATATAAATGATTGTTAGTCAGCACTTGATGTTGAAATGCAGAATAATTTATATCAGTTGATCATCTAGCCTTCCTCCTTCTTTCCCTCTCTCCCCACCCCCACTGTCTGTCTGTCTGTCTGTCTATCTATCTATAATTTGGCCCATTTTTTCCTATGGTCCTGTGGTCTCTTCCTTTCTGATCACACCTACATCTATTACTACTTCTGAATGTCTTCCCTTTTTTTCTCTTCTCTGTGAGTCCTGATGAAATTAGAGCTCAAAGTCCTCCAGTGATCCCTAACATTTCTTCCCCTCTGGGAGTATGGACCAAAATCCTTTATCCCCATAAAGGGGATGCAGAAGGTGGAAGGTCTGGTTTCTGTAATTGCTTCTCTGCTGGACATAACCCAAGCCAGGCTGACTTTAAAGATAGGATGAGAGAATTAGAGAACGAGTGAGTGAGAGAGTGCACGAGAGCGAGATTGATGGGGGGGGGGGCTGGCAGGGAGGAGGAAAGAGGCTACAGCGCCAATGCTTCCTCCAGTGAGGGCTAGGCTTCAGCCTGAGTTGCAAAGTAGATACTGTATCCAGCTGAGCTACTTTGCTGCCCTTACACAGTTATTTTAGTCCAGCCACCACCATTTTGGTAGGATACTAGGCTAGTTTGACCCCTGATAAATGGAAGGCGTGTACTTCAGTGTGCCTGTGGTTGTGAGCCACTCTGCTTGGGTTTCTCTGTAGGTTCTCCCCATTTGCTGACTGCTGTTGTATAGGTTGCTGCCTCAGTTTCTCTGTCTGTTAAGAACAATAGTAAGGGGACAGGTGGTGGCGCAGCTGGTTAACCAAACACATTACCATGTGCAAAGACCTGGGTTTGAGCCTCTACTCTCTACCTCTTTATCTCCCCCTTACCTTTCAATTTCTCTCTCTGTCCTATAAAAAACAAACAAACAAAAAAACAAGAAACTAATAGTATTTAACCTCATAGCACTGTTGTGAGGATTAAATGAAGTAGGATTTTCAAATTGTGAGAATGTTAAAACTGGGCTTAGTGTGTGCTGATTCAGTATTGGGCATTACTATTATAGCAGCTAGTAATAGTAACAAACATAATAATAGGGGGCTGGGTGATGGCGTACCTGGTTAAGTGCCCACATTACAGTGTGCAAGGACCCAGGTTCAAACCCCGGTCCCCACCTGCAGGGGGGAAGCTTCGAGAGCGGTAAAGTGGTGCTGCAGGTGTCTCTCAATCTCTTCCTTCTCTAGCTTCTCCCATTCCTCTCCATTTCTCTCTGTCTCTATCTGATAAATAAATAACATTTAAAAAAATAATAATAAAGAAACTGGTTATTTAAAATAATAATAGTTCTAGGTTGTGTGTGGCTGTGTATATAAGAGAAAAGCATGGTGGGGCTGGGTGTTGGTGCACCTGGTTGAGTGCACATGTTGCAATGTGCAAGGACCTGGGTTCAAGCCCCTGTCCCCACCTGCAGGGGGAAAGCTTTGCGAGTGGTGCAGCAGGGCTACAGGTGTCTCTCTGTCTCTTGCCTTCTCTATCACCCCTTTCCCTCGTGATTTCTGACAGTCTCTATCAAATAAATAAAGATCAAAAAATAAATTAAAAAGAAGAAAGCATGGAAGTATCTAGGTCACAGTTTCTGTGTTTTAAGCAGATGCAACAGGCACATAAAATCCTACGTATGCAGCGCTGGGGAGAGCTGCATGGGAACAGAGCAGTGGTGGGACTTGATCTCCAAGCATGAAGTTTCGGGTACTGTCCCCAGCACTGCATATGACAGAGTGCTGCTCTACCTTCCCTCTTCTATCCGGTGGAATAGATAAAATACATTTAGACCACCACCACAACAACACTATAAGGCTAGAGATAACTCACCAGATAGGGCACCTGCCTTGCCGTGTATGATCTAGGTTTGAACCCCAGTACCACATGGAAGGTGCTCTGGTACTAGAGGAAGCTCTGGTGCTGTGATATGTCTATCTGAATGGAAAAAAAAAAAAGCAATAACAACAACAACAACAACAAAACAGCCTCCACTGGTGAAATCCTGCTTGTGTGAGGCCCTCATTCTCCAAAAAGAAAATAAATTATGCTTAAACATTGTAGAAAACAAGAAAAAAAGGTTGTCATTCCACTCGGTAAGCATATAGAGGTCCTCATTCTGGAACTGGGTGCCTGACCAGCTATTTTTCCTTGCACAGTCATTTCATTTTCTTAATTTGGCGTGGTCAGAAGACTTTAGACTCTTACTTGACTTTAAGCCAGTGCTACTATTTGTTGGCCATATGAAGTTGGCAAATTTTAGGGTTGTGTGAAAGTTCAGTAAATTAATATAAGTAACAGCTCAGTAATGGCCCTTGTCTCCCTTCCTTTCAGTTGCAAGGGTGAGAGAATTAGTGTTTGACATATTATAAATCACTGGATTTACTATTGCCATTTTTGTTGATTTGCATAAAATTATTTTGGTAGTTTCTGGCCTGATACAGTTTTTTTTTCTCCCTGGCAAATGATGAAAGTGCTTAAGTCAAGATTGGTTCTGATCAGCCTTGTTTTCAGTTACTTAACAGACTGGTTATTGGTGATGTGATTATCTTGTCATTAAGCAGTTATTGAGATGAATGTGAATAATTACTGTTTTAAACTGCCATATATGTTGTTGACAGTCTGTTAGTTTTCCATTGCTGCTGTATCAAATTACATGAAACTTAGTACTTAAGTCAACTCAGATTTATTATCTTATTGTTCTGTAGACCAGAAATGCAGCACAGGTCTCACTGGAGCAGGATCAAGGTGCTGGCAGTATTGTGTCTTTTCTGGAGTCTCTGGGAGAGGTTTCCTGACTTTTTCCAGCTTCTAGACTTCCTGCATTCCTGGATCTGTGGCCTCCTTTTCTGTCTCCTACCTCTATATTAGGTAATTGAAACTAAAAATGGTTTCAAACAAACAACCTGCTGTGGATCACAAAGGAACAAGACCACCTGAATGTTGGTAAAAAAAAAAATTGTAGTTAAACTATAGGGTTGAAAGAATAGCTCCCTTAGGTAGTGTTCTGCTTTCTTGTGTGTACAACTCAGGTTTGAGCTTGGCCTTATTGCATTTGAAGGAAGCTTCAGTACTTTTTTTTGTCTCCAGGGTTATTGCTGGGACTTGGTGCCTACACTACAAATCTACTGCTCCTAGAGGCCACTTTTCCCATTTTGTTGCCCTTGTTGTTATTATTATTGTCATTACTGTTGTTGTTGGGTAGGACAGAGAGAAATCGAGAGAGGAGGGGAGACAGAGGGGGAGAGAAAGACACCTGCAGACCTGCTTCAATGCCTGTGAAGTGACCCCCCTGCAGGTGAGGAACCGGGGCTCAAACCAGGATCCTTACGCTGGTCCTTGCACTCTGTGCCATGTGCACTACCGCCGGACCCTTGGAAGCTTCATTTTTCTATTCTGTCTCTATCTGTTTGTCTCTGTTCCTCTCCTTCCTATCTGAAAAAAAGAAAAATATAAGCAGTTATTTATAAAATGGCAAGCAAACTTTTTTCTTTGCTCATCTAACAACCTTGTTGACACACTCAGTGTTTGAAATTTTTGACCAAGCCTCAAGATGCTGTTTTTCTGTTAGACTACACTCAAAAAATATTTGATGGCTGTTAATTCCTTGACTGAAAGGCATTTCCAGTCTCTGGTCACACTAGAGAACTGACAGTGATATTCTTCTCTCTGCTGGGTCAGCCATTCCTTTTCTCTTCTCATAACCCTTTTGCTCTTCACATCTTGGATGGACTGTCACTTCAAGATAAGATGTTCCATGAAATCTCCCATTGGGTTGGGTCTCATGTTAATGCTTTTGTAGTATCCATCTTCACAGCTCCCTGGTGAGTTCCCTAGGGCAGGGGCTCTGTCTCTTGATCACTAGAGACTGGACCAGTGTCACCTCCTCCTAGGTGCCCATGGTATGCTTGTCTGGCTGAACAGGCACCAGTGGGGAGATAGTAATAAATATAGCTGTGGGTTAAAGTTTTATTCATTTTCTACAGGATTTAGTATTGGCAGCTGTCTTGTTGACTGTAGGATGATATGGGGATGATTAAAGTCACTGGTATTGCAGCAGGTTGTATACTTAGTAGACTGGACGATATGTCTTTTTAAAAATTTTTTATTATTTTATTTTTTTCATTATTTTTTTTCTTTTTTCACCACAGCATTACTCAGCTCTGGCTTATGGTGGTGTGGGGGATTGAACCTGGGACTTAGGAGCCTCAGGCATGAGAGTCTGTTTGCATAATCATTATGCTGTCTCCCCCGCCTGGGACGATATGTCTTAAACTGGAATGTGCTAGCACTTAGTTGTATTCCAAGTACAATATAATGTAATTATAATTCTGGAATAATTGAATCTTCCATTATCATAGAACACATTATGAGTTTCAAAATAAGAGAGTAGGGGACAGGTTGTGGCATACCTAATTGAGCACACGCTTACTATGTACAAGAATCTGGGTTCAAGCCCTTGGTCTCCACCTGCAGTGGGGAAGATTCATGAGTGGCAAAGCACCACTGTAGGTCTCTCTCTCTCTCTCCCCCCCTCTGTATCTTCTCTGCCCCTCTTTATTTCTTCTCTGTCTTATCAAATTAAAAATAATAATGATATATAGATGTATGGAATTGTAGTAATGGAAGTGACGTTCAGTGATGAGAGGAAAGGCTGGGTATTTAATAAAGTTGGCAGTAGGATCATGCAACTTGTATTTTTCAACCTCATCCACATTCTTAGTGGGTGCTATATTTTGAAGCTACTTGAACAGAGCAGAGTGCACACGTTGTCAGGCCAAGCCACCACCTGAGAGCCCCTATAAGAAGGCTGCTTCACAGGCAGTACAGCAGTGCCTTTGCTCTCTGTGTCTTTTTCTTCTTTTCTGTCTCCCTTCCCTTCCCTCCTCTCCCTTTCCATCCCCTCCCCCCCTCCCCTGTCTCTTGCCCTCTATCTACAAAGAAATCTGCTGGAAGTGGATTTAGACAGAGCTCCAGTGATAATCTTAATAACAAAAATAAAGACGAGAAAAGCACCAAAACTATCTTCGTTGTTTCACATTCTTTTTCTTTTAAGGTTCAGTCAGGCACTTTGATCCATCCATCCGTCAAGTCATTGGCTTATTACTCCTTCCACCAGTATCTTTTGGCTCCTGGCCCTCTCGTTCTGCAGACTCAGAAAAGAATCAGTGGTTCCAGGAACTAGCAGAGTTGAGAAGGCTCTGAGGTTGAACTTCATTTTGATTGAAAATGTCCAGATTCACAATTGAAGTGCCTAGAAGGTAGTCTCAATGTCTGTGTTGTTGACATAGAGCATTGCCAAGTGGGCTAGGTCCTCCCTCCCCTTCTAGTGGCGATAAAGAGAATGTTTTGCTAATTTCAGAAGTGCTCTGTTCCACTCTGATGTATAATAATCCTAAATTTAATGAAGTCAATGTGTTATAATTTATAGGGCTAGTGTATATATATATATATATATATATTATAATTTATAGGGCTAGTATATATATATATTATAATTTTTTTTTTCTTTTTTTTTAAGGATTTAGGATTTTTTTTTAATTTTTTTTTATTTAAGAAAGGATTAATTAACAAAACCATAGGGTAGGAGGGGTACAACTCCACACAATTCCCACCGCCCAATCTCCATATCCCACCCCCTCCCCCAATAGCTTTCCCATTCTCTATCCCTCTCGGAGCATGGACCCAGGGTCATTGAGGGTTGCAGAAGGTAGAAGGTCTGGCTTCTGTAATTGCTTCCTCGCTGAACATGGGCGTTGACTGGTCGGTCCATACTCCCAGTCTGCCTCTCTCTTTCCCTAGTAGGATGGGTCTCTGGGGAAGCTGAGCTCCAGGACACATTGGTGGTGTCTTCAATCCAGGGAAGTCTGGCCGGCATCCTGATGATACCTGGAACCTGGTGACTGAAAAGAGAGTTAACATACAAAGCCAAACAAATTGTTGAGCAATCATGGACCCAAAGCTTGGAAAAGTGGAGAGGAAGTATTAGGGAGGTACTCACTGCAAACTCTAGTGTACCTCTGCTTTCTTACTTTGGTGCCATACTCCAAACTCAGTCAATTTCTGCTTTGTGTTTCTACTTCTTCTTCTTTTTTTTTTTTACATGCATAACATTCCCCAGATTCCCATTTAACAATACAACCCCCACTATTTCATTCATCATTTTTCATGGACCTGTATTCACCCCACCCACCCACCCACCCCAGAGTCTTTTGCTTTGGTGTAATACTCCAATTCCATTTCAGGTTCGACTTGTGTTTTCTTTTCTAATCTTGTTTTTCAACTTCGGCCTGAGAGTGAGATCATCCCATATTCATCCTTCTGTTTCTGACTTATTTCACTCAACATGATTTTTTCAAGGTCCATCCAAGATCGGCTGAAAACGGTGAAGTCACCATTTTTTACAGCTGAGTAGTATTCCATTGTGTATATATACCACAACTTGCTCTGAATGACTCTGAAAATGTCCAATAGTTCTAGGTTATCTATCTCTTCATTTAGCTCCCTTATGTCTTTACTGATTTTCTTCCTGGATGATCTGTCAAGTTGAGATAGTGGGGTGTTGAAGTCCCCTACTATGATTGTGTTACTGTTAATATATTGCTGTAGCTCTTTCAGTAGAAGTTTGATGTATTTAGATGGCTTCTCATTGGGTGCATAGATATTAATAATTGTTAAGTCCTCTTGATTGACTGATCCTCTGAGCATTAAGTAGTGTCCATTCCTATCTTTTTTAATCTTATGTATTTTAAAGTCTATCATGTCAGATATGAGAATAGCTGTTCCTGCCCTTTTTTGTGGGCCATTGGCTTGAATGATAGTTTTCCATCCTTTCACTTTAAGTCTGTGTTTGTCTTGTTGCGTTAGGTGAGTTTCCTGTAGACAACATATTGTTGGGTTGTGTTTTCTGATCCATCTTCCTACTCTGTGTCTTTTAATAGGTGAATTCAGGCCATTCACATTTATTGATATCAAAGATTGAAGATATTTTAACGCCATTCTTGTAGAGTTTTAGAGTGTTTTGATATATGTTCTATTTGTGGTGGTCTGGTTGTTTATAGGAAACCTTTCAGAACTTCTTTCAAGGCAGGCTTGGTGATGGTTGCTTCCTTCAACTGTTGCTTGTCTGAGAAGGTTTTGATGCTTCCATCTAGTCTGAATGACAATCTAGCAGGATATAGTATTCTTGGCTGAAAGCCTTTCTCATTGAGCACTCGATAGATATCTTGCCATTCTCTTCTGGCCTGTAGTGTTTGTATGGAGAAGTCTGCTGCTAATCTTATGGGTTTTCCTTTGTAGGTGACTCTTTGTTTTTCTCTTGCAGCCTTGAGGATCCTTTCTTTATCCTTATTCCTTTCCAATCTAAGTATGACATGTCTTGGTGTCTTTAGGTCTGGGTTAATTCTGTTTGGGACCCTCTGGGCTTCTTGAATCTTTATGTCTTTGGTGTTGTCTAGACTAGAGAAATTTTCAGCTATTATGGCCTGGAGAATGCTTTCTTCCTCCCCTTCTCTTTCTTCCTCTGGTAAGCCAATAATGCGTATATTGTTTCTTTTGAAGTCATCCCATAGGACTCTGTTGTTGTTTTCAGCATCTCTTAATCTCTTTTTGAGATCTCTTACTTCTTTTTTAGTTGTCTCTAATTCATCCTCAATCTTGCTAATTCTGTCTTCAGCCTCATTGATTCTATTCTCTCTGCCCTCTACTGCTTTCTGGAGTTCATCTATTTTGTTGCCCTGCTCTGATACTGTTTTAGCTTGTTCAGCTAGTTGCCTTAGCTCAGCGATTTCAGCTTTCAGCTCTCTAATAACCATGAGATTATTAGAATTTTCTTCCATATTCTCATTTGTTGTTCCTGCATTTCTGATTACAATTTTTTCAAATTCTTTACTCACTCCTGTTATTATTTCCTTGGCTAATGTTTGGATGTTGAACTCGTTGTTTTGTGCTTCACCCTCTGGAGGACTTTTAGCTGGACTCTTGTCCTGGTTCGAGTCTCCAATATTTTTTCTTGTTGTTTTAACCATTTTATATAAGTTAACAGTTTTTTCAATCCCTGAGTTGGAGTTCAGTGGTGTAAAAGCCTTTTTTTTTTCCCCCTGTAGGCTATGGGAGCCTGAGGGCTTTTAAACTATCAATAGGCTTCTTTGTTTAATCACTGACTCCTGACCAAGAAATAAAGCAGGGTGTGGCAGAGATAATCCAGTGGTTATGCAAAGAGACTTTCACAGCCCCTCAGCTATGCCACCGAGGTATAGGTCTTCTCCTGAGTTTCCCGGTTAGATCTCTGTGCCCTGGTGTCCCTCCCTGTTGCTGCTCCAGATTCTGAGGGTAGTAGCAATGGAGACTCAGAGTTGCACTTGGTGAGTCTCTGGGGAGTCCTTTCCTCCCTTCAGCTGTCCCCTTGTTGGTGGAGCAGACTGGAGGTGGTGTCTCCACTGACAAACTGTTGAACTGTGAGTAGTCACTTAATCTCTCCTTAGGCCCCTCTCTCCTCTCTGTCACCAGCCACGTGTGTTTGTACTCACGGGTGATTTACTGGGTTCCTGTGGTCATTCTAGTCCTGTCTTGTTTCGGTCCGGGTGGTCTCCTTTGGTATTCCTAGTTGATCCGGGAGAGGATAGGAGAGGAGAGAAAGCGATCTGCTGCTCGTAGCTCCACCTCTGGAAGTCGAATCCTATATATTATAATTTATAGGGCTAGTATATATATATATTATAATTTATAGGGCTAGTATATATATATTAAAATTTATAGGGCTAGTATATATATATTAAAATTTATAGGGCTAGTATATATATATTATAATTTATAGGGCTGGTATATATATTTTTTTTACATGTGTGCACTGTTGGGTACATCGTCTCCTTGCTCCCCCCCTTGTAGATTGTTGAAACATCCACACTATTTCTTCCGATTATATCATCAACAACTATTTTAAGAGCACTTTTGTTTTGTTTTGTTATTTTTGTTTTCACTGCTCCAGGATGATGTTTTTCAGATATACAGAGAGACACCAAGCACCAAGCCTTCTCCAGTGACTGGGAGGCCAGGAGCTCAAACCCTGAGTCATGCATATGGCAAAGCAGACACCCTCCTAACTGAGCCATCTTGTTGGCCCTGATAGTTACTTAATTGTTTTCTAATTACAAGGAAATTTTGATGGAATTTTCTTTTTTTAAGTTCTTTGATTTTTATTTTATTTTTTAAAAATCATTAGTGACTTAATAATGATTAACAAGATTATAAGATAACAGGGGCATAATTTCATACAGTTCCCATTACCATGTCCCATCCCCTCCACTGGGAACTTTCCTATTGTTTATCCCTCTGGGAGCATGCTCCAGAATTCTTTTTTAAAAAATATTTATTTATTATTGGATAGAGACAGAGAGAAATTGAGAGGGGAGGAGAAGACAGAGAGGGTGAGAGACAGAGAGATACCTATAGGGCTAGTAATTTTTAAAAAAATGTTTCATTACTTCACTAAACACTGTCCTGAGGTTGGTTCGTTTGTTTTTTAATATGGGTGAATTAAAGGTTTATAGTAGATACAGTTGTTGGTACATGTGTAAAATTTCTGTTTCTTGCAAAAACATTCTCAGTCCCAGCCTCCATCCTCCTCCACTATCATGCACCAGGACCTGAGAGCCCCCTGCACACACACCCTCCTCCAGTCCTTTACTTTGGCAAAATTTTATTAATGTTTCCAGCATTATAGATAATAAGATTGACATTAGAATCTTAAGATTTCTCTTTGACTCCTCTTTAGACTTTTTTTTAATATTTACTATTTATTCCATTTTGTTGCCCTAGTTTTATTGTTGTAGTTATTATTGTTGTTGTTATTGATGTTGTCATTGTTGGATAGGACAGAAAGAAATGGAGAGAGGGGGAGAGAAAGACAGACACCTGCAGACTTGCTTCACGTGACTCCCCTGCAGGTGGGGAGCCGGGGGCTCAAACCGGATCCTTGTGCTGGTCCTTGTGCTTTGTGCCCACCTGCACTTAACCCGCTGCGCTACCGCCCGACTCCCTAGACTTTTTTATTATTATTATTATTATTATTATTTTTGTTTCCCTCCAAGGTTATTGCTGGGGCTCAGTGCCTGCACTGGGAATACACTGCTCCTGGGAGCTATTTTTTTCCCTTTTTGTTTTATTGTTGTTGTTGTTGTTATTGCTGTTGTTGGATAGAACAGAGAGAAATGGAGAGAGGAGGGGAAGACAGAGAGGGGGAGGGAAAAACACCTGCAAACCTGGCTTCACCACTTGTGAAGCGGCCCCCCCCCTGCAGGTGAGGAGCCAGGGGCTTGAACTGGGATCCTTATACCAGTCCGTGCATCTGCACCACCTGCGTTTAACCCACTGTGCTACTACCCTCCCACCCCCACCCCACCCCCTTTTAAGATTCTTTCCTAGACAGGGAGGTAGTTCACCTGGTAGAGCACACACTGCCATTCATGGGGACCTGGATGTGCCCTTGCGACCACACAGGAGTATCGTATGTGGCGCCAGGGGAAGTTCCATGTGTGGTGGAGCATTGCTGTGCTGTTTCTTTATCTGAAATTAGAAACAGTGGGGGTGGGTGGTGGCATATCCGGTTAAGCTCACATATTATCACATATGTGCAGGGACCTGGGTTCATGCTCCCAATCTCCACTTACAGGGGGTCTGCTTCATGAGTGGTGTAGCAAGTCTGCAATTGTGTATCTTTCTCCCTCTCCCCTTCCTTCTCAATTTCTCTGTCCTATCTAATAAAAATTAGAAAGAAAGGGAAAAAAAGAAAAAGTAGCCACCAGAAGTGGTCGATTTGTAGTGCCAGTACCAAACCCTGGCAGTAACCCATAAAGAAAGAAATTAAAAGGGAAGAAACTCCTATAAGCAATAGACTGGTACATGTGTGAGATCCTAAATAAACAGTTGTCCCATTTCTTAATGAATTTTTTTAAAGGTTAATACTTATTTTTTAAAATCATCTTTATTTATTGGACAGACAGACAGAAACTGAGAGAAGAAGGAGGTAGGGGGAGACAGAGAGACACCTGTAGCCCTGATTCACCACTTGTAAAGCTTTCCCAATGCAGGTCCTAGTGCATTGTAACGTGTGTGCTCTACCAGGTGTGCCACTGCCTGCCTGCTCTTAATGAGTTTTTCCAATTTTGTATGTGTGGTACATCATAGTAAGTTTGTTTTGTGGTGATTAGATTGTAGAGAACATGACTTTTGCTGCTCAAACCCAGTTAATTCATTGTGCAGGGACAGGGCCTCAAGCACTCCATGTTGGGTTTCCTTTTCAAGAACTTAGAGTTCCTCACAAGGTCATTATCATTCTGCCCCCTTTTAGTTGGCACTGCAACTTGCACATTTATATTTTTGAGCTAAGTGCATTTGGGTTGACACACATCCAAGTTACACCATAGGATGACATTTTATAGCCTCTTATCAGCCTTCCAGCTGCAGATAAAGAGGCTTCCCAAAGATCTCTCTTTCTCTGGTAGCATTTTTTTAAACTTTTGCAGCAACTCAGCCAGTGCATATTGATTCACGTGTTGGGTAAACAAGGATGCACATGAGGTTGCTTTTGCCTTGTAGGAACCCACAGCTGATAGAAGCCAAAGATACACATGGAGTGGATTGTAGCAACCTCCAAGGCCAGCTGGTTGGCTACTGGCTGGCTTCTTTCCTTCCTTCCTTCCTTCCTTCCTTCCTTCCTTCCTTCCTTCCTTCCCTCCCCCCTCCTTCCCTCCCTCTCCCTTTCCCTCCCTTTCCTTCCCTTTTCCTTCCTCCCTCCCTCCCTCCCTCCCCTCCTCCTTCCTTCCTTCCTTCCTTCCTTCCTTCCTTCCTTCCTTCCTTCCTTCCTTCCTTCCTTCCTTCCACCAGGGCACTGATTAGCTCTGATTTATGGTGGTGTAGGAGATTGAACCTGGGACTTTGGAGTCTCAGGCATGAGAGTCTCTTTGCTTAACCTTTATGCTGTTTACCCCTGCTCTAACCTTAAGAGTTATCTTCCATTATATATTTCTTTTTTTATTTTTTTCCTGCTAGAAAAGATATATTTTAAAATAATTTGAGGCAGGGGTCAGGTGGTAGCACAGCGGGTTAAGTGCACATGGTGCAAAGCCCAAGGACTGGCTCAAGGATTGTGGTTTGAGCCTCCTACAGGGAGGTCACTTCACAAGTGGTGAAACAGGTCTGCATGTGTCTTTCTTTCCCAACTCTGTCTTCCCCTCCTCTCTGTTTCTCTCTGTCCTATTCAAGAACAATAACAGCAACAATAGGGGAAAAAATGACCACCAGGAGCAGTGGATTCATACAGCAGACACTGAACCCTAGCAATAATGCTGGAGGCAAAAAAAAAAAAAAAAAGAGAGAGAGAGAGAGAGATTACTGTGATATTCCTATTATCCCATTTCACTAATTGCCAACTCATCTTGTCTCATTTCTGCCTTTCTGGTTCACCCTTCCTAGATTATTTTAAAGCATACCTTATGCATTGTATACTTGCATAAATATTTCATTGTTAATTTCTAGAAGATAAGAGCTTTTGAAAAGTCACAATGTTATTATTCTACCTAAAAATTAACAATAACCCCTTTGTATTAAATATTTAGCTTATGTTCAGATTTTCCCAATTACTAACAATTTTAAAGAACTTTGTATATACAAGCACTGTTTTATGAGTTATAGAAAATGTTATAAAAATAGAAAAAGAAAAATACCTTTGTAGAGCAGATTGGGGGAGATAGTATAGTGTTTATGAAGAAAGACCTTTGTGCTGAAGGAACCAAAAATTCAAGGTTCAATCCCCAGCATAACCAGAGTTTAGTAGTGCTTTCGTATAAACAGTCAAAAAACAAAAACCACATACTTTGTAGAAATAAGGATGCAAATAAGACCTATATGTTTCAGTAAGTTATTGTATCTGCGTCTCCTTTATCTTCTCTGCTTCTTTTTCCACTTTTTTTTCCTTGCAGTTTATTTTATTTCATTTTATTTGGTTATTATTATTATTTTTTTAACAGACTGTTAATCATCTCTGACTTATGGTAGTGCTGAAATTGAACATGAGATTTATGGTATCTTAGGCATGAAAGTCTGTTGTATAAACCACTGTGCTGTTTTCCTCTTGCCTGCTATTTATTTATTTATTTATTTTTAAAATTAATTTATTTCCTTTTTGTTGCCCTGTTTTTTTATGGTTGTTGTAGTTATTATTGTTGATGTTGTCATTGTTGGATAGGACAGAGAGAAATGGAGAGAGGAGGGGAAAACAGAGGGGGAGAGAAAGATAGACCCCTGCAGACCTGCTTCACTGCCTGTGAAGTGACTCCCCTGCAGGTGAGGAGCTGGGGCTTGAACCAGGATCCTTATGTCAGTCCTTGCTTTGCACCATATGTGCTTAACCCGCTGCGCTACCGCCCGACTCCCCCTGCTATTTATTTTTTAAGAAACAGTTTTGTTGGGCTCTGGCGGTGGCGCAAAGTGTAGGGACCGGCATAAGATTCCTACCTGCAGGGGAGTCGCTTCACAGGCGGTGAATCAGGTCTGCAGGTGTCTGTCTTTCTCTCCCCCTCTGTCTTCCCCATCCTCTCTCCATTTCTCTCTGTTCTATCCAACAATGAACAACATCAACAATGGCAATAATACAACATCAACAATGGCAATAATAATAACCACACCGAGGCTACAACAACAAGGGCAACAAAAGGGGGAAAAATGGCCTCCAGGAGCGGTGGATTCATGGTGCAGGCACTGAGCCCAGAAGTAACCTTGGAGGAAAAAAAAAAAAAGAAACAGTTTTTGTTGCTATGTGGAATTTTCCATATTATGCATTATTTATTTATTTGTTATTATTTATTTATTTATACCTCCAGGGTTATTGATGGGGCTCAGTGCCAGCACTATGAATCCACTGCTCCTGGAGGATTTCCATTTTTCCACTTTCCATTACTCCTTTTTTCCCATTTATTAGATAGGACAAAGAGAAATTGAGAGGGGAGGGTGAGATAGACAGGGGAGAGAAAGATAAGACACTAGACCTGCTTTTGTGAAGTGTCCTCTCTGCAGGTGGGGACCCGGGGCTCAAATTGGGGTCCTTGTGCATAATACTATGAGCTTAACTGGGTGTGCCACTGCCTGGCCCCATATTATGTGCGGCGTGTGTGTGTGTGTGTGTGTGTGTGTGTGTGTGTGTGTGTTTTCTGTTGTAACTTTTCTAATCAGTGTACAGAATTTCCTTCCCAGAACAGTGTTTTAAAGTACATAAAGTTACACAGAATTATAGTGGAAACCAATTACATCTATTAAGGTAAAACACTATTAAAAGCACACTGGTATGTATTAGTAAAGTTGTGCCTTTTCTGGGAGTCATGGTGAGGACAAATGACATTCTGAAATTTCAGCAGTAGTTGTCACATTAAATAAACATATCTGTGAATTGTTTGGCAGCTAAGTTGTAGCTACTGTCACTGTTGCTATAGTTTTTTAACTATGCTTCATAACTGAAGAGTGTTCTAAGCTTCAGTTAAGCATTATTGAAAAAATTAGGATGTAGTTTCTTCCCATTCATGAATCCTCCATTAAAGATTTGAAGGTAATATCTTTTTGGACAAGAATATTGAGTAGTACCATCCAGAGATATTTGCCTACCTCTCTTTTCAGCATCATTATTTTAATCTCTTTATTGAGGAAGTGATGATGTCAAGATAGTTACAGTTACATGAGTGCAGTTTCTATCTCCCCGTATTAGGTGCCTGCATGCCACACCTGCCACCATCTGACATCTGCCTTCATCTCAGTGCCTTGAGGTCCCAGTGCCCTCCTGATCGCTTCTGCCTCCCTTTTGGAGTCCTTGGTTCTGCTACATTAGACAGACCATAGCTAGTCTAAGTTTCACTTTGTAACTTTCTCTGTTTCTTTCTTTCTTTTTTTTTATATTTATTTATCTATTCCTTTTTGTTGCCCTTGTTGGTTTATTGTTGTAGTTATTATTGATGTCATTGTTGGATAGGACAGAGAGAAATGGAGAGAGGAGGGGAAGACAGTGGGAGAGAACGATAGACACCTGCAGACCTGCTTTACCACCTGTGAAGCGACTCCCCTGCAGGTGGGGAGCCGGGGGCTCGAACTGGGATCCTTACTCCAGTCCTTGTGCTTTGCGCCACCTGTGCTTAACCCACTGTGCTACCACACAACTCCCTCTTTCTCTGTTTCTTAAGTCCCAGCTGTGAACAAGATCATCAGGTATTCCTCCTTCTCCTTCTAGTCTATTTCATTTCTGATTGTCTCTCTTTTGGTTATACTAGGAGTTCTTGATTCTCATCATCTTTATTGGTTATTTTGTTAGGGCATGTAAAATGATATTCTATTTCTTTTTCAAGCAAAGGTCTTATTTACTGCTGAATCAACCTCAATATTCTATTTTTGTTATTCTGTTTCTATTCATTTGTTTCTGTTATTCCATTCTTATTTAGTTGTATGTTTCCGTAAAGATAATGAACCAGAGTGTGCAGTTTAATAAGAGCCCTGTGTGATGCAGATCACAGTAGAATGTTAGAAGTCGGCTCTAGCTGTCTCTTCAGTGCTGTGGCTGCCAACCACAGTGCCTACTTCAGTTTAAATTCCTGTTTTTCATCCCTGCTAGCTACATTTCAGGAACTGTGTAGGCACTTCTCAGACATTTCCACCATTGCCAGTGACTTGTGTTATTTACCACTCGTGAAGTTTCCCTCACTGCTGCTGGGGACTATGGGCTTGAACCTGGGTCCTTGAGTATGGTAACATGTGCTCTATTAGTGTGCCACCACCCTGCATCCTGTAAAAGCCTTTAAAAAAAAAGTGCCAGGTGGCAAGTGTGATGGACTTTCAAATACCTTCAAAGGTAGGTCCTTTAGCTTGGATGATGAATCTCTTTAATTATCACTGTACGACCTCATAGTACAGATTTATTGAGACAGAAAAATGGAGGAAAATAAGTGATTTGCATTCAAACCATATGTTGTTAGTCAGCTTAGAACTCTCATCCTTCAAATAAAGAGAGAATAACAGTGACTGACACCCTTATTGTATATTAGGGGACATTTAAAGTGATACTTGAGTCTCACCTCTTGAGGATCTGATTTGGGTTGGTGTCTTAGGGTCAGTATCTTTGTGTTGAAGACCTCAGTGGTTTTCCAGGACACACTCAGGTTGAAGACTGCTAGTCTAACTTGACTGCAAATGAGGAGCTGAGGAAATGACTCAGTTATGTCTTTTCTGTAAAAACTACTGTTTGAATTAGCTTTTTCTTCATTCCTGAGTATCTCCAGAAATAGTTCACCTCACTCTGTAATCTAGTGTTGGATCCTCTGTGGACCTTCTGCGTGTGGGTTAACTCATGCTCACCTTTCCTTGGTCACAAGTACAGCTCTGCTTTGACACATGGCACTTTACTGTGGCTTATCTTGTGGGGTTTGTCTCCTTGAGTAGACAGAAAGCTCCTTAGCATGTTGAGCAACGGCAGGTAGCCTCCCACCACTCACAGTGTGCTGGGCTTGGTGTTAGTCAGGGAGGATGCCTGTCCTGGGGTTCCCAGTCTCTGCAGAAGGTGGAGTGAGATGCAAATTAGACCCATATATTTCAGTAAGTTATTGTATCTGTGTCTCCTTTCTCGTCTTTGCTTCTTCTTCTACTTGTTCTTTTTATTTTCTTGCATTTTATTTTATTTTATTTAACAGACTGTTTATCAGCTCTGGCTTATAGTAGTGCTGGAATGTGGAGGGATGTGGCATGTTTTTTTTTCAGGGCACCGAGTATGAGTTTCCTAATCTAGTTGGGGAGAAGAGGGCCTGGATTGGGGAAAAATTTAAATTTCTTTAAATTCTAAAATCCATTTTGTTTGGCTTTTGGGGCATAACACACTTAAATGAATATATTACTGAAGGGCTTGCTGACTGAGTAAAAGGAGACATAACTTCACTGGAAAGAGTGTGCATGAGTATGTGTTTTGGAATAGATCTTTAAAAAGTTTTGATTGCCACCAGGTTTATCACTGGGACTCTACCAGCACTACAAACCCACTACTCCTGGTGGCCACCCCCCACCCCCGCTTTTTTTTTTTTTTTTCCTATTTTGTTTTGTTAGGACAGAGATACATCAAGAGGGGAGTGGGAGATAGCGCATGAGAGACACACCTGCAGACGTACTTTACTGCTTATGAAGCCTCCCCCCTTCAGCTGACCTTGCATGTGGTAGGTAGTATGTGCGCTTAGCCAGGTGCACTGCCACCTGACCCCTGGAATGGGCCTTAAGCACATGCTAATGTGGTCTTGTAAGCACAGTGGCATATTACTCAACTCTGACCCAAAGATAAAACCTTGCCAACTGTGACAACATGAGTGGAACATTGGGGGTATTGTGCTGTGTGAAACAGTTCAGATAGAGCAAGACAAATGCCATGTGATTTTACTCAAATGTGGAAAAAAGTATGAGTTAATAATAAAAACAAAGTACATGTCCAAACACACAAAACCCCACCCGAATCTTACACACAGATATAATGTCTAAGATACAGAATATTAGCAGTGGGGAAGGGGGGTAAGGGAGGGGAGGAAATGGGCAGAGTTGGTGGATGGAATCCAGGTTTTTGGTAGTGGTCATGATCCATGTAATGCCGTTGTTGAATTATAATGTTGTACACCTGAAGTCTCTGTAATATTATAAACCAATGTTAACATCACAATGAAAGTTTACATCAAAATATGTCAATTTAAGAAACTAAAGAAGAAGATACGCACTTTAGCTCTTCTGGGAGGAAGAAGGGGGAAGTGAAATGCCCTCAAATCTTTAATTATTTAAAGTCATAAATTTATACAGTCCATCCAAGTGGGAGTGTGGCTTGAAGTGTCCTTAATCCATTTATTTACCTTCTCCCCATTTCCCAGCCCAGCCTGCAGTGATCCATAGCCCTTGTTTGTCCTGCTTTCTGGGATCCTGGCTTCCCCAGCGTGCACTATATCCTGCCATTGAAGTTCATTTCAGGGGAGATTCCGTCGAGAAACCGTGACAGGATACCTCCCATGGCTGGGTGCACGTTGCTCTTGGTGGCTTCCTCTTGAGAACAGCCTTGTGATGTAGAACATCCCTGCACTGACTTGAACCTTGTAGTGAGATGCAAATGCTGAAATGTGAGGTCTTGAGTTGCTTGAGGCCTGTACCGCCTCTACACAGACTGTCTCTCTTCTCTCTCTTTGGGCAGCCTCCACTTCCATTATAGATTAGGTCATTCTGATTTGGAGCCGAGAGAAGTGACTTCCTGTAACTTTAAATCTCCATACTCAATTTGTGACTCCTTGTTCTCTTTTTAGAAGATACTTTATAGTCGGAGGGCAGCTTGCTTCATTGTGCTCTTTTAGAATGCAGATGTGGACATTCCAGAGGAGTTTTGTCAGTGTGCGAACAGGGTGTAGCATATTCTCACTTGAAATCCATCATTACTTTCACGGCCATTATGACCCCTTAGGAGCATTCTGGGTTGGTGGTCGGGCGGTGGCGCAGTGGGTTAAGCGCATGTGGTGCAAAGTGCAAGGACCAGCGTAAGGATCCCAGTTCGAGCCCCCGGTTTCCCACCTGCAGGGGAGTCGCTTCATAGGCGGTGAAGCAGGTCTGCAGGTGTCTGTCTTTCTCTCCCCCTCTCTATCTTCCCCTCCTCTCTCCATTTCTCTCTGTCCTATCCAAAAACAAACAACATCAACAATGGCAATAATAATAAGCACAACGAGGCTACAACAACAAGGGCAACAAAGGGTGGGGGAAGAAGCATTCTGGGTGTCATTATGTTATCAAGCACTTGATTAGCCTTGTGGTGCCCTGTTTTTTGGTCATGCAACTTCCCCCCTGCTTTGCAGCAAAATAGTAAGAGCTCTGCAGAGGAGACCTCTGTTCAGACTCCTTTCCTGACCAAGATGAGGGGCTGAAATCCTGTGAAGAAGAAATTTCTAGGATAAACTGTGGTAGGAAAATGTACTGGAGAAAAGGACAGGAGGGTGAAGAGACACAGAAGGCAAGAAGACAAGGGCCAAGTGGTTTCACATCCAGTAGAGCACACATGTTACCATGAGCAAGGACCTGGGTTCAAACCCTTGGTCCCTACCTCCAGGGGGAAGGCTTCATGAGTAGGGAAGCAGTGCTCTACTGCCTTTCTTTCTCCCTCTCCATTTTCCCTTTCTCTCTCAATTTCTCTTAGTCTTTATACAAATAATAATAATAAAGCAAGAAGCTATCAACTGGGAGGAGTAACCTTATTATCCCAAGGTCATGTGCTTTAGGAAGAGACAGTGGGTCTTGAATGGTCAAAAATTTTGGCCTCAGTGCACCTAGGTAAAGACTGAGGGTGGGGGGAAGGCTTCAGGTACTAGAACTTGATGACTGAGGAGGACCTAGTGAGGTTTGTATTGTTATGTGGAAAACTGGGAATTGTTATTCATGCAAAGCTATTATATTTTACTGTCGTCATTAATCACCCAGTAAAGAATAATAAGGGCAGGGGTAGGTAGCATAATGGTTATACAAAGAGACTCTCATGCCTGAGGCTCCAAAGCCCCAGGTTCAGCCGCCTGCATCACCATAAACCAGAGCTGAGCAATGCTCTGGTAAAAAAAAAAAAAAAAAAAAAAAAATTGACCTCAGACACAGGATGATCCTATTAGATTGACCTGCTCTAAGGTAGAGGTTGGGTTTGTGGTTTATAAGTGTGGAGCAGGAGAAGCAGTGAGCATATTTTAACAGATCACTTCCTTCTTGAAATACCAGTCTCTGCTTTTACAGCGTGAAATCAGACCACCATCCACTAAGAGGAAGCAAAAGTTGTTTATTCACGAATTGCAATCCGGGCCGAGATGGTGACCGGCGGCAGTCCACCAAGCTCCACGCTGAACAAGGCTCAGACCACACAATTTATAGGAATTCAGACTACACTCAGGGAGGGGGAACACATCACCTTATCAACCTACATCCAATAACAGGCTATAGCAAACACAAAACCCAATCATTTCAAACTTAGCAAAAGCATGATCGTGGGCTAATTTCAAACATTGCAAAGTCACACAACCAATAGAATCTAGCCAGGTAGGGTCACCACATCCCCCCGCCATCAGCGGCCCCTTCCTAGAAAATAATTTCCTAGTGCAAAGGCCCTGATAAGCTTTGTCTGTTTACAGGGTCTCCATAAACATCTGGTGGCTTACTGATTCTGGGTAAACAACCAGTGGCTTACTAATTAGGTCCTGTTCCTTTCAACCAGTGGCTTACTAATTAAATCCTGTTCCTAAAGGGACAAAGGGAAAGGAATTTTCTATCTCTCACCACCAACAACTTATACTAAAAGCACTTAACGAATAACTGCATGAAAGAGAACTTTTAAAACTACTTCTAACATTCCTTAAAACTACTGCTTCTAACATCTGCTTCCAGAGTATTCTTTTTTTAGTTATTAGTGGTTTGATAGTGATTAAAAAGATTCTAAGATAACAGGGGTACAGTTCCCACCACCAGAGTTCTTTGTCTCACCCTCTCCATTTGGAAGCTTCCCTATTATTTATTTATTTATTTATTTTCCTTTCCAGGGTTATCGCTGAGGCTAAGTGCCTGCACTATGAATCCACTGCTCCTGGGGAGCATTTTTTTTGCCCTTGTTGTTGTTACTATTATTGTTGTTGTTATTGCTGTTGTTGGGCTAGGACAGAGAAAAATCTAGAGAGAAGAAGAGGGGGAGAAAAATCTAGAGAGAAGGAGAAGAGGGGGAGAAAAAGATAAGACGCCTGCAGACCTGCTTCACCGCTTTTGAAGTGACCCTTTGGAGGATGGAACATTTTCTACTACTGTTGATCCACATTGAGGGCAGGGTCCTATGGGGGCCCCCAAAGGGGTCCATTATGTTGTTCCTGATGGACATGACCAGTGACAATGGAGAGAGGGATCTATTCGAGGTCTAGGCTCATCGACTCCCCGACTAGGGCCCCAGATGATGGGGTGTTGGCCTTGGTTTTTATACTTCTGTATTTTTGTTTTAGATAGAGGTGGGGGGGCAGAGAATACAAGAGACCTCACTCAGCACTGAAGTTTCTGTACATGTGGAGGAGGCCAGGGTAGAATTTAGGGGGAGCACATGGCAAAGCAGCATACTATGTAAGAGGGCGGTTTCTCTGGTCCTGCGTTTGAAGGGTTTTTTTTCTAGCCCATTTTTTAACACTTACCCCCATTTTCTTACTTGCCATCCCCTAAGGATTGCTGGCTTGTGTGCCTGTTTATCCTTAGTGGACTTCTAGTCTCTAAAATGTAGAAAGACCCACTCATTTTGTATTTTCATGGCCTGGTCCCAGGTAGCAGCTGCATAAGTGTAGTTAGACTTCTCTCGCCTAGCTCTTTTTAACCTCGAGCTTGAATTGTTTGTTTATAGTGGCAAATGACTGTAACACATATTTCAGAGGGAAGAATGCATTGAAAAGTCTTAGAATAGAAACTGTCTTCTGCTGTTTTGGTATTTTCTGCTTTGCTAAGAACAACTCCGGAAGTGTGTGTGAGTAGCACTTAAAATAAAAGTGGCATCATCCTCATTCCTTGTCAGTGAGTCATCTAGGAACTCATCTTCAGTATTTTATAAATTTTTCTTTCTAAGTTTTTAAAGGACATTTCCTGTTTGTAGAAATACTTGTGTATGTGTATATAAATGTGATTTTGAGTGAGCAGGACACTGCTTAGCTCTGAGATGTGGTGCTGGGGGTTGAATTGGAGCCTCAGACCACTAATGCTGGCATCTACCACTGAAATAGCACCTTGGCTCACTTTAAAAAACAATTTTTTTGGGGTGAGCAAACTTCATGTTTTCACTTTTACTTCCTTTTGCACATTTCTAATCCTATTTCTTCAATCCATTAGCAAGATATTGAAACCTAACTACAACATTGCTGCTTATTCTTTTCCTTTAATATTTATTTTTTTATTGGATAGAGACAGAAATTGAGAGGAGAGGAGAAGATAGAGAGGGAAAGAGACAGAGACACCTGCAGCTCTGCTTCACTGTTTGTGAAGCTTTCTTCCTGTAGATGGGGACTAGGGGCTTGAACCTGGGTCATTGCTTAACTAGGTACACCACTGCCTAGTACTGCTGCTTATTCTTTAGACTTTCCCCCCCAACCTTGATCTCTTTTTCGTCACTTTTAAAACAGCTACTGTGTTTAGTGCTTTTACTTATTCTTACACCTGCTTTGAAATGTGGAGGATTGAATTTGAGGTTTTTTTATTATTATTATTCCCTTTAGTTGCCCTTGTTTTATTGTTGTAGTTATTGATGCCATCGTTGTTGGATAGGACAGAGAGAAATGGAGAGAGGAGGGAAAGACGGGGGAGAAAAAGATAGACACCTACAGACCTGCTTCACCACTTGTGAAGCGACTCCCCTGCAGGTGGAGAGCCAGGGGCTCCAACCAGGATCCTTAAGCCGGTCCTTGTGCTTCATGCCACTTGCGTTTATCCTTCTGCGCTACCGCCCAACTCCCGAATTTGAGGTTTTATGCTTGAGAGTTCACTGCTCTATCCAACATCCCACCTCCCAGGCCACACATTGCAATTTATATATATGTATATATTTTACCGGGCAGGGGTGGGAGAGACCAGCTACAAGAATGTTGTCATTTTTACTATGAGTGTTTAACCCAGTGCACCACCACCCAGCCCCCAAATGTGGCCATTTTTACAAGCTCTGTGATTTTTATATGCTGGTAATATTGAAAGTCACTGCTTAGGGAGTCGTGCGGTAGGGCAGTGGGTTAAGCGCACATGGCGCAACCTGCAAGGGCTGGTGTAAGGATCCCAGTTTGATCCCTGGCTCCCCACCTGCAGGGGAGTCCCTTCACAGGCGGTGAAGAAGGTCTGCAGGTGTCAGTCTTTCTCTCCCCCTTTATCCCCCCCCCTCCATTTTTCTCTGTCCTATCTAACAGCGATGACATCAATCAATAACAACAATAAAAAAAAAGACAACAAGGGCAACAAAAGGGAAAATAAATAAATAATTACAGGTCAGATTTCCTCCTTTGTTTTCTAGGAATATTTTGAAAACAATTGCCCTGGGACAGATGCTATCCTTGTGTATCTGTGGGACAGCCATCACCAGCCAGTATTTGGCAGAAAAATATAAAGTGAACACTCCCATGCTTCAGAGCTTTATCAGCTATTGTTTGCTGTTTCTGATTTATACGGTGATGCTGGCATTCCAATCAGGTATGGGAATTACCTTTGTAATGAATAACCTCTGAAATGTTTCTTTTAGATTTTCTTGATTTACATTTTTTATTGGGAGGGTAATGGCTTGTAATGTAGTTGTTAGGCTATACTTTTAAAATATTTTAAAGGTACTGCATGGGCAGTGGTCAGGAGTAGCTTACTCAGTAGAGTTTATGCTTTATTATGCACAAGGACCTCAGTTTGAGCCCCCAGCCATCACACAGGAGAACCTACACGGCAGGGAGCTTCCCCAGGAGTGGATTAGTACTGAAGAATCTCTTCTCTCCCTTCCTTTCTCTCACCTATTATCTTTAAAAAAAAAAAAAAAAAGCAAGCACGGGGTCGGGCGGTGGCGCAGTGGGTTAAGCACATGTGGCGGAAAGCTCAAAGACCAGCATAAGCATCCCGGTTCGAGCCCCCGCCTCCCCACCGCTTGACAGGCGGTGAAGCAGGTCTGCAGGTGTCTGTCTTTCTCTCCCTCTCTCTGTCTTCCCCTCCTCTCTCCATTTCTCTCTGTCCTATCCAACAGCGAACGACATCAACAATGGCAATAATAGTAACCACAACGAGGATACAACAACAAGGGCAACAAAAGGGGGAAAAATGGCCTCCAGGAGCGGTGGATTCGTGGTGCAGGCACTGAGCCCCAGCAATAACCCTGGAGGAGAAAAAAAAAAGTTTACCAGGATGCTCCTGGTAAACATATTACAGAACCCTAGTGATAACCCTGGTTCCCCCCCCCCCCAAATATATATCCATATGCAAAAGCAAGAACAGAACCATTGCTGTTTTTCTGGAAATTAACGTTTCACACCCATGAAAATAAGGACTAGATCTGTGCACAATTCTCTGAAATTGTTGATTAAAATAAGTAGTGTCAAATTGTAACAGTGGAAGTTGTCAACAAAAGTGTAAGTTTTATTTTATTATTTCCCCCTGTCATACCTAAAATTAAGAGACACTAATAAAAGTCAGGGCTATAACTTCTCAGGTCAACAAATACCTCACCTGGATAGTGCATTTTCTTTGTCATGTTCACTGTGCAGGCTCGAGCCAGGCTCCCTCTGCACTGGAGCAAGCTTCAGTGCTGTGGTATGTTTCGCTCTCTCCCTCGTTTCTCTGTGTGTCTATATTTCTGTCTAAAAAAGTCAGCTCAGGACAGTGAATCTTGGACAATGACACATCATCACTCCTCAAGATAAACACTTCTCTACTTCGTGGAGAATACCGAATGGAGCATCAGTTGCATGTAGATGAAGTCTGTTGTAAGGGGCTGGGTGGTGGTGCACCTAGTGGAGCACACTCATTATAGTGCACAAGGACTCAGGTTCAAGCTCCTGGTCCTCACCTGCAGAGGGGAAGCTTCATAAGTGGTAATGAAGGGCTGCAGGTATCTCTGTCTCTCTCCCTCTTAATTTTCCCTTCCCTGTCAATTTCTGTCTTTAACAACAACAAAAAGGAAAGAAAGATAGATACATAGAAAGAAGGAAAGAGAAAAGGCAGGCAGGAAGGAAGAGAAGTAGGTAGGTGGCTCTAGGAGTGGTGCAGGTAGTAAATCCTAACTTTTGATAATCTATAGCTAGTCAGGGAAAGCTACATTACACCCACATCTGGATGTGTTTCTGTCACAATAGGAAAGAGAATCAAGTTATTTTTCACTTAATGTATTTTCTTTTTGGTGCCTTCATTGAACTTTTGGTCTGTGATGACATGTTAGCTTGAGACTTGCACCAGAAAGAGCTCTGAATGACTCTGCTACCTCTTGCTATCTTGTTGGGATATGAATAATGGAAATCAGAAGGCCTGTGTCCAAAGTGGATGGAAAACCCGATTTTTGACTCTTGATCTCTCAATAATATGCATAGTATCATTTTCAAGTAGTACATACTAACCTGAATTTTTTTCAACTAGGCAGTGATAACCTTCTATACATTTTGAAAAGAAAATGGTGGAAGTACATCTTGCTAGGAGTAGCAGACGTGGAAGCCAACTACCTGATCGTCAGAGCATACCAGTACACGACTCTCACCAGTGTCCAAGTAAGAGGGAGTCTACTGACCAGTTTCGGTTTTGCAGCTTCAGAAGAAGAATTTGAGCTCATGTGTGCTAACTTCATTTTACTGAAAGCCCGCTCACTTGGAGAAAACCTAAATACAGGTGGATTCTGTCTGTTTTTCAGTGGAGCATATGTGCTAATGAGTAAGGTTTCCGGGAATTAGTGAAAATATACACAAGTTAAATCAGCTCCGAAACTGCTAATGCTATAGCAGATTACAATAGTTCTTAGCAAAATAAGTGTAAATATTTAGTTAGCAGTTGATGCTGTGATTTTGAGGGAAATCCGTTTTATGTTGCTTAAAGAGGTCATATATGAGAACAGGTGTTGGCATACCTGGTTGACCGCACACATTATAGTGCAAAAAGGCCTGGGTTCAAGCCCGTGGTCCCTACATGCAGTGGGAAAGCTTCATGAGTGGTAAAGCAGGGCTGCGTGTGTCTGTCTCTCTCCCTCTCCCCTCTCAATTTCTGGCTGTCTCTTCAATAATAAATAAAAATATTTTAAACAAAAGATGCCATATAAAATGGATGAACTAGGGAGCTGGGTGGTGTTGCACCTGGTTGAGCACATGTGTAAGGACCTGGGTTCGAGCCCCCAGTCCTTACCTGCAGGGGGAAAGCTTCGCGAGTGATGAAGCAGTGCCGCAGGTATCTATCTCTCTCCCTCTATCACCCCCTTCCCTCTTGGTTTCTGGCTGTGTCTGTCTATGCAATAAATAAAGATAATAAAAAAATTAAAATGGATGAACTAGGCCAGGGAGATGTCTCAGTGATAGCACATGGGACTTGCATATGAGATATCCCAGATTTTACCTCTGCACCATCATGTGCCAGAGCTCAGCAGCATTTCAGTCAGAATAAAGCAAAACAGGACAGAGGAGACAGCATAATAGTTATGCATTTAGCTTTCATACCTGAGGCTTTAAGGTCCCAGGTTCAATTCCCATTACCATCATAAGCCAGAATAGAGCTTCTATTTATCTTTCTCTCTCTCTCTCTCTCCCCTCTCCCTGCCCCCACACTTAGACCTCTCATAAATAAAGTAAAATATTAAAAAGTAAGGCAAAATACTAATAAATAAAATTGTACCTTTCTGCTATAGAAAAGTTGGAGGTTTGTAATTAGAAATTTAAGGAACAGTTGGAACATATTAAGATATCTTGAGTAGAGATGGTAGTCAAAGGTAAAACTTAATCCCCTATTAGACTATTTTATTTATACTGGCAAGATTGAAAGCAATGTTCCTATGTAGCAGTACTTTTCAGGTTGATGGAGTTTAGACTGAATTAATTTGTATTAGTGCTACAAACTGTGGGATATATCATAATACCAACTCATTATTACTAACAGCAAATGAAGGTGGAAGTGAGGGAGAGTCTAGTTGACAGGTTTAGGCTTCATAGTTTGCTTGATTTAGAGTACTTCTGTATATCACCTCACTATGTAAGACAGATATTCTTATTTGATCTCTAGTTTAAAGTGAAATTATACTTAATGTTACTTGGAAAACAAAGATTAAGGAGGAGTTGGTATTTTTCCAATATGAAATACATTGAATGCTATTATTACCAGAATGTATTGTATTAAATACTTTGCTTTCTGTAATGTATTGAGAACTGTCCTCAGAAAACCTCATAGATTTTGACTAGCATGGATTGAAAAGCTTAGTTAGGAAGTATTTGTTAATATAGACATTATAAAAGACAGAATAAACCTTGGCTTTCATAAAATTGAAGCAAAGTCTTAACCTACCTAGTGGGTGAAATTTATCCCAAGTAGAATTAATCACATTTTTAGCAGAGGGCATTGTGAGTATAAGCATGGAGAAAATGGAGTTTTTCTAGTCACACTGATCTTTGAAATCTCACAATTTAATTAATTAATTAATTAATTTTGTTTTTGCCTCCAGGGTTATTGCTGGGGCTCAGTGCCTGCACCACGAATCCACTGTTCCTGGAGGCTATTTTTTCCCCTTTTGTTGCCTTGGTTGTTGTTTTTTTTTTACATTAATTTATTTTCTCTTTTGTTGCCCTTGTTTTTTATTGTTGTAGTTACTATTGTTATTATTGATGTCGTCATTGTTAGATGGGACAGAGAGAAATGGAGAGAGGAGGGGATGATAGAGGGGGGAGAGAAAGATAGACACCTGTAGACCTGCTTCACCACTTGTGAAGCGACTCCCCTGCTGGTGGGGAGCTGGGGACTTCAACCGGGATCCTATGCTGATCCTTGTGCTTAACGCCAAATTGCGCTTAACCTACTGTGCTATTACCCGACTCCTGGTTTTTTGTTTTTTTTTTAAATCATTGTTGTGGTTATTATTATTGTTGTTACTGATGTCATTGTTGTTGGATAGGACAGACAGAAATGGAGAGGATGGAGAGAAAGATAGACATCTGCAGACTGGCTTTACTGCTTGTGAAGCGACTCCCCTGCAAGTGGGGAGCTGGGGCCTCAAACCAGGATCCTTAGGCCAGTCCTTGCACTTTGCACCATGTGTTTTTAACCCATTGCGCTACTGCCATCCCCCCACAATTTAATTTATTGATGACAATTACTAGACATTCCTTCTGACTAATGATTATTAAAAGCTTTGAATTAGCACTAAGTCATTACAGTTCATTTTTTGAACTAAAGTTCATGCTTTATACTATCGAAATGCTTTCTTTTATCCTAGTTTCTTAGCAAAAGCATTTGATTGTCAAAAGTTCGGTATTTATAGCCCTAGCAAGGAATATACAGACAGTGCCTAACCTATAAGCTGACTTAAACTCTTTCAAACTTTATGATGGTGTGAAAGCTCACTAGAAACTGTACTTTGAGATTTGAGTTAAGGCATTAGACCTACCAGCTCAGTACAGCAGCAGCTCATGAAGTGTATGGAATATTGAACCCTCGGTTGTAAATAGGCTTTGTGATAAATTTGCCCCCAATTGGTCGCTTCACGGGCTGTGAAGCAGGTCTGCAGGTGTCTATCTCTCTCCCTCCCCCGTCTCCTCCTCTCTTGATTTCTCTCTGTCCTATCCAACAACAACAGCAATGACAACAATAATAATAACGACGACAACAAGGGCAGCCAAATTGGGAAAATGGCCAACAGAAACAGTGGATTCATAGTGCAGGCACTGAACCCCAGCAGTAACCCTGGATAACAACAAGAAAAAAAATTGCCCCCAACCATAGGTTGTAAGTGTTCTAAGTTTAACTGTACCTGATCTAAGCACCTTTAAGATAAGCCAGGCAAAGATGATATGCGGTTGCAGTTGTTTAGGCATATTCAGTGCATTTTCAGTTTAGGATATTTTTCACTTAACCCCATTGCAAGTTAAGAAAGATATACTAAGAAAGGTCATCTGACAATCAAAGACCCCTACAGCAGTGGAGAATACTTGTCACTGGAATTCTTCAAACTAAGTGTCTCTCTACTTAAGTACATCTTTGCCCTGAGTAATCTGAATGGGTGAAAGTTTAGAGTAGATAGCCTTGGAATCTCCTGTTAGTTTTCTTTCTAAGATTCTGCATTACATAGTGAAGATGTATTTGCTTGAAGCTCATGGTATGGTGGCTTTTAGCCCATGGCCAAGGTTTCTGCTCAGGTCTCCTCCCACTTTCTTCCCGCCATCCCCCCAGCACCCTGTCCACCATAGCAGCTTCTCTCTGAGACTACTGTGCTTTCTCCAGACCCTTTATGGAAGTCCCTCCTCTATTTCCTAAGGCTTCATTCAGTCTTACTTTGTCCTCTGTGCTTCACTGTAGTTCTGATAAAATCTAGCTCATTTTATACCACGCTGCCCCCTCACTTCAGTGTCTGACCTAGTACTTTGTTGTGACTGCATTATATTCTTGAAATTAAATAAAACAGCAACCAGGTTTAACCCCCAACATCACCTTATGCCTTATTTGAGCAATTTTCTTTTTTTTTTTTAATATTTATTTATTTATTCCCTTTTGTTGCCCTTGTTGTTTTATTGTTGTAGTTATTATTGTTGTTGTCATTGTTGGATAGGACAGAGAGAAATGGAGAGAGGAGGGGAAGACAGAGAGGAGGAGAGAAAGACAGACACCTGCAGACCTGCTTCACCGCCTGTGAAGCGACTCCCCTGCAGGTGGGGAGCCGGGGTTCGAACCAGGATCCTTATGCCGGTCCTTATGCTTTGTGCCACCTGCGCTTAACCCGCTGCGCTACAGCCCAACTCCCTATTTGAGCAATTTTCTCTGGCCTCTTTATTCACTTATAATTTCTCTCTCTCTCTTTTTGGGAGAAAAAACAAATTTTATTTTTTAATTTTATGCTTCAGATTCATGTATGTACCTAAAGCACTAAACCTGACAGGGTGTTCGTAATGTTGTCAAGGTGGTCATGTAAGAAACTTTACACTTTGCACAGGTGGTCCCCTAGGTTGCACTTTATCACTGATAGACTAGCATGAAAACACTAGTAGGTCACAAAAATGAGTGAAATCCGAAGTCTTAAGTTTGGAGCATCCTTTAATAGTTAAGCCTTTGAGCATAGGTGAGAAAAGTTATAGTCCCAAACTCCATTTCCTATCTCTTAAAAATGGGAATTTTTAGTAGCTTTTCCCATTAACTTATAGCCAGATTCTAGCATACATGCATATACTGCATATACTGGATATACTGGCACTTGAAGCACAAAGGCAAACTTTGGGACCTCTAAAATTAGACCATAGTATAAAGAATCCATGGTTCTTATACTCGGTAAATCCATACTAAAATAGTCTTATTTCTTCTTTTTTAAAATTTATTTTCCCTTTTGTTGACCTTTTTTTAATTGTTGTTGCAGTTATTGTTGTTGTTATTTTTTTAAATATTTATTTATTTTCCCTTTTTGTTGCCCTTATTGTTTTTCATTGTTGTAGTAGTTATTATTGTCGTTGTTGATGTCGTCATTGTTGGATAGGACAGAGAGAAATGGAGAGAGGAGGGGAAGACAGAGAGGGGGAGAGAAAGACACCTGCAGACCTACTTCACCATCTGTGAAGTCACCCCCCTGCTGGTGGGGAGCCGGGGGCTCAAACTGGGATCCTTATGCCAGTCCTTGGGTTTTGCACCACATGAGCTTAACCCGCTGCGCTACCGCCCGACTCCCATTGCTGTTGTTATTGATGTCATCATTGTTAGATAGGACAGAGAGAAATGGACAGGGCGAGAGAAAGATAGACACCTGTGGACCGGCTTCACTGCTAGTGAAGCGACTCCCCTGCAAATGGGGAGCTGGGTGCTCAAACCGGCATCCTTAAGCCGGTCCTTGCTTCATGCCACATGGGCTTAACCCGCTGCACTGCCGCCCGACTCCCTATTGTTGTGGTTATTATTATTGTGGTTGTTATTGCTGTCATTGTTGTTGGATAGGACAGAGAAATGGAGAAAGGAGGGGAAGACAGAGATGGGGAGAGAAAGACACCTGCAGACCTGGTTCACCACTTTAGTCTTATTTCTGTAAGATAAATGCCAACAAATTTTTACATATATTTACATGGCTCTTTCAATTGGTAGTTTAAAAGGTCCACATTATAAAATTCCCTACCTTAAGCAACCTCTGCACGATGGCTTAAGGTCAGATCACTGTCAAATAGCTTGTGCAGTGCTATCATACAAAAATATTTTTTGAAAGCTACTTGTACAGAAAAGACTGTATGTGAGTGCTTTGAAATAAGAAGTTGTGGAATAGGGGACTGGGTGGTGGTGTAGCGGGTTAAGTGCACATGGTACAAAATGCAAGGACTGGCATAAGGATCCTGGTTCGAGCTCCTGGCTCCCCACCTGCAGGGTGGTGGCTTGACAAGCAGTGAAGCAGGTCTTTAGATGTCTTTCTCTCCCCCTCTCTGTCTTCCCCTCCTCTTGATTTCTCTCTGTCCTGTCCAACAACAATAACAATAACAACAAGGGCCACAAAAATGGGGAAAATGGCCTCCAGGAGCAGTGAATTCAAGGTACAGGCACCAAGCCCCAGTAATAACCCTGGAGGCAAAATAAAATAAATAAATAAATAAATATAATAGTTGTGGAATAGTGGAGTAGGTAGGGACTTTGACATTATTCAATGTGACTTCCATTCATAGTTTCACTAAGAAGGTGACTGACTGGGCACTGGCAGAGCTGGGGCCTGGGCCTTCAGGCTCTTATGCTGATGTAGTCACCTTCCTTATATGCCACTCATGGCCCACTCAAAACTGCTTAGAAGAGCAAATTCAAGTTTGATTTAAGACATGATTTGAGAAGATAGTCATTCTGAGAATTTTTAGAGGCCTTCCCTCCCCTCCACTTCTTAATGTAAGGAATGCAGTTGAAACTTTGTTAAGTCATTATGGCTAGATTCTGCTAGTGTCTTTTGAGACAGGCTATTATCATTTGCTTCGTTTGATGGCTTGTTGTTGAGACAGGCTCAGTAAAGCACTTAGGAGATTAAGAGTTCTGCAGCTGGAATAAATAACTAGGCAAGGTACCCATTCGTCCACGTGACACATCAGACTCCAGTAATGACATTGTAGGGAAAGCTGACCAGTAAACAGCTGTGACTAGAATCAGACATACTGCTGCAGATCTAGGGGTCCACCTTGTCCAGAACTAAGCAGAGAACATCAGATACAACGCTGAAGAAAAGGACAGGGTGAGCAGCAAACAGCAGTTGTAGAAATAGTATTAGCATGAGGAATATATTGGGGGAGGAGGCAGGCAGTGGTGCACCTGTTTGAACACAATAATTACAGTGCACAGGCATCCACAGGCATCCAGGTTCAAGCCCCTGGTCCCCACCTGCAGGAGAAAAGCATGAGTGGTAAGGCAGGGCTGCAACTGTCACTCTGTCTCTTTCCCTCTCCATCTCCCCCACCCCTCAACTTCTTTCTGTCTCCATTTAATAATAAATAAATAAAATTTTTTTTCTTTTATTTTACTTACTTATTTTGCCTCCAGGGTTATCTCTTGGGCTTAGTGCCTACACTATGAATCCATTGATCCTGGACGCCATTTTTTCCATTTTTATTGCCTTTACTGTTGTTATTATTCTTGTTGTTATTGTTCTTATTGCTGGATAGGACAGAGAGAAATCAAGAAAGGAGGGGAAAAGACCAAGAAAGGAGAGAAAGATAGGGTCTTGAACCGGGATTCTTATGACAGTCCTTGCACTTTGCACCTTGTGCACTTAACCCACTGTGCTACTGCCCGGCCCCCAATAAAAGTATTTTTTAAAATAATAAAGATAAAAAATGAGCTAAATCTTGGCTTTTGTCTTGCAGATGATTTTAGATTTGCTGTCATTTTGGTACTTCGCCCCCAGGTCCCCAAGCCCCCAGTCTGTCTTACAGGTTGGCAGTATCAAGGCCTTGCAGTTTTTTTTTCTGGATCTGCCAGTAAAGCAGAAGCAGATAAAGGCTGTTTGCTGTGAGCCAGCAACTATCTCATGTGGTGGTGGACTTGGACACTTTGTCGAGGTGGCATATTCTGTGATTTCTCACCTGAAGTGTTGCTTCTTTGACACTCACCCATCTGCATTTCCACATGTTGGCTTACCCTGTTTGTACAGCCTCGAATGCCCCTGAGCTGGGTTTGAATCGTCTCATTCTTCCGTGCCCAGCTGCTACTCCTGGTGTCTTCCACATTGTGAGGATGTGTGTAGGAAAGCTTACCCACTAGGCTTAAAGATAAATGCAGGTGGGAGGGTAGAAGTAAAATGTGCAAACCCAGGGGTTGGGTGGTAGCGCAGCGGGTTCAGCGCAGGTGGCGCAAAGTGCAAGGACTGGCATAAGGATCCCAGTTTGAGCCCCCAGCTCCCCACCTGCATGGAGGTCACTTCACAGGCGGTGAAGCAGGTCTGCAGGTGTCTGTCTTCTCTCCCCACCTCTGTCTTCCCCTCCTCTCTCCATTTCTCTCTGTCCTATCCAATAACAACAACATCAATAACAACAACATTAATAACAACAAGAGCAACAAGGGCAACAAAAATGGGGGGAAAATAGCCTCCAGGGCCAGTGGATTCGTGCACAGAGTCCCAGCAATAACCCTAGAGGCAAAATTAAAAAATAAATAAAAAGTGCAAAAAATTTTTTTAAAAAGTGCAGGGTCCATGACTGACTCTCCCTCCCACTTTTTTTTCTTTTTTATTTAAGAAAGGATTAATTAACAAAACCATAGGGTAGGAGGGGTACAATTCCACACAATTCCCACCACCCAATCTCCATATCCTACCCCCTCCCCTGATAGCTTTCCCATTCTCTATCCCTCTGGGAGCATAGACCCAGGATCATTGTGGGTTGCAGAAGGTGGAAGGTCTGGCTTCTGTAATTGCTTCCCCGCTGAACATGGGCGTTGACTGGTTGGTCCATACTCCCAGTCTGCCTCTCTCTTTCCCTAGTAGGGTGGGTCTCTGGGGAAGCAGAGCTCCAGGACACATTGGTGGGGTCTTCAGTCCAGGGAAGCCTGGCCAGCATCCTGATGGCATCCTGGAACTTGGTGACTGAAAAGAGAGTTAACATACGAAGCCAAACAAATTGTTGAGCAATCATGGATCCAAAGCTTGGAATAGTGGAGAGGAAGTGTTAGGGGGGTACTCACTGCAAACTCTAGTGTACTTCTGCTTTCAGGTATATATTTTGCAGTAGTTTACGGATACGTGTGAACATATGCTCTCTCTCACAGAACCTGGTGTATACCTAGGTTTTGGGACTTTGTTAGAAAGTGAACCACCTGAGATGGAATTAGAGTATACTATGAAAGGAAAGGTCTCACCTGAGTAATGAAGCTGAAGGGTTGTCATTCCACACGTGAAGTCTCTGGATACATTCTGAGGTGAAGCATGTTGAGGTGGCAATCGTTGCATTGGTTAGGTTGTGATCGGCAGATGCAATATTATTTGATATGGATTGGGAGATGCATACGGGAAAGTGGGCCCTATACAATGGTTCTAGGACTGGGGGAAGTAGAGGCTCTATAGTGGAGATGTGAGGTTCCTGCTGTCTTAGGGTTCAAAAAGACAATGGATAGTTAATGTTATCATCACATTATTTGTTAATTGGGTTAACTTTGAAAAGTCCTTTTGTTAGGGTTTGCTGTACAGTACCCACTAGCTTGTATATAGCTGTGCTATTGGTTGCTTCTGATCTACTTGGTCTAGGCTTTTGAGAGAGTCTGCATATCAGTTACACTGCCTATATATTAAAAAGATTCAGTTTGTGTTTTGAAAAACTTCGAGACATACAATTAATTTTCCCCCTCTTGTATTAATTAACTAGTGATTTATATGACTACATTTTACTAGGAGTGTACATAAACACCATTCCCACCACCAAAAGACTGTGACCCATCCATCCCACCCACTCCCACCCACCACTGTCCCAGGAAGCTGCATGTCTACCGCTCACCACAGGGTTTTTACTTTGGTGCCCTACTTCCCTCCCACTTTCAACGGTGACTTTGGACACTTTGTTTAACCTCTCAGAGCCTCTATTTCTTTTTCCTTATGTATAAGTTGCAATTGTGATTCCAGTGTTACAGAACTATTGTGAGGAGTAATTGAGTTCATCCAGGTAAAGCATTCAGTACAAGATTGGCCATAGTAAATGCAGACTCTCACTACAGTTAATTACCCACCTTTTAGCTTTGAGAGATAGAGTAAGCTGTTTGTTTGTTTCTCCTCTCATTGCAGCTTTTGGATTGCTTTGGGATTCCTGTGTTGATGGCTCTCTCGTGGTTTATTCTCTACTCGAGATACCGAGTGATCCACTTCATCTCTGTGGCTGTCTGTCTGCTGGGTGTGGGGACAATGGTTGGTGCAGACATATTAGCAGGAAGGGAAGACAACTCAGGTAAGACTGTGCTACTTGTTTCTGGTTACATGAAAGAATATTGCTGATGTTTTTTTGCTATTTGACAATGATAAAGGCAGAAAGCATGTCCTACTTACCTTTATTTTTTTCTGTCTTCAGGATTATTGTTGGGGTTGCTGCCTGTATAACTACTGCTTCCAGCAGACTGTTATTACTATTATTATTGTTAGAGGGTAAGAGACAGAGGGAGGGAGATAAAGAGTAGAGACATGTGGTCAGGGAGGTGGCGCAGTGGATGAAGCATTGGATTCTCAACCATGAGGTCCCAAGTTCAATCCCCGGCAGCACGTGTGCCAGAGTGATGTCTGGTTCTTTCCTCTTATCTCTCTCATGAATAAATAAATAAATAAATTCTTTTAAAAAAATAATAAAGAAGGAGGTCGGGCGGTAGCACAGCAGGTTAAGTGCACGTGGCACAAGGTGCAAGGACTGGCGTAAGGATCCCGGTTCAACCCCAGTTCAACCCCGGCTCCCCACCTGCAGGGGAGTCACTTCACAAGTGGTGAAGTAGGTCTACAGGTGTCTATCTTTCTCTCCCCCCTCTGTCTTCCCCTCCTCTCTCCATTTCTCTCTGTCCTATCCAACAACGAATGACATCAACAACAATAAGAATAGCCACAACAAGGCTACAGCAACAAGGGCAACAAAAAGGGGAGAAATGGCCTCCAGGAGCAGTGGATTCATGTTGCAGGCACTGAGCCCCAGCAGTAACCCTGGAGGTAAAAAGTAAGCGAATAAATAAATAAATAAATAAATAGGAGAGACACCACATTGCTTCTCCATTTCTCCATTGCTTGTGAAGTTTCAGCCATGCAGGTGATTTTATGTGATGCCAAATGGCATAAACCTGGGTCATTGTGCATGGTGAGGTTTGAACCAGATGAGTCATCTCTGGGCCCAGTGGTTAACTGTCTTTTAAATTCCCCCCACCCACCACCCCAGCACTGCAAAGCTCTGGCTGATGGTGCTGTGAAGAATTGAACCTGTAATTTCAGAGCCTCAGCATGAAAGTCTTTTTCTCTCTCCCTCACCTTTAAACATTATTTTTAAAAGTACCTATTTCTGTAATGTTGTAGCCACTTCCACAAAACAGTTTTGGTGTTTCTGCCTGCCCACAGTTCTCACTTTTTTTTTGCTTCACTAACTATTTTGTTTGATGAGTTATTTCTAGATCATTCAGGAGATGACTCACCTGGTAAACTTTGCTATATGCAACCTCAGGTTTGAGCCCCCAGCCATAACATGGGAGCAGCTACACAGGGGAAACTTGATGAGTGGTGGAGCAGTGCTGTAGTGTCTCTCTTCTCTGTTTCTTTCTCCATTTCTCCCCCCCATCTCTCTCCCTCCCTGTTTCTCACCCTCAAATAAATAAATAAATAAATGTATATAGTTCACTAGAAATAGTAGAATTATATAGATATAGAGCCCCAGCAATAAATCTGGTGGGGGGGGGGAGAAATTCCCCATGTCCAGCAAAGAAGCAATTACAAAACTCCACCTTCTGTACTCCAAAAAGACTTTTGGTCCATATTCCCAGAGAGGGAGAGTGTTAAGAGAAGATGACCAGAGGGCTCTGAAACCCAATTCCATCAGAATCCAGAGAGAGAAACAAAAGAAAGACATTTGGAAGTAGTAATAGGTGTAAGAGTGACTTAGAAAGGCAAGACCATAGAAAAATTGGGCAAAAATACTTAGAGACAATAGTTATAGAAATAATAGTCAACCCATTTCTTTCTTGGGAGAACCGCTGCAATTTCCAGTGGAGGGAATGGGGACACAGAACTCTGTTTTTTAATCAGAGTACTGCTCAGCTCTGGCTTAATTAAGGTGATGCTAGTGATTGAACCTGGGTCTTCAAAGTCTTTGGCATGAAAGCTTTTTTGCATAACAACTATGCTGTCTCCCCAGTGGGACACAGAACTCTGGTGGTGGGAATGGTGTGGAACTGTTCCCCTGTTATCTTGTAATTTTGTAAACCAGTATTAAATCACTAGTTAAAAAGTGAAAAAAAATTCAGTCACTGTAGACTTTGATGTTCACTGGGCCAAAGTTCAGACCTTTGAGACTATCAGATTTAATAAGGTATATGAATCAATCTACATGTGACTTCAACATCTCCTTTAAGAGAGAAACAACTTGTGTTGCTAGCTTCCTTCTTCAGTTTTCAATAACTCCATTAATTTCTCATATCATATATCCATTTTCTGAGACACTACTTTATAGGATTTGTTATTTGTTGTCATTTCCACTCATTTAATTTCCTGAGGAGTCTTTAAACTTGTAGAAACCAGGGTTCCTAATTCTGTAAAATTTTATTTAAATGAGCATGAGTTGGATAAATCGGAAGCATTCTGGAGTAACCTCTCCCACTGACCAGGCTTTTGTGTGTGTGTGTGTATGTGTGTGTGTATCCTGTCTTCCTGTAGGAAGTGATGTTCTGATTGGTGACATCTTGGTCCTTCTTGGGGCTTCCCTCTATGCTGTTTCTAACGTGTGTGAAGAATACATCGTGAAGAAACTGAGCAGACAGGAATTTTTAGGAATGGTGGGCCTCTTTGGAACAGCTATCAGTGGCATACAGTTGTAAGATTTTCAATTTTTCCTTCACAAGTTAAGCAAATACAGTGCTACTGTTCATGGATTATTTGGCCCAAAAACACATTTAAAATTAGTAACTTGATAAAAAATCTACTAGAAGACTGTTGAAGCCTTGTTGTTTTGTATGTACGTGGCCTTTAGGGTCCTGCTTACTAGATGGTTCTTTCCATTAAATGTTAACTTCCAACTAAAAGGAAAAGTCTAGTGTCATGTTTTCTTCCAATAGTATTTGATACTTCTAAATAACTCAAACAGGTGTTTATGGATTTTTAAAATAAAAGTTAGTTACTTTTATATCTTAAGAAAAGATCAGGGAGTTGGGCGATAGCACAACAAGTAAAGCGCAGGTGGTGCAGAGCACAAGGACCAGCATAAGGATCCCAGTTCAAGCCCTCGGCTCTCCACCTGTAGGGGAGTTGCTTCACAAACTGTGAAGCAAGTCTGCAGGTGCAAGTCTTTCTCTCTCCTCTCTGTCTTCCCCTCCTCTCTCCATTTCTCTCTGTCCTATCCAACAACAACGACATCAATAACTGCAATAATTAAAAAACAAGGGCAACAAAAGGGAATAAATACATAAATATTTAAAAAAAAGTTCAGAAGTGAGCATGATTCTGTACCTTAGCTTATAAGACACTGAAAATTAGTATTCAGCTCCCTCTCTGACCTCTTGTTTTAATCTTAGGTTGATTGTGGAATATAAGGATATTGCCAGCATTCACTGGGACTGGAAAATTGGTAAGTATATAAGTAATACGCATTTTGTTCAATATTCTTCCTCTGACCAAAACACTTATCATGAAATAACTTCATTTTAAAAGTAGGCAGGCCAAGTTATTAAATCACAGAGTAATCCAAATACACAGGAAGCAATAGTGGTTTGCATTAAGCTTTCTCCTAGAACTTGTAAAGGTGCCTCCATAGAAGTTAATTCTTAATCTTTACCTTATAAATAGCCATTCTTTTCTAGGAATTCTGAACTGGACTGCCCTTTGCTCACAGTAATTTTCAATTAGATCTATATCTTTAGTCCCTGTACCTCTTGTGAAGGTTGTATACTGAGTGTAATTTGTGAAGTATTAACTTGAACAATCTGATAGTGTATCTTCACCCACCACTTTCCACTGTACCTCCACTTACATCTGCACAAATAAATGACATAGAAGAAAGCAGTGGTGGCACAGTTAGGAAAGATGGGAGTCTTAGTGTTGAGTGGAGAGAAGTTAAATTGTACATGAATTTTCACTCTGTGTACCATGCTTGGATACTCTAATTATAAACTAAAACTTGGATTGCCTGAGTAGATAGGTGTCCAACATATGTACATGTGTTCATGCTTGGTGTGAGAGTTAGATTGGAGATGCAATTATGCAGCAGATAATGCTGAACAGTTTGCACCCGCAGGACTAGCTCTGTTATAAAAATAATTGTTATATTGTACTCTCTGGGAGCTCTGAAAGTAAGGAGATAAACAGGATATAATGAACTCAACTGCTTTTGATGCCCTCAAAGTAGTTTATTCAAACCCCAGTTATACAAATCACAGCCTAGCAACCAGGTGAAAATAGACAAAAGGTAATGAGTCACTTTTCTTGATATTGATTCTGCTTTTATTGACCTCATCATAAATAGCACTCTGCCCTCATTGGATAAGAGGAGATAAGAGCTGTGGACTCAGTCACTTCAGAAGCAAGAGTTTATGGCCAGTTGGATTTCTGAAATCCTTCATCTAATCACATCACAATAATTTCTCCCCATGCAGCATTATGTATCTCTCCTGCAATACTGACTGTTGAGAAAGGGTTCTATAGATAGTATGTTAAAGCAGCTGCAATTTAGTGTGGCAGCCCAGACCTTTAGCACTTTTACCTTCTGATGTCTTCTAATAATAGATACCCAATTTTTTTCACAGCTCTGCTATTTGTGGCATTTGCACTTTGCATGTTTTGCCTATACAGCTTCATGCCATTGGTAATTAAAGTCACAAGTGCCACTTCTGTCAACCTGGGTATCCTGACAGCTGATCTCTATAGCCTATTCTTTGGACTCTTTCTGTTTGGCTATAAGGTAAGCAAATAGATTGTATTCAAACAAGAATGCTTTCTTGCTGCAAAAGACAGAACAAGTTTCTTTAGAGCTTAGATTAAAAAATAAAAGCAGAAATTAGGTAGTTATCATTCCTTCAGTTACTATTCCTCTGTTTGAAACTGCTTCAAGTAAGAATTGCTCTTTCAAAGTTTTTCTAGAGGGTTTTAACTTTTGGTATGTCTCAGTAAACTCAGGTATAGACATGCTAACAGACATTAACAGTCAGTTCCAGAGTTACTATTGGCATTGAGGGATTAGGCTAGGCATTCTTGAGTTTTTCTGTTCACTGGCTTTGACCTGATACTTAGGCAAAGCATCTGCAGTTCCTGGTGTAGAGAAAAGGGAAAGATACATTAGTGCGGGGCTAGCTTCGCGGGCAGGAGACAGACGACCAGGGACTCATGGCTGAACTGGGAAGCAGTATCTCGTTTATTAATCAGATACATCGTTTATTAAGCAGATACATCGTTTATTAATCAGATACATCGCCTTCTCTTCACCGGAAGTGGTAAGGGAAAGGAAATGACTAGGAGAGGGGGCGGAGCAAAAAAAGAGTGTGAACAGAACATAGAAAGCTTCCATCTAACCAGTGGGGATTAAACCAGTACCCTGCAGGCAGGGCAGGACCCAGGTAAAACAGTGATTATGTAAATAGACCACAGCCTCAAGCAGTGTAACAGAAGGGGTCTTAGAAGCAGAATTTAGAAACATACCAACACATTAGTTGCATGGAGTAGTTGTCTTTGATGGTAATAGTATATTTGGAAGGAGCCTTACAGGTAATTAATTTTTCACTTATTTACTTTTAATTTTCTGCCTCTGCAGCATCCAGCACTCATAAGCATAACATCTTTCCACCAGTAATAGCTCATATGATGCATGGTAATTCTCCAGAGGAGTGGAATGGAAGGGAACACATAAGTGTGCTCAAGGAAAGCTAGAAAGGAAAGATAGAACTTTAAAAGTGCCATCTTGGGGCTGGGTTATGGCGCACCTGGTTGAGTACACATGTTACAATGCTCAAGGACCCAGGTTTGAGCCCCTAGTCCCCACCTCCAGGGGGAAAGCTTTGCAAATGGTGATACATAGTGCTGCAGATGTCTCTCTGTCTCTCTCTCCCTCTGTCTTTGTTTTATTTTTAAAATTTTGTTACTATCTTTAATTATTGGATAGAGACAGCCAGAAATCAAGAGGGTGATAGAGCCCTATCTCTCTCCCTCTCTATCACCCTCTTACCGCTTGATTTCTGGCTGTCTATAGCCAATAAATAAATAAAGATAATAACAAAATATATATATATATATTTATACATACATATATATATATACATTTTTTTTTTTAAAAGGGCCATCTCCAGAGACTCTGATATATTTCCCTTGATAATTAAGGATTAAATGATCTTGTTTGGGAGATAGGGAAATGGACGCCCAAGGAGTTCATAAATAGTTGTTAAGTGACGTATCCTTAGTCAGCATGTGGTTAGTGGTATAGCCAAGACTAATCATTAGTTACCAACTTGACAGTTCAGTCTTCTTTCTCCCATTTGTCTTGTCTTTTTTCTTTTGGTGGAACCAAGCCAGTGTTGTTAAAATTCGGAGTCTCCAGCTGGCCGGGCTAGCTTCACGGGCGGGTAACAGAGACGACCAGAGACATACGGCTGGGCAGGGAAGCTGTATTTCTTTATTCAGGAACAACGATTCATAAACTAAACCAAACTAATCACCAAACAGAACTGTGCTGCCTCTTTCTTCCGGCGGCGCCAAGAACTCTCTCTTACTCTGGAACTCAGGAACTCTCTCGGGGTTCCTCGGGGCGGGGCCAAGCAGGCCCGCGAAACTAACAGGACTGATCCAATTCTCTTGGCGGGGGAGAACTAGAACCCAATGTAAAGCACACAACAAGCCAGTTTCTTTTTTTTCTTTTTTTTTTTTTTTTTTTAATTCAGATAGTGTGAACAGAGACACATACATAGAAAAGAGGAGAGGATAGCATGGAAGCTTCCTCCATTGCTGTAGCACCTCCCTTGTGCTGCCAGGACTGGAACCTGGCCCAGCCCTTGTACATGACAGTGCAGGCAACCTACCCCATGAACTATCTCTCTGACCCCTAGTTCAGTCTTCTTTCCACTGTACCTGCATATTTTTTTTTTAATTTTTTAATCTTTATTTATTGGATAGAGACAGTCTGAAATTGAGTTGTGGGGGGAGACAAGGAAAGAAACAGAGAGAAACCTGCAACACTGCTTCACCACTCATGAAGCTTTCCCCCTGCAGGTGGGGACTGGGATCTTTGAGCACTATAACATGTGCACTCAACCAGTTGTGTCACCACCTGGCCTCCTATTTTCATTTTTAAGGTGAGAGTCTGGCAGTCATTATTCATCATGCTAAAGCTTTGAAACACATCAAAGAGAACCAGACATATTTTAAAACTTTTTACAGTTAATTAAAAAACTTGTATATAAAAAAAACTTGTATAAATAACAGTTCTCACACTTTCTGATCTCAGCAGCCTTCTAGATGCTTAAAGATTGAGGACTGTAGTCATTTTAGATCTATTATGTGTCATATTAGAAATTATAGGCAGGAGGGTGAGTGATGGCACACTTGGTTGAGTGCATGTGTTACCGTGTGCAAGGATATAGATTCAGGCCCCCATCTACACCTTTGGTGGGGAGGGGGTTTCACAAGTAGTGAAGCAGCACTGCAGTGTTTCTCTTTCTCTTTTTTTTTTCCCCAGGGTTATTGCTGGGGTTTGGTGCCTGCACCACAAATCCCTGCTCCTGGAAGCCCCCCCCATTTTGTTGTCTTTGTTGTTGTTGTTATTGCCATTGATGTTGTTGTTGGATAGAACAGAGAAATGGAGAAGAGGAGGGGAAGACAGAGACAGGAGAGAAAGACAGACACCTGCAGACCTGCTTCACCACTTGTGAAGTGACTCCCCTGCAAGTGGGGGCTCGAACCAGGATCCTTGCGCCGGGTCCTTTCGCTTTGCGCCATGTACGCCTAACCTGTTGTGCTACCCCCCCACCCCCTCTTTCTCCCTTTCTGTCTCCCTCTCCTCTCCCCTTTCAGTTTCTCTCTGTCCTATCAAATGAAGAGAGAGAGGGAGAGGAAGAAAGAAAAAAAATGGCCTCCAGGAGGACTAATTGTGCATACTCAGCCTCAGTGATAACTCTGATAGAAAAAAAACCTGAAAAATTAGAAAATTTTTAATTAAGAAAATCATGGTAACATATATTTTTGTGAAGAAAATTTTTTCTAAAAGAAAAAAAGATTAGTGAAAAAAGCAGCATTGATCTTTATTCTTGAAGATCTCACTAATGAAAAACAGCTGGATTCTAACATCTGGATCTTCATTCTACTGTGGATATTATAATGTCATATACCCCTAAGATATTCCACCGTACACTTGTAAGAATTAAAATGAAAGATAAATAGCACCTTTTAACTTTGTGCACCTTATTATTAGCATTATAAGCATTACAAAACTATAATTACAGTATTATTTTAATCTTTAGGCCCTTTGAAAAGGTCTTAGGGCTACACTTGAGAATTACCCAGAAGTGCATCTTTCCTTAGTACTCCTCCTGAAATGCTTGTTGGCCTGCTTACTGTCTTTCCCTGTACTCATTTGACCTAATCAGATATTAACTGTTACTTGATAATTCTAGCCTTAGTAGGTGATGGCACCTACATTATTTTGTCCTGGAAAATGTTCTGTCCAGGCAGAAATCCTTGGCACTGGTTTGCCTTGTTCCCAGCAACTGATCATGATTTAGCAATCTCTTAATTGAGTGGGTTCTTAGAAATTTCTGCTTAAGAAGCATGTTATGCCTGACATAAGTCAGCTGTTATCTTTATAAATGTTGTGGTTAAGGTGTTCCTGTATTAAGACAGAAGGAGGATTTCTTTTCTATTCTTTTCTTTTCAACAATGATTGACAAGATTGTGGAATAAGAGGGGTATAATTCCATACAATTCTCACCACCAGAGCTCCATATCCCCGTCCCCTCCTTTGGAAGTTTCCCTATTCTTTATCCCTCTTGGGAATATGGTGGGAAGTCTGGCATCTTTAATTGCTTTTCTGTTAGACATGGGTGTTGGCAGGTGGATCCATACTCCCAGCCTGTTTATATCTTTCCCCAGTGGGGTGGGGTTCTAGGGAGGTAAGGTTCCAGGACACATTGATGAGGTTGTCTACCTAGGGAAGTCAGGTTGGCATCATGGTAACATCTGTAACTTGGTGGGTGAAAAGCATTAAGATATAAAGCAGAGCAAAATGTTTATTAATCAGGAACCTAAAGGTAAGAATATAGCAAATGAAATTTGGTATCTTCATGTAGGAGGAAGCTAGGAAGTCCATGTATTTCTTAATCAGAATAATTGTGATGGGCTACAAAAGTGAGTACAGGGGCTGGTACCCACTGTATTGAAGGAAGCTTCAGTGCTGGTTTTTTTTTTTTTTTTTTTTTTTTGCCTCCAGAGTTATCGTTGGGCCTAGGTGCCTGCACTATGAATCCATTCCTCCTAGAGGCCATTTTTTCCATTTTGTTGCCATTGTTGTTGTTGTTATTGCTGTTGTTGTTGGATAGAACAGGGAGAAGTTGCGAGAGGAGGAGAGAAAGACACCTGCTGACCTGCTTCACCACTTGTGAATCAACCCCCCTGCAGGTGGGGGAACTGGGGGCTTGAACTGGGATCCTTACACAAGTCTTTGTGCTTCCTGCCATGTCCATTTGACCCGCTACACTACTACCCAGCCCCCACTGTGGTTTCTTTATCTCTCTCTCCCTCTTCACCTTGTTCTTTCTGTGTAAACAAAACAAACAACCAGGAACCATAAAGTCCTGGAGAGAACCACAAAGTGCATTCAGGGCCTCTGTGCTTGCATTTTACATAATCACCATTAGGAGGCTGATGGTGTTTTAATTCTTCAGTTTAAGGTAACTAGTAGCTCCCCGGACCCTACAAAATCCTGACAGCATAATATATAATATAATGCAATATAATATACTGACCCACTCACCTGTTTTTCTTTTAACCAATATTATTGACTTAGTGTAGTATCACTTATTTCTCATTAATAAAATAATTTTCAAGAAGGTCAGAGTAGGAGTTGGGAACCTTTTATATGCCTAGGGCCATTTGGATATTTATAATGTCATTCATGGGTCATACAAATTTACTAACTTAAAAGTCAACACTTAACGCTGTTAAGGGAAAAAAAAAAAAAAAAAAAGCTGGTTGCCTTGACAGGGTCAGACTGAATGATCCAACACTCACCACCCTTGGAGTAAATGCTATGAAGTAAAAGAATACTTGTCACTCCTTTAGTGTAAATATTTGTTCCCTAACTGCTCGTAATGTTAATATGAACATCTTTGTGTGTGTGTGATTTTTTTGACCACTTGATTTTAAACGGTTTTTCTCAAAACTGAAACATACGCACTCAAATTCCTTCAATATTCTTTTGCTTTCCTTTTTTCTTTGTCCCTTCATTTCTAGAAGTTCTCTCAACTCGGTCTGATTTTATTGGTCAAAGGATATCTCAAAACTTACTACAAGAGCAAGGGCAGAGCCACAGTAATCTTCATAGTTAACCTTAGAGGTGGGAAACATACAGAACACATAGAAGACACCTATCATTTGATAAATATTTTTTATTTTTAAAAAATTTTTAATTCTTTATTGTTGTAGTTATTATTGATGTCATCGTTGTTGGATAGGACAGAGAGAAATGGAGAGAGGAGAGGAAGATAGAGAGGGGGAGGGAAAGACACCTGCAGACCTGCTTCACTGCTTGTGAAGAGTCTTCCCTGGTGGGGAGCCCGGGCTCAAACCAGGATCCTTACTCCTGTCCTTGTACTTTGTGCCACATGCGCTTAACCCGCTGTGCTACTGTCCAACTCCCATTGATAAATATATACATATATTTTTTAACCAGAGCACTGTTCATCTCTGGCTTATGGTGGTGCGGGGGATTGAACCTGGGACTCTGGAGCCTCAGGCATGAGAGTATGTTTGCATAAACATTATGCTATCTACCTTCCACCCGATAAATATTTTTAAAGGCAGAATCATAAGCCCAGTGTACCACTGATTTAAAAAATTATACTATCTAAAATATCTTTGCTTCTGACTTTTTGAAAATTAAACTTTTTGGGGAGTCGGGCTGTAGCGCAGCGGGTTAAGCGCAGGTGGCGCAAAGCACAAGGACCGGCATAAGGATCCCGGTTCGAACCCCGGCTCCCCACCTGCAGGGGAGTCGCTTCACAGGCGGTGAAGCAGGTCTGCAGGTGTCTATCTTTCTCTCCTCCTCTCTGTCTTCCCCTCCTCTCTCCATTTCTCTCTGTCCTATCCAACAACAACAACAACAATAATAACTACAACAATAAAAAAAACAACAAGGGCAACAAAAGGGAATAAATAAATAAAATATTTAAAAAAAACTTTTAAAAACAAAAAAGAAAATTAAACTTTTTTCACCAGGATTATCACTATGGCTTGGTGTCTGCATGATGAATCTACTAGTCCTGCTGGCCATTTTTTTTCTTCCTTTGTTTGATACCACAGGGAGAAATTAAGAGGGGAGATGGAGATAAAAGGAGATAGATGCTCTGGTCCCCACACGCAGGGGGAAAGCTTCATGAGTGGTGAAGTAGGGCTACTGGTGTCCCTCTTCAATCAGTTTCTCTCTGTCACTATCCAATAATAAATTAAAAAAATATATTTTTAAAAAAGAGGAGAGGGGGGAGTCGGGCTGTAGCGCAGCGGGTTAAGCGCAGGTGGCGCAAAGCACAAGGACCGGCATAAGGATCCCGGTTCGAACCCCGGCTCCCCACCTGCAGGGGAGTCGCTTCACAGGAGGTGAAGCAGGTCTGCAGGTGTCTATCTTTCTCTCCTCCTCTCTGTCTTCCCCTCCTCTCTCCATTTCTCTCTGTCCTATCCATCAACGACAACAACAATAATAACTACAACAATAAAACAACAAGGGCAACAAAAGGGAATAAATAAATAAAATTAATTAAAAAAATTTTTTTAAAAAAAGTAAAAAAAAAAAAAAAAAAGAGGAGAGAGATGGAGAGTATTTGCTTCACCACTCATGAAACTTCTCTCCGCTGGTGGAGAGTGGGGCTCAAACCTGGGTCCTTGCACATGATAACATGCTTTTAACCAGGCGCACCACCACTTGACTCTAAAAGTTAAAAACTTTTGCATTCATCTGTGTCAGTATCTGACTCTGGAAGTGATCTTGAATAAGTACTTAGTGGACCACAAGATACTTTCTGTATTGACTTAGATGCCAAGGGTAGGGTTAAAAAACAAAAACAGGAAGAACGTTAACAGTCTTCAGTCCAGGAGACATATTTGCCACACTCCCTTAATCTCTTCTCTCTTATAAAATCGTGTCTATTTACTCTGCTTGGGAGGGATGAGCTCCTTCTCCCTCCTTTCCCCTAAACATTTTTAAAATTAATTTATTTATAAAATAAAAAATACTGATAAGATAGTCGGATAAGGGGTACAATTCCACACAACTCCCACCACCAGAACTCCATATCTCCCCTTCATGCCCCCCCCCCCAGACATTCTAAACTGGCAAGACCAGGGGCCCTAGGAAGATGGCCCAGTGGGTAGAACACACTTGCATGGATGATGCACCCAGTTCAGTCCCCAGCGCGACATACACCAGAGTAAGTGCTATGACTCTCCCCCTTTTATATGAAATAAATACATAAGTCTTTACAAGTAAGACCAGCATATCAAAGAGGGTATATTTTTTTTGTATTTTTTTTATATTTATTTTATTTATTTATTCCCTTTTGTTGACCTTGTTGTTTTATTGTTGTAGTTATTATTGTTATTGTTGTTGTTGGATAGGACAGAGGGAAATGGAGAGAGGAGGGGAAGACAGAGAGGAGGAGAGAAAGACAGACACCTGCAGACCTGCTTCACCGCCTGTGAAGCGACTCCCCTGCAGGTGGGGAGCTGGGGTTCAAACCGGGATCCTTATGCCGGTCCTTGTGCTTTGCGCCACCTGCGCTTAACCCGCTGCGCTACAGCCCGACTCCCAGAGGGTGTATTTTGAATGAGTTATGTGGCATAGGAGGAATCTTCAATGCTATGGTGTTTTTCCCTCTCTGATTCTTGACATGAATGAAAAAACAACCCAGGAGTGGCAAACTTGAGCATGTGTAAGACCTTAGTTCTGCACAAACACACAAAGTTTACTCAAGTAGCTTTAATTTCACCCAACAGTCTTGGAATATTTTTTCCAATATCTCTTAAATGCTGTTTATTGGACAGTATAGTAAGTGCTAGATCTAACTGTTAGAACCAGTGATAGAAAATGCATTTGCTCAGCTGGACATTATCACTGGTTTTGCTTCCTTTTTTTTTTTTTTTTTTTTCCCTCCAGGGTTATTGCTGGGCTGGGTGCCTGCACCATGAATCCACCGCTCCTGTTTTTTTTTCCCCTTTTTGTTGCCCTTGTTGTTGTAGCTTATTATTATTATTGCCACTGTTGATGTGGTTGGATAGGACAGAGAGAAATGGAGAAAGGAGGGGAAGACAGAGGGGGGGAGAGAAAGACACCTGCAGACCTGCTTCACCGCCTGTGAAGGGAATCCCCTGCAGGTGGGAGGCCGGGGACTCGAACCAGGATCCTTACGCCAGTCCCTGTGCTTTGCGCCACATGCGCTTAACCCATTGCACCACCACCCGACCCCCTGGTTTTGCATCCTAAGAAATACAGCCCAAGCCCATCTGGGTGGTGGGGTATGTGTTTTTATTCCTGAAAGCTTTCTAAAGATTTAGATGATTTCTTCCTACATTGTCTTTTCCCTTTCCTATCCCCTATAAATTTTTTTCTTTTCTGTCAGTCCCATAGTTGAGCTATTTTTATTGATATGAAATCTGAGCTAATCAAAGAATGGTTGTTCATTTGAATAAAACAGCAGATCCCATTCTTCTTTTCAGCCAGGACCATGTGTAAGATGGGTTTTGTTTGTTCTGAGACAAAATTAACTACACATTAGTTTTGTTACATTGTTTCCCTCAATCTTACTACACCCTTCTTGGTTGGTTAGTCTTATCTGTATTTTTTTTTTTTTTCCCCAGAGCACTAATCAGCTCTGGTGGTGGAGGGCATTGAACTTGGGACTTTGGAGCCTCAGGCTTGAGAATCTCTTTGCATAACCATTATGCTATCTATCCTCACCATTTTTTGTTTATTTTGTTTGTAAATATATATATAATTATTATCTTTACTTATTTATTGAATAGAGACAACCAAAAATTGAGAGGGATGATAGGGAGTACTGCTTCACCACTCGCAAAGCTTTCCTCCTGCAGACAGGGACTGGGGCCTTGAACCCCAGTCCTTGCACATTGTATAAGTATCGCACGTTTTTTGCACCACTGGAGCTCCAGGTCCTTGCACATTGTTTTTCTATCTTCATTCTGTTAACTTGCCTAAGAATAGAACTTTTAGGCAGTCTCTTAGTTCAAATAAAAGCAGATATAAAATGCTCAGTGTTAATGTGTTTACATTTTGGGGTATGTCAGAAAGACATTTTAGGGGAAATATACAACTAGCACCTAGCATTCTTCTCAGTGCATTTTTGCTCGAGGTTTGTGTTTTTACCTCTAGAATAGAACAGGTGGCACAGTGGCTAAAACATTGGACCCTCAAGCAGGAGGTCCCAAGTTCAATCCCTGGCAGCACATGTACCAGAGTGATGTCTGGATCTTTCTCTCACTTGTCCATTCTTTCTCATAAATAAATAAATAAATAAATATTTTTTAAAAAGCAGGTTTTGGAAAGTCAGCAGGATGCCCATCTGTCCATGATGTGTGGCTATCAGAACAGCCCCTGGGAGCAGCAAGGTCAGAGACACCTCTATGGTCTCCAACCCTATGGCTGTTGTGAATGATGTAGTTATGAACATAGTGTTACACATGTTCCTTTGAAGTCATGTTGAAAAGATGGTATCTCAAGCTATTTAGCTATTAAAATGTGAACTCGAGGCCAGGCAGTGATTCACCCAGTTAACCTCACATACATAGTTTTTAATTTCTTTATTGAGGGATTAATATTTTACAGTTGACAGTAAATATAATAGTTTGTACATACATAACATTCCCGTTTTCCACATAACAAGCTCACACATTACTATGTGCAAGGACCCAGGTTTGAGCCCCTGCTCCCAACCTGCAGAGAGGACACTTAATGAGGAATGAAGCAGGTCTGCAGGTTTCTCTCTCCTTCTCTCCCCCACCCAATCTCCCCTCTCAATTTCTCTCTCTGTCCTATCCAATAAAATAGAGAATATGAAGGAAAAGAAAAAGGAAGAAGTGGCTGCCTGGACAGTTGGATTCATAATTTCATAACTGAGGCACCGAGCCTCAGTGATAACCCTGGTGGCAAAAAAAAAAAGTGAACTCTTAATAGCCAGAATGTGGAAGCAACCTAGGTGTCCAACAGTAGATGAGTGACTGAGAAAGTTGTGTGCATAGACACAATGGAATACTACTTGGCTATTGAGAATGATGAATTCACCTTCTTCACCTCATCTTGAATGGATTTTGAAGGAATCATGTTAAGTGAGAAAAGCCAGAAAAAGAAGGATGCGTATGTGATGATCTGACTCATGGACAGAAGTTGAGAAATGAGAACAGAAGGGGAAACACAAAGTCGAACCTGGGCTGGGCTTGGTGTACTGCACCAAAGCAAAGGACTTGGGGCTCGGGTGCTTTCAGGTCCTGGGTCATGATGGTGGAGGAGGACCCAAGCTGGGGATGAGAATGCTTTGCAGAAAACTGAGAAATTTTACACATGTACCAGGAACTGTATCTATTGTAAACCATTAATCCTTCAATACAGAGGAAAAAAATAAAAAGCCTCTGTTCAAAAAACATGTGAACTCAGCCCATCATAGATTGTACTATGTAACTGTTGCCTACAGAGACAAGATAAGCTATTGAGTTTAATCAGAATGAATTTTGTTGGGCAAGGATTCAGAAGGGGTTGCTGAAAAGTTGTCACATCTGCACACCCGTTTCCCTTTAGTTCCACGTTCCAGTTTCCTGCTTATCTTGGAAACCGAGTCCTGGATCTGAACCTGGCTCTCAGTCTCCTTCCCCACCTCCTGTTCTTGTTAAGGCAGCGCAGTATAGAGTGAGGAGATCTGGGCTGTCGCAGAGAAAGGCAAATGTGCCAATCCCTACAGATCCAAGAATCCAGTTGGCTGGTGTGCCAGTAATCAACACGGGAGGTTTGGGGCATTGGTGTGTCTTTAGGCAACTTTGAGAAAGAAGATTGTCAGAAGGAAACCCTCAAAGGACAGTGAGCAAAAGGCAGCAGCAGGAATGTATAACCAAGGGACCACGACCCACAGCTGTTCCTTTCTTGTAGTTCTCGGGCCTCTACATCCTGTCCTTCTCCGTCATCATGCTGGGCTTTGTCCTGTACTGCTCCACGCCCACACGCACCGCAGAGCCAGCTGAGAGCAGCCTGCCCCCAGTCACCAGCATTGGAATCGACAACCTGGGGCTGAAGCTGGAAGAAAATCTCCCCGAGGTCCACTCTGAGGCCTTGTAGCTGGAGGAGGAGGCACACAGCTCGACACTGAAGCCACCAGTAGGGTGAAGTGGAGCCTGTGACTGCTGAGTGGCACTGTGATGCCCTCATACTGAACAAGGCTCAGCAGCACTACTTTGGACCCAGTGGACAGACTTTACAGGGAAACACACAATGACATCTCACAAGTAGACATTCCAAGGCAGCCAAAACCAACACCAGGACACTCTTTCTGTGTGTGAAGACCTACCTGTGATGTTGGGGCGATGTTTGGGTCCTGTGGGTGTAAGTGGGGAAGCAGGAGGGGCGATAGAGGAGCAGGAGCAGGAGGAGCAAGGTAGATGACTGCTGAACCCAGTTACCAGCAGTGGGTTTGCACAGCTGAAAGCATCTGGGTTTTCTTCTGCTATGGAGTCACTGTCCGTGGGCCTTGGGACCTTTGGGCTGCAAGTAAGTGTGCATGTGAGTCCCACTGAGACTTGGCACTCAAAAGGCAAGAAACTTTGGAACCCTCTCCTTGTACTTACAAGTCAACACTGCCCCACTTTCTACCAAATACTTGTAATGAGCCATGAGAATTTTGTGCAGTGTCTTCAGTGTAGCATCATTATGATATTAGCTACCACTTAACTTATATAAAGTCTGTATGTTAACTCTTGGATAAAAATGTAAATGAAACTGGCGGTGAAGTGTTCATATTATTAAAAGACAGTGATTTCCTGGAAGTAGAGTTACTATGTATGCATTAACCAGCTCCCCCTGTGGGTCTCATATAATTTAATATATAAAAATTTATTCATATTCACTTTTTTTTTTTGCCTCCAGGGTTATTGTTGGGGCTCGGTGCCAGCATCACGAATCTACTGCTTCTAGAGGCTATATTTTTTCCCTTTTGTTGCCCTTGTGGTTATTATTGTTGTTGGATAGGGCAAAGAGAAATGGAGAGAGATGGGGAAGACAGAGAGGGGTAGTGAAAGATAGATACCTGCAGACCTGCTTCACTGCCTGTGAAGCGACCCCCCCACCCCCGCAGCTGGGGAGCCAGAGGCTCGAACCGGGATCCTAACGCCGGTCCTTGGGCTTTGCTTTGCACCATGTACTCTTAAACTGCTGCACTACTGCTGGACTCCCCCATATTTACTTTTTAGGACTGTGTTCTGTGAGGTGAGGCAAACCTATCTGGTTATAAGGGAATTACCACCACACAAGAAGTTTACTTTTTTTTTTTACAACTCTTTTTTTTTTTTTTTTTTCTTCTCCAGGGTTATTGCTGGGGCTCAGTGCCTGCACTACGAATCCACTGCTCCTAGAGTCTATTTTTTCCCCTTTTGTTGCCCTTGTTTATCGTTGTTACTGTTCTTATTGCTGTCGTTGTTGTTGGGTAGGACAGAGAGATGAGTGGAAGACAGAGGGAGAGAGAAAGACATCTGCAGTCCTGCTTCACCAGCTGTGAAGTGACCCCCTCCCCGCAGGTGGGGAGCTGGGGGCTCAAACCGGGATCCTTACGCTGGTCCTTGTACTTTGCGACACATGCGCTTAACCCGCTGCACTACTGCCTGGTCCCCAGATGTTTACATTTTTTTTTTAAAAAGATCTTTTAAGATATGCTTACTTGATGAGAGAGAGACCAGAGTATCACTCAGCACTGGCATATGTGGTGCTAGGAGTGATCCTGCAGCCTCAGGTATGGAGTCCAGTGTTGTACTTGTTGATTGCTTCCCAGGCCACTTTTATGCTTGTGAGTGATAGAGCCTTTCATTGTCTGCAGGCAGTAAAAACATGTTTGTTTTTCTATAAATCAGTGAATGATTAAGAAAAAACACGTATGTAAAAATGCTTGACTTTTGGGGGCCGGGCAGTGGTGCACCCGGTTAAGCGCACATAGTACTATGCACATGCAGCCTGTAGCAGGGACACTTCACAAGTAGTGAAGCAGTGCTGCAGGTGTCTTTCTCCTACTTTACCTTCCAGTCCACTCTGGATTTCTGTGTCCTGTCAAATAAAAAAAAGGAAAAAATGGCCACCAGGAGTGGTGGATAATCCTGGAGGCAATAAATAAATGCTTGACCTTTAAGGGAAGCTTATTTCTTAAACTATCTTGCTGAAGAGTAAACCTCTAAGAAAGGGATTGAGGGGAAGAAGGGACTTTGCAATGACAACACGTTGTCAAGGATGAGCTCAAAGACCACCTCTTCTAGAAAGCCTTTCTCAGACCTCCCAGCGTCCATGAGGCTCCCTTTCTCAGAGCACTTACTGATGTGCTGCAGCCTACCACCCCCCCATACACTCCTAACTTGCTTTTTTTCTTTTTCTTTTTTTAAATCATTCTAACCCTTTGGTCTAAAAATTACCACATTCTGGGTGTTTATTGAATAGACTTTGACTGGTTCCAACTCAGAACATATATGGGGAATCTGACCTGAAGAGGACCTTTAGGCTCCCCTCCCCTGTTCTGCTGTCTGCCCTGAGCTCCCTAATCCAGCTCTTTGCTATGAAGAGCAGAGAAGGTCTAGTCTGGGCAGCCTAGGTTAAAACTCTGAACAGGGCTGGCAAGGGCTAATCTGGAGAGAGTGCCTGCTCTATCAAACTAGGTGCAAGCCTAGCCCATAACCCACAGGTGGGGGCTCTGGTGGTATAGTGTCTTTCCATCTCCTTCTGTCTCCCAGGCTTTGCCCCTCTGCATCTATCTGAAAAGGTTGGCCTTGAGCAGTGAAGCTCTGGCAAGGACAAAGAGAAATAAAATAATAAGAGTCTGCATTCCAGAGAAGCAAAGCTGCAAATGACATATAGTGATTATTAATCGTTACAGCTGTGAGGCTGTGGATGCTGGTTTGCTTGTGAAGACTGGGAGTTTAACAGCCTGGATAACGCTTGGAATGTGTGTATTCAAGCATCTAGCTACCCACTAGCTCTGAAACACACCTTTTTTTTATTTTTATTTTTTTTTATAGGACAGAGAGAAATGGAGAGAGGAGGGGAAGACAGCAGAGAGGAGGAGAGAAAGATAGACACCTATAGACCTGCTTCACCACCTGTGAATCAACCCCCCTGCAGGTGGGGAGTCAGGGGCTTGAACTGGGTGGGATCCTTACGCTGGTCATTGTGCTTTGTGCCACATGTGCTTAACCCACTGTGCTACCGCCTGACTTCCGAAACACACCATTTTTATGCTGAGGTCCTCCTGAAAATCATTTTTCAGTCTATTGTAATAGCATTAATTTTCAATATTTTGTAAATGATCTTTATTGGATAGAGTCAGCCAGAAATCAAGAGGGAGGGAAGATAAAGAGAAACAGAGAGACACCTGCAGCACTGTTTCACCACTCACAAAGCTTTCCTCCTGCAGGTGGGGATGGGAGGCTCAAACGTGGGTCCTAGAGCATGTAACGTGTGTGCTCAACCAGGTGCGCAACCACCTGCCCTCTAGTATTTTTTTCTGTAGCTGTTCACATCACTAAGAAAACCCTACTGAAGATTATACTAGAATTGCTAGATTACTCCACAGTGCTGGGAAGAGAGGCTAAATTGTGCAGTGGGGCTGGTGACATTATAAGAAGTGGGGCTGGTGCCATTTTCATATTTGGGTTTAGAAACTCAGCTCTTGGGAGTCGGGTGGTTAAGCGCACGTGGCACGAAGTGCAAGGACCTGCCTAAGGATCCTGGTTCGAGGCCCTGGCTCCCCACCTGCAGGGGAGTCGCTTCACAGGCGGTGAAGCAGGTCTGCAGGTGTCTATCTTTCTCTCCTCCTCTCTGTCTTCCCCTCCTCTCTCCATTTCTCTCTGTCCTGTACAACGGCAACAATAATAATAATAATAACCATAACAATGATTTTTTTTAAAAAAGGCCAACAAAGGGGGAAAAAATGGTCTCCAGGAGCAGTGGATTCGTTGTGCAGGCACCAAGCCCCAGCAAAAACCCTGGAGGCAATAAAATAAAATAAAATGAAACTCAGCTCTTTCTGTACAGAGTTACTTGAACATTTCTGACACCAAGGCAGCAGATTTAAGGACTTGCATTATCCGTGCTGGACCCAGCAGGTGGCGCTCTAATAACAGCAACAATCCGAATCTGGTTTTCATTTTCTGTATTGTCATTTAAAATTAAAGTGTCATATTATTATTTTACTAAAGCACTGCTCATCTCTGGCTTATGGTGGTGCTGAGGATTGAATTTGGGACCTTCGGTGCCTCAGGTATAAAAGTCGTTTTGCTGGGGCTCAGTGCCAGCATTACAAATCCACTGCTTCTGGCGGCCATTTTTTCCTCTTTTTTTTTTTTTTTTTGCCTTCAGGGTTATTTCTGGGGCTCAGTGCCTGCACCATGAATCCACTGCTCCTGGAGGCTGTATTTTCCCCTTTATTTTGTCCTTGTTTTATCATTGTTGTGGTTATTATTATTGTTACTGATGTCATTGTTGGATAGGACAGAGAGAAATGGAGAGGCAGGGAAGACAGGGGGAGAGAAAGACAGACAACTGAAGACCTACTTCACTTCTTATAAAGTGACCCCCCCTGCAGGTGGGGAACCAGGGGCTCAAACCGGGATCCTTACACCGGTCCTTATACTTCATACTATTGTGCTTAACCCACTGCGCTACCGCCTGACTCCCATTTTTTTAACAGGATAGGACAGAAATTGGGGGGGAAGGGAGGTGGAGAAGAGAGATACAGAGATACACCTGCAAACCTGCTTCACCACTTGTGAAGCCACCCCCTTGCAGGTGGGGAGCGGAGGGCTTGGACCAGGATCCTTGTGTAGGACCTTGTACTTCGTACTATGTGTGTTTAACCTGGTGCACTACCACTAGGCTCCCTGAAAGTCTTTTTGTATAGCCATTATGCTCTCCCCAGCCCAGACTGTCTTGTTTATTAAGAGTATTATAAGTGGATAACTATCCCTAGCAAGGATTACCTTTGCTTAACAGTTGAAGAGTCAAGTCTTCAACAAATATGCAACATCTTCACAGTTTTACATTGAGTTGGGGGGAATAAGCTGAAAATCAAATCCAGGTGCCTGGTGGTAGTGCACTTGGTTAAGTACACATGTGACAGTCCCATCTTTGGGCAGGGAAGCTTCACTGGTGGTGAAGCAGTGCTGCAGGTGTCTCTCCAACCTCCTCCTCTTAATGTCTATCAAATAAATATAAATGTAAAAAAAAAAATTAAAGCATGTATAAAAGAGAAATACAGTAGAAAACCAAATCCAGGTTTTCATGTAATTCTGAAGTCTTTCTGTTTCTAGAAACAGTGGATTTGAAGAGTGCCATGGTTCCCAGGAACAGCTGGACCTGGTGAGGGGGACTGGGAAGATTTCTGTGTTGAAGGTGGTCAAACAGTGCAGCTCTCTGCAACTCTGAGCCCACCCTTTTCAGAAGGTGTCTGCATTATCTGTGAGGTCTTCTGTCTGACAAGTCACGATTCTCTTCTAACATTATTATGGTGAAGTGCTGTTCTCATCCACATTTAATCACTTAGTGTCTGGACATAGACTCAGCCCTCAAAAGATATCAATAAATCAGGGAATTTCACCAGATGGCCACTTAGCTGATTAAAAGGCAAGAAATTTATGAGGAAATTAGGTAATGCTGAGCATGCACTTCTCCACCAGTGTTAAGAGGGTGTTAGGAGAAGCCTGGCAACGTGGAAGCAATATATCAAGAGCAGAATGTCTTTTCAGAAAAGCAGCATTTTACTGGCAGGATTTTAGGTCCCAATTCCTTAGCTTAAATTTTGCCCTCCTCTACCAATTTTAATTTAAAATACAGACACTTTTGGAGACTAACACTTAGATTGCAAAGGGAAGAGAATATCAATTTTAAAAATAGCCAGGTAAGTAATTTAAACAGTTATTGGTTCCCACTGACCCTGCAAGGATTCTGATGGAGCTAGACACTCAGTATACCAGCAGCATCTGCTGCCCACTGCCTGGGGTGTGTGTGGGGGTGCATGTTCTGCACACGTGATGGAGGGAGGGAGCCGTTTCAGTGCTTGTGGGTAGAGTCTCCATGTGATGTCTCAGCATCTCTGACCTCAGATGTCACCAACAGCTGAGTGCCTGTGTGAAGCCTCGGCCTTCACGAGACACTTGACACACTTCCAGGAGAACTTCCTTTCCCACTCTTTTTTGTTGAGTATAGGTGGTGTCTTTACTTGAACACAATTGCTACATTTATCATCATTCTCTGTCATCAATTTGGCCAAGTGTATGATATACCAAAGCAGGGACTTTGGCTCAGTTGAGAGTCACTTCTGACTGGTGAGCACAGTGCACCATCCTGAGTTCATAAATAGTGATGTGGGAATATGGTTGCAGCTCATTTAGGGAGCAGACCAAGAGGGCTCTGATTCAGGGCAGGAGACACTGTTGCTCTATTTGTAGAGAGCTGGATCCTGATTAGAGCTATGGGAGGACATGCAGAGGTCCCTGAGGCGGGATACATGAGGCAGGAGAAGGCTCAAGGCTGACAAGACTGAGCTTAAGGACAACTAGAGTACCAAAGACAGCTCAGTTTGCCTGGCCCCTGAATGGGCTTGCACCACCAGGGTTAGTGGCTGTGTGACTCCACAGCTCTAAGTCACTTTTCCCCCCCTTTTTCTCTAGATTAAGGGTGAGAGACAGAGATGGGAAGACAATAAAAGGGGAAACAATGCAGTATCACTCACTACTGATGAAGTTTTCTCCCTGCTGGTGCTCCCATGTTTTGGTCTGGGCTCAGCACCAGGTACTTGTGCAGAGTAATGTGTGCACTCTGCTGGGTGAGCTCAGTCTTCTGAAATGGCCATTTTAGCTGACCATTCCAGGTGCTTCAAACTTAGTGAGTGGAACTGAAGCACATCATGCTTCTCTGCTCTTCACTTCCTCCATCATTGGCTTTCATCCTTGAGTTCTTTTTTCTGGCTTTCCTGTTCCATTGGTGATATGTTCCAGTGTTACTCAAACCTCTGAAGTTTTATTATTCCTCACCCTTTGTATCCAATAGGGCACCAGGCCTGCCACTTCTCTGTTGATAAAACTTGTGTCTGGGCTTTTTCCCTGGACTACCATGTGACCATCAAGTATGTAAGTCCCCATTTCTTTCTCCTTTGCTCTTTCTCTCTCTCTTTCCCTAACATGTTTTGTTTTCAGTAAAAGTTTAATTTACCTGAAAAAAAAAAAAACTGGTGTCTGTCTCAGTCTCTGCTGAACTTACTACATCCAAAATATTGTCATGTAGTCTACATTAAAATTATCCATGTTTTTGCATTCCTTTAAAGTATTTTATTTAGTTTATTGTGTTGTGTGTGTATGTGTGTAAAAGAAAGAGAACAGAACATTTCTCAGCTCTGGCTTATGGTGGTAATGAGGATTGAACCTGGGACCTCAGAGCCTCAGGCATTGAGAGTATTTTGCAGAATGATTATGCTGTCTCACTGGCCCTTTTACATTATTATTATTTTATATATACGGTGTTTGAAATTTGGTGTTTTGGGCACCCAGGCTATTGCTGGGTCTCCACTGTTCCCAGGGGATATCTTCTTTCTCTTTTTAATAATTTATTTATTTATTTAATAGAGAAAAATTGAAAAGGGGGAGATAGGGAGAGAAAAAGAGAGACATCTGCTTCACTGCATGCAAAGCTTTCCCCCTACAGGTGGGAACTGGGGGTTTGAACTCATGTCCTTGAGCATTGTAACGTATGCTCAACCAGGTGCACCACTAGCCAGCCCTTCTCTTTCTTTTTTTAAGAGATGAGACACATAGAGGAGAAATATCTGCAGCCTAGTTCTATAGTTTGTATGTGTGTGACACTTACGTGATATGTATGAATACATTTGAACTTTTTTTTTTCACAAGTGAGACACTAGAACACTGTTCAGTTCTGGTGTATCGGGTGCTGTGGACTGAACTTGGGGCCTTTGGGCTCTTTAAAGACTTAATATTTTTTAAGAAAACAACTACAGGGGCTGAATGGTGGTGCACTGGGTTGAATGCACATACCATGAAGCACAAGGACTGGCGCAAGGATCCTGATTCAAGCCCCTGGCTCCTCATCTGTGGGGGGAGGGGGGTTACTTCACAGGCGGTGAAGCAGGTGTCTGTCTTTCTCTCCCCCTCTCTGTCTTCCCCTCCTCTTGATTTCTCTCTGTCCTATCCAATAACAACAACGAGGGGAAAAAAAGATGGTCTCCGGGAGTAGTGGATTGGTAGTGCAGGCACCAAGCTCCATTGATAACCCTAGAGGCAAAAAAACAAAACAAAACAAAAAACTACATGCTTTATATACTATATAGTGTTAACTAGTAACAAAAATTCCTGATTTAACTTACTGCAATTTAGTTATCATACATATTTAACATACATTCTGAATGAGATAAGATCACCGTGACTGATTTTGTCCTTTGTGGTGTATTAAAACCTTAGTGGGACTAGAAAGTTTATAAACATTACTTTACATTCAACTTAACATCAAACAGAAAGCCTTAAAATAGCTGGGATTCAGCCATGCTGCATTTGTGTTTGTTGATGCCATGTTTCTCATGTTCTATCCTATCTAAGCCTGTGAGTCACTGTTTTTGGCTTTGGTAAGTAGTAATAATCCTATGAGGTAAGAAACCAAAAGATGATTAAGTACTCAGTGTTGCCTGGTGATAGTCTCCATTTACTGAACATTAATCTCCTCCCAGGAAGTCTCGTTCTTGGCATCAACTAAAATGAGAAAGAGCAAATAGTTTCACCAGGTGAAAAAATGCTACGTCAGTTGGGAAAAAGGAAATCTTAGTCAGTAGGTTACATTTCCTCTGATTAGAATATAAACTAAAGGAATGAAAAGCAAATTAAGTACTAGAGGGATTAGAGAAAAATTATCATCACCTTAGTGTTAACATGACTGTTGATGAAAAGGGTTATGTATGGAAGCCAGAATTTCTGTATTTGAATATTAATAAGTCCTTGTATAGACTTTCCAGGTGACTGGGAACTGTTGTTTTCAACGGGTTATGTTGTTTTCGCCGGGCGGGTAACAGACGACCAGGGACTCATGGTTGAGCTGTAGGCAGTATCTCTTTATTCATGCAGGACGCAGCACAATCTAAGATGAGCTAAGCTAAACTCAAGTACCCTAAAACTCACAATGCTGTCTTTATATATACTTGCCAAGTAGGGTGGAAACAGGATGTGACATAGAGAGGATGGAGAGAAAAGTGACTGGTGAAAATCAGAGTGTGACAAGGAGGGGGCAGAGCAGGCGAGAATCCTATCACTGAACCACCAATGCCCTGGAGTGCTTTATGTAAATGTAAATGTGATTTATGTAAATAGACCAAAGCTTTGAATGGGATTCAATCTATCCCTATATAGGCATATGGTTAAGCAGAAGCCAGGGGGAGCTGGCATACTAGCCAACAGGGAACAAAGAAACCGGTCCTCTCACTGAACAATCTGGGCTATTAACCATTTTCCTCTCTATTGGCTATTGTTGATCTTGAAGTGGTATGTGTCTGACCATGTGATAAATTAAAAAAAAATACACACTTAAACTGCACAACTTCCTAGGGAGGTACATTCTAACATATTAAATGTGAAAATTGAAGCTTATATAGGTCAGGTTGCCCCAATGAGCCTGGGGCAGATTTTTTAAGCTTCCTAATTGAAAAGGAGGGGGAAAGTCCACACACTTATTGTTTGGGAGATTATTCCATTACATTAAATTTAGGATGATAAGCATTTAAGAACAAGCTATCGTTTGAAAAAAAAATCTGCATTTGCCTCTTTTTTAATGATTTTTTAAAAATTATTTATTGGATAGAGACAGAGAGACACCTGCAGCCCTGCTTCACTGTTAAACTTTACCCCTGCAGGTGGGGACCAGTGGCTTGAACCTGGGTCCTTAAGTACTGTAATGTGTACGCTTAACCAGGTGTGCCACCGCCTGGCCCCCTGCTTTTTCCTCTAGAAGTGTTACATCTTCAAGATTTTTTTTAAGTTTTTTTTTAAAATTTTTTTCCCCTCATTTTGCCCTTGTTGTTTTTCATTGTTGTAGTTATTATTGATGTCATTGTTAGATAGGACAGAGAGAAATGGAGAGAAGAGGGGAAGACAGAGAGGGGAGAGAAAGATAGACACCTAACGACTTGCTTCACTGCCTGTGAAGCGACTCCCCTGCAGGTGGGGAGGCGGGGGCTCGAACCAGGATCCTTATGCCAGTCCTTGTGCTTTGTGCCATGTGCGTTTAACCCGCTGCACTACTACCCAACTCCCTTTTTAATAGTTTTATTAAGAGGTTAATGGTTTACAGTACAGTCATTGGCACGGGTACAATTTCTCATCTCATGGGGAGGTGTCTGTAGAACACTCATCCTCAACCTAGGGCCATTTCCACAATCCTGCACGAGGACCTCAGTACCCTTTCCACCCCTTTTCTCTTCTTCTTTTCCCAGAGTGCTTTGCTTTGGTGCAATACACTGAACCCAGTCCCACTTTCACTCTGCTTTTCCTTTCTGTTCTTGTTTCTTAAATTTCTCCTGTTAATGAAATCATCTGCTATTTACCCTCTCTTACTTAATGTGATTCCTTCAAGTTCCAGCCATGATGAGACAAAGGAGATGATATCATCATTTTTGACAGCCAAGTATTTCATTGTGTATGAATACCCCACACTTTCTTAGTCACTAATTGTTTGGGGCATCTGGATTGCATCCAACTTTGGGCTTTTACAAATTACGCTGCTGTGAACACAGGTGTATATACACAGGTCTCTTTGGATAGGTGTTTTTGTTTCTTTTCGATAAATTTACAGGAGAGACATTGCTGGGCCATACGGTAGGTCCACTTCTAGTGTTTCTAGTGGAAAACAATCTCCAGACTGTTTTCTATAGGGGTTGAACCTGTTCACATTCCCACCAACAGTGTAGAATGGTTCCTCTTTACCTACACCCTTGCCAACAAGTGTCTCCATCCTTTCTAACATATGACAGTCTCACAGTATAAAGTATTTCATTATTGTCTTGGTTTGCATTAATGTGAGAGACTTAGAAATCTGGAGGAGAATTGTGCAGTGGTTTAGTTTCAGGGCTTTGGAGAAAACTGAATTTGAATCTCGTATGTTTTCTATGGCTTTGGGTAAGCTTTTTTTTTTTTTTTGCCTCCAGGGTTATTGCTGGAGGCTCATTTATTTTTTTTAATCAAGTTTCTCACATTTACATCAATGGTAAATTACTATCATAAAAAGTAAAGTGCTGAGTTTCAACCTGGATGAACCAGTTAGCAAGGCACGTGCACCATCTTAGTGTGCTATCTTGCTTTGGTAGTACACAGTTTTTCTTATCCAATAAGATATCATAGCTATCTTTCCAAGTCAGAGAATATTAGGCTTCCTGTTTCTATTAAGTTGGTGGGAAAAAATCATGATATATTTTTCTATATAAACATATGTCATGACATTTCTGACAATCCCAAAATAGCATTTCCTTGAACAGATAGCCAAAATTTGGTACATCAAAAGACTGGACACTAGATGGCAGTACTGAAATGAATATTTTGGTAAATAACCAATAGCATAGGAACAAAAGGCAGTAGAATTATGTTACCGACATCCTGATATTAATATAATTTATTAATATTCCTGATAGATTAAATTTTTTCTTTAATTTTTTGCCTCCAGGGTTATCGCTGGTACTATGTCTGTACTACAAATCTACTGCTCCTGGTGGCCATCTTTTTTCCATTGTTGTTGTTATTGTTGTTGCTGCTGTTGTTGGATAGAAATTGAGAGAGGAGGCGAAGACGGGGGGGGGGAGAGAAAAACAGACACCTGCCAACCTGTTTCACTGCTTATGAAGTGACCCCCCTGCAGGCGGGGAGCTGGGGGCTCAAATCGGGATCCTTACACTTCATACTATGTGCATTTAACATGGCGTGCTACTGCCTTCCCCCCAAATTGAATTATTATTTTTTAAAAAATAATTATTCCCTTTTGTTTCCCTTGTTTTATTGTTATAGTTGTTGTTATTGATGTCGTAGTTGTGCACAGGACAGAGAGAAATGGAGAGAGGAGGGGAAGACAGAGAGGGGGAGAGAAAGACAGACACCTGCAGACCTGCTTCACTGCTTGTGAAGTGACTCCCATGCAGGTGGGGAGCTGGGGGCTCAAACTGGGATCCTTATGCCAGTCCTTGCACTTCGCGCCATGTGTGCTTAACCTGCTACACTATTGCCTGACTCCCAATTGAATTATTTTTAAGACTCCATATTCCCTCATTTTGGACTGCAAAGATCAACTCCAAAGATTTATAGATTTGTAAGCCTGAATTAAGATTTTGTTGTTACTGTAACCGAGGCTTCATCACTCCAGGCTGACTTTAGAAAGAGAAAGACAGGTAGAGGGAAGCACACCATAGCACTGAAGCTTTTTTGAGTGAGGTGGCAGCCAGGCTCAAACGTGGGTCACAGGCATGCCAAAACAGGCACAGGTGAGCTACTTTGGAAGCTGCATTAAGATTTGTTTTATTGTCCACCTGTGAAACTGAACATCTGCCCTCCATGGGAATTGCTTGCTGTCTCTTTCACATGCTCCTCCCAGCCTCCATCTCCATGCCAGACCTTCTCCCCAGCCTTCCTCGGCATCCTTACAGGAGAGGAAGCCCTGTCGTTCAGGCCATTAGGCAAGAACCCACTCCCTGTTGGGTCCCAGCTCCTCTGCTGCTGCTTCACACTGAGATCACTGCTTAAGTCTCCTGTGAGTCAGGTCACAGAGCAGGTCAGCCCTGACCTTCAGGTTCCCAGCTTTCCTTAGGTCACTTTGTACTTATTTTCCACTTCTAGTTCACGCATGTACCCCTTGGCAAATTTCAGCATATCTGAAGAGCCAGGGCTGCTTCTGAGGACCATAGAGAAGTCGCAGAAATGAGAAGCAACACTAGGACTTAAAGGACTTAGGCCAAATGCATGAAAAAATAATCTTGGGAGGAGTGGTCTGGGAGGTGGCGCAGTTGATAAAGCACTGGACTTTCAAGCATGAGGTCCTGAGTTCAGTCCCTGGCAGCACATGTACCAGAACAATGTCTGGTTATTTCTCATTAATTAGTTAATAAAATGTTTTTTAAAAAGTCTTGGGAGGATACAAAATGAGTTGACTTGGACTTGGAAGGGAGACTCAGTGTTGAGTAGAGGAAGGCCAGCCTCTAGTAGAATGAGGGGAGAAAAGCTTTGGGTTATATTCTTTGTCTGTAGCCTTTGTTGGGACACTAGGGACCTTTGTCAGTGTAGAACTGAGGCCTAGCAAGATGGCTTAGCTGCGAAGGTGCCTGCTTTTCCAGACACACAGGCCAGGTTCAAGCCTGTCCCTCATTGCACTGTGGAAAGGGACGGTGCTGTTGTGTCTTCCCCTTTCTTCTTCTGTCTCTCTTCCTATCAGAAAAGTCAATCCAGAGCAATAAAACCCCAGTGATTACCAAGAAAAAAAAGAGGTATAACAGAAATGTAGCCATTCAACCCAGTAGGGAGGCACTTACAGAAGTACAGACAGATAATGGATTCTCTGAGTGTTGAGCATTTATTCATGTCTCTGCAAAACCCACTGGCACTATGCTTACTGTTTATTTCTGACACCACTGAGTTAGCCTCAGACCTCACACCTTAAGGGACTCAGTCCTGATCAGACAAAATAGCTCACTTGGATAGTGTGCTGCTCGGCCAGGTGCACGATCCAAGCTTGAGCCTGGTCCCCACTGCAGTGAAGGAACTTTGGTGCTATGCTTCTCTCTTTCTTTTTTTCTTTCTATTTTTTAAAATATTTATTCCCTTTTGTTGCCCTTATTATTATTGTTGTTATTGATGTCATTGTTGTTGGATAGGACAGAGAGAAATGGAGAGGTGAGGAAGACAGAGAGGGGGAGAGAAAGAGAGACACTTGCAGACCTGCTTCACTGCTTGTGAAGCGATTCCCCTGCAGGTGGGGAGCCAGGGCTTGAACCGGGATCCTTTACGCTGGTCCTTGTGCTTCACGCCACATGCTCTTAACCTGCTGCGCTACCACCCGACTCCCCGATTCTCTCTTTCTAAAAAAAAAAAAAAACCAAAGACATCCCTGAGGCTGGGTGTTGTGCACCTGGTAAGAGTACACACTACCACCACGCATGGACACTGACTTGATTTAAACATGCAGTCCACACTTGCAGCGTGGAGACTTCCTAACAGTAGAGCAGTGCTACAGGTGTCTCTCCTTTTTATCTCTCTCCACTCTCCCTCTTTCTCTATAGAAGAAAAAAAGAAAGAGAAAAGAAAAGTAAAAAACCATGAGGAGGGAGTTGGGCGGTAGTGCAGCGGGTTAAGTTCAGGTGGCGCAAAGCACAAGGACCGGAGGGAGGATCCCGGTTTGAGCCCCTGGCTCCCCACCTGCAGGGGAGTTGCTTCACAGGTGGTGAAGCAGGTCTGCAGGTGTCTGTCTTTCACTCCCCCTCTCTGTCTTCCCCTCCTCTCTCCATTTCTCTCTGTCCTATCCAACAACGACAACATCAATAACAACAACAATAATAACTACAACAATAAAACAAGGACAACAAAAGGGAATAAATAAATAAACCATGAGGAGTAGTGTAGTCATCATGCAGTCACTAAGTCTGGGCGGTAATCCTGGTGGAAAAATACATGCATCAATAGATTAATAAATGAGAATAAAGATTGAAAATAGAACAAGAGGTTTATATCTTCCTACAGAATAAAATACCGAAAGAGAGAGACATCAGAGTATTGCTCAACTCTGGCATATGTGTCACTGTGGATCAAACCTGGATCCTCAGGCATGCAAGTCTCGTGCTCTGATGCTGAGCAAGCCCCATGACCTAGGAGATAGATTTCAAATGCACGGGTGATGCTAATGTGCTAAGAATTGGAATGATTCTGAGTTTAACTCTTCCTCTATGGTAAAACAAAACAAAACAAAAGTGAGCTTCATAAGTAGACATCCCTGCAAATCCAGAGGGATGAGGCTCATGTTACCCTGGGAGAGTGAAGGTCACATACATGGATCGCTGGGAATCACGTGGCACTATGAGGAGCAAGAGGACAGATTGTCCAAGCATACCAACACTGTGGAAACATTCAGCAGTCTGTGAAATCAAGGTCTCTGTGCCTTAACTGAGATGGGGCTTCCTCCTGAGATGTGATTATAAGAAACTCACTGGGTCTCTTGTACGGGGCCTGCTTAGCAGGTGAGGTGGTTTCCACTCCCATGTGGTGACCGTCACTCTATGGGACTGAGAGTGAAAAGCAACTGTCAGTGACCTTGAGTCACAAAGATCCACAGTTAGAATATTTCTGGCTGGTGGAATGTTCTAAACAGACGCCACCTCCTGTTGCTGGAATTCACACCAGGGCCCTCTGAGTGATGGTGCTTGGAATGTTCTTAGTCCTAAAGAAGGTTGAGTTTCAATTGGCTTAGTCCATTTTACTAAAATAATGAGCTGTAGGCACTGGGGTCAAAACAAAGATAATACAAGGGAACTGTGTTTAATAACTTAAAAAATTGTTTTTAGAAGGAACAATCATCCTGTTTTCCTCTGTTACTTAGCAAAATTCCATTAGTCATTTAATGATGGTTGAACATTCTTATCTGGAAAACCAGTAAGGATTGTATTGCCTGTTTCATACATTAATGTATGAATTAATTCAAGCAATATAAGACATCAACATTTGGGGCATACATGATTGAACAAGACAAGACTTTCCTATCCCACAGTTCTTACTATATGATGAAAGAGGAATTTAATAGATACAGATTGTGTCACTGAGTATACAGTGAAAACAAAATAGGGCAATGCAGTGAGCAGTGGGATGCTGGTAGTAGGTGGAGTGGAATGGAAATATTCCCTGGGACCAGGGCACTAGCGCACTTAGTTGAGCCCATGTGTTACCAGACACTAGGACCTGGATTCAAGGCCCCAGTCTCCACTTGCAGGAGACAAGCCTCACGAGTGGTTAAGCAGTGCTGTAGGTGTTGATCTTTCTCTTTCTTTATCTTCCCCTCTCAATTCCTTTCCGTCCTGTCAAAGATAAGAAAATTTAAAAATAATAAAGAATTTAAAAAAATCTTTAAAAACCAAAAATAACAGATAACCCCACCAGTGTGTCCTGGAGCTCCAATTCCCCAGAACCCCACCCCACTAGGGAAAGAGAGAGGCAGGCTGGGAGTATGGATTGACCTATCAATGCCCATGTTCAGTGGGGAAGCAATTACAGAAGCCAGACCTTCCACCTTCTGCAACCCACAATGACCTTGAGTCCATACTCCCAGAGGGATAAAGAAAGGGAAAGCTCTCAGGGGAGGGGATGGGATATGGAATTCTGGTGGTGGGAATTGTGTGGAGTTGTACCCCTCTTATCCTATCCTATGGTTTTGTCAGTGTTTTCTTTTTATAAATAAAAATAAATAAATAAATAAATAAATAACAAAAATAAACTAACCCAAGATGAGAACAGCAAATGGAGTCAGTCCTAAGAAGCTTTAGGGAAAAGCATTTAAGCAGCAGAGACTGGAAGGCCATAACAAGGCACACTGGTGTATCTAAGGAAAAGGACCTTGCCTGGAAGGCCTGTGTATTTGTTGTTTCCATTTTGTGAACTATTTGTTCATTTTATCTATATTATTTGGCCCAGACTGATAAAACCATGTGTTTGCATGGCCCTGATTCCAGAGTGAGAGAGAGAGGGAGAGCTAGAATGTACAGCTCCATCACCATGTACCTCTGCATGGAAGCTTAATTTAGATAGGGTACCCAGAATATAAATAGATAGGATACCAACTAGGGAATACTTCTGGGGTGTGCTTACTGTGAAAGGAAGCAGCTTTCATAGTTTATAAACAAATGTTCCAAGGCTTCCTTCTCTTGGAACAGCTGGCAGTATATTCCTAGCCCTTTCCAGAAGTAGCTTGAACAAAAGGTCACTCATCTAACATCTCTTCAATGCCATGAAATTTTACACGGCACTACAGTGTCAGAGCTGAACGGGATCTTAGAAGTAACTGAAACTGCTTATTTTTCCTTTAGTAGAAGAATGAACTGGAGTGTTAAGTCTGGGGTAGTAGACATTGGAAATTTAATATGTGAAATGTCAGTTCATTAGACATGCTTTGAAAAATAATTTTGATGCATAAATGAATAAAAAATTAGACATTTTTTTAGGTTTTTTAACCAGATTTTAAAAAATAAGAAAAAAACCCAACATAGTTTAAGTCCCCATTATCCCCCCTCTTATCTCATTCTCCTTTCCTGAAGTAAATATTATTATGTATTTGATATAAATTTGGTCTGTAAGCCTACATTTCTGTTCTGACAGGTATGTCTTAAATCTTATCTGATTATTGGCTACAAAAATTGAGAATTTGCTTTAAAATTTGATTGCAAACAATTCTTGGGTGAGTCTCATACACAACTCTGTACATGTGTGTGCATTTCATTAATATCTGTCTGTCTCCCTGCACCCACTGACCTATTTATCTACCTGCCTACCTAGAAATGGAGTTCATTGCTGAGGCATAGAACACTTTCTACTTTTCCGTTGTCGCCTTAATTTCCCTCCCAGTAACTTGTTCCCCCATCTCTACCAACACTTCTGTTTTTAGACTTAAAATTTTTCTTTTCTTATTATTTTTAATTTCCACCAGGGTTATTGCTGAAGTTCTGTGACTGCATAAGTCTACCAGTCCTAGCGGCCATTTTTTCTTTCTTTTCTACCTCCCTTCCTTCCATCCCTGGCTCCCTCACTTTGTCTCACTCTCCCAACTCTTTTATTTGACAGGACAGAGAGAAATTGAGAAGCAAGGATATAGGGAAAGAGAAAAAGAGACACCTTCAGCATGGCTTCACCGCTGTTGAAGCTTCCTCTCTGCAGATGAGGGATGGGGGTTGAACCTCGGTCCCTTGAGCATGCTAACGTGTGCACTCAACCAGGTGCACCACTGCCTGGCCCTTCTATTTTTAGATTTTAAATTTTTTATAAATCTGATTAGTGTAAAATTAGTGTCTTAATTTTTCACTGCATTTTTTGGTTGGCAGTGATAATTTCTTATGTGTTTGTTGACTGTTAAGGTTTCATGGTGTGTGTGTTACCTGTTAATATAATATTCCCGTTTCATTTATTTATTTATTTTTATATTACAGAATTGCATGTCGACAGGGGTTTGAATTCACACAATTCCCACCACCAGAGTTCTGAATCTTCACTCTCCTCACTGCAGTCCACCACAGTTTCCCTAAAATTTTAGATATGGGCCAACCATCTTTTCTACAAATATCTGTCCACATTTATAAATAGTTGCCCCTTCTTTTCCTGATTCAAGCCTCTTTCCCTCTAAGCCATTCATGGCATCATAGCTACCTCCATATGTCCCTTTCCTTTTCCTTCTCTCTCTGGGTGCTGATGGAGCTGGAGTGCAGAGAACCCTTATCTTCATCCTATCACTTCTCCCCCGCTAGGAGTATGGATAAAGGCTGTTTATGGGGAACAGAAGGTAGGAGTTCTGGCTTCTGTAGCTGCTTTTCCGCTGAGCTTGGGCGTCGATAGGTCGACTCATACCCCTAATCTTCCCATTTTTCTAAGGGACTTGCAGTAATTTCTTGATTTTTGGATATTAATTGTTTTTACATTGCATCTGGATCTTTGTATACTATAAAATGTGCACTAAACCCAGGGGTGCTACCACTGGTCCCAACAATCTTTTAATCTATAACAAGGGTGACCTATAATCTGAAACCAAGACAAGAGGCTGAGTAAAGCCTAGTCACTCTAGAATTCTCCAGGCTACTGGCTTGGTTATTCTACACACATGTTCTAATTGGGACACACTAAGAATTAGCAGTGGCCAGTGTGATGTCAACACACTGCCTTCTGGAAGGAATTTTAGATGAGGAATCCAGTTTTCTTAGTCTTTTTTACAAATTATTTCTCTTTTTTAAAATTTTTTATTAGTAGTTATTACTGGATAGAGACAAATTAAGAGGGCGGGAAAGAGACAGACATCTACAGCCCTGTTTCACTACTTGTGAAGCTTTACCCCTGCAAGTGGGGACCAGGGGTTTGAACCTGGGTCCTTTAGGTCCTTGCACACTGTTATGTGTGTGCTTAATCAGGTCTGTCATTACCTGGCCCCTGAATCCAGTTTTCTTTTTTTTTTTAATTAATTAATTTTCCCTTTTGTTGCCCTTGTTATTATTGTTGCAGTTACTGACGTCATCATTGTTGGATAGGACAGAGAGAAATGGAGAGAGAAGGGGAAGAGAGAGAAGGGGAGAGAAAGACACTTGCAGACCTGCTTTACCACCCATGAAGTGACCCCCTTGTAGGTGGGGAGCCAGGGGCTCAAACTGGGATCCTTATGCCAGGCCTTGTGCTTTGCACCGCGCGCACTTAACCCGCTGTGCTACTGCCCAACTCCCCGGAATCCAGTTTTTTGTGGCTCTGTTCCTGTCAGCGTGACTTTATGGAGGAGCTGAGCTGCGGCAGAACAAGTACACAATACCAGAAGGCCTGTCTCCCTGCTCTACCACTCATTCCCCTTGGGCGTCATGTCCACAGGGACATGTGGCTTCTCAGAGCCAGTGGGTTCAAACTAGGTAGGGGGGAGATGATTTGTAGAGGAAGAGATGAAAACACTGGCATTAACAGTTTTTATTTTTGAGTAATATAGGGTAGAATTAGGTATTAAAAGCCCTTGTCTGCAGTTCTGTGAATGGAGTTAAAAACAGCTCCTCCAATGCAGATGGGTGGTGGCAATAACAGGACTCTTGATATGGCACTTTTACAACAGGAAGTATGAGCAGACAAATAAGACAGTACATTTCTTACTTTCTCCCTCACTGTTTCTCCCATTCCTCCTTTTCTTTTTGTCCTCTTTCCCCTTTGTTTCATTTCCTGTCTTTCATCTTCCAACTTTGCTCTAGTTCCTGGACCACTCCTTCCCACCCTTCCTGGTTAACTTCTATTTAACTGTTTAGATAGATATTCTTGGGTTTTCTGTGAGGCTTTTTCTCTGAAGTTCTGTTTTTCACACTCAGTCTCCCACTCCACCAGATGAGAATTAAGCCTTTTGATGGCTTTTGTAGAAAGATCTCTAGGCTCTGAGCATGTTGGCCTTCTAAGTGTAACACTCCTATAAGGCACACACAGCCTCCATCACTGCTTTGTCCCCCCCACCCCACCCACCCCTTGTTTGAACAGTCTGCAGCCTGTAATCAAATGAAGGTCAAAGGCAGAGAAGGCTCCTGTTTGGTTTTCTGCTGTAGCCCTAGGACCCCTTCTAGTGCCTACAACATAGCAAGTACTTAAATCCTGCTGAGCAAATGAATGAGTACATAGGCACGGCATGCCAAACAGCCACCAAATAAGCAGAGACAAAGTAGGCAGTTTCTTAACTCTCAAGAAGTTAAGTGTTGCTGGGAAGACAGGCCAACAGTCCAATAGTAAGACAAAGTGCAGACCCACAGTCCTCTGCCTCATGAGAACACTTTAGGCAAGGGCAGCGCGTCCCTCTGGGGTGTGGGTGTGCAGGAGGCGATGCCAGCCACGTGTGCATAAGTCTATGAGCGTCGCATAGGGCTGACCTCATCAGAAATGTGATGGGGCCAGCTAAGGCAGGCAGATTGCAGCAGCTCTCCCCCTCTTCCCCCTTATTCAGTAACAAGAGCTTCCCAAGACTCCTTATGAAGAAGAATAGTGAGGCCCGAGATCCCCAGTGGCTTATCACATCACTGGTGTATTGCACCAAAGTAAAAGACTCTGGGGTGGGGGGAAAGGTTCAGGTCCTGGAACATGATGGCAGAGGAGGACCTAGTGGGGGTTGAACTGTTATATGGAAAACGGAGAAATGTTATACATGTACAGACTACTGTATTCTACTGTTAACTGTAAACCATTAATCCCACATTAAAGAAATTAAAAAAAACTTATCACATCATACCTGGGCACGGACACCTTACACAACACTCACATACAGAAAACTCAGGGCGGACACACGCAGCCAGCTCAGGCTTCAGGGGCGGGGGGAGGGGCGCCGCTGACGCAACGTGATGTCATCGCCGCCCGCCAACGTCACGCTGGCTGACGTCATGTTGGCGCCAAACTCAAGCTACCAGGCTGTGCGCTTTCTCCATTCCGTCTCCATTTTGTCTCCGGCTGCCAGGCTGTGCGCTTTCTCTACTTTGTCCGGAGACCGAGGTCGTCGTTTGCCCTGCGTTTTCCAGACAGCGGCTGGCGTGCAGGTCCTGTGCGTAGGGCAACGTCCTGACGCGGACCTGGAGGGGCGAGGGCCACAGGCCGGGGACAGTCTAGCGAGGCCGAGAAAGTCCCACAGAGCCGGGGCGTGGGGCCTGGAAGGCCAGGCCTGTGCCCCCACCGCGGAGTCTGCTGTCCCTGGAGCCTGAGGGGCCAGGCGGGTGCTGAGGCCTCCTGTCTGTCAGTCTGCAGAGTCGCGTCCTGCTGTCTGTCCACTAGCAGGGCGGTGTCCTCCTGCCTGGCTGTCCACCTGCGGTGCTGCATCCTCCTGGCTGGCTGACTGCTTGCAGCGCCCCGTCGTCCGGCCTGGCTGCTAGCCTGCAGACCTAGGGTGCGGGGATGCACCAGCTCTGAGGTCCTGAGGGGGCTGCTGTTCCCGGGCGAGGTGGACACGCGGGCCCCGTCTCTTGGCGTTCTGAACAAAGGTGCGGCTGTCGCAGGAGGGCCTGCTCACAGGCACCGCTCAGGCCTTGCTATGAGACTCAGGACAAGATGCGGGACTCTCTGACTGGGCATCCCTTGCACGAGCCAGGTGTTAACACAGGCGCTTTGCCATGGGGAAAAACAACAACAAGGTAAGACAAAGCCTAAGTAGACTGAGTATCTCACAAACCACCTGATATTACTGTGCAGATGATATTTAGAAAGTCACAGGAAAGTTTAGGGTTGCCCAGGAGTAAAAGAACAATCGTGACAAGTTTGATTCCTCCCATGCCTGAGGACTCAGGTTCGAAGCCTGCCCCAACCCCTCGCCTGGAGGGGGAAGCTTCACTAGATGTATATTTTTGGATTCACCAAAAGTATTTTCTGCTTTCTACTCTTTGATTTTCATCATCCTGAAGGTTTTTGTTTGTTGGTTGGCTGATTGGTTTTTCCAGAGCACTGCTCAGCTCTGGTTTATGGTGGTGCAGGGGATTGAACCTGGGACTTCAGAGGCTCAGGCATGAGAGTCTCTTTGCATAACCATTAAGCTGTCTACCCCCCACCTTGTCCTGAAGGTTTTATGTCTTGAAAAAATTCTCCTCACTGTCATTTTGGTAGGGTTTTGATAAGGGGTAAAACTTGATGTTCAGTCTGTTATCGTAACCCAAAAGCCTCCCCAACTTTCAAGTTGAGAGTGAAGAAGTGGTATTCTTGAGTCTTGAACCTGAGCAGCCAGGCCACTAAGCAGCCAGACAGCAGAGAGGTTCACAGCTTAAACCCTATAATAAAATCTCACATTGAACCAAGAGTCTTCTAATTTAGGTAGAATACAGTTGCGTGCTAGTGTTTATGAAGCCTTAAGAGACAGGATTCTCCATGGATGATGGAGACTGGCTCAGTGGCTGGGTGCTGTGGAGTTACCGTTCAAGACCTAATTTTGTGAGTTCTTGTTCATACCAAGAATAGCCTGTGGATTAAGTGCATGGTACTTATTACAGTTTTTTTTTTCAAATGTTTGTTGATGTCATAGGACTTAATATAATTCAAATTTACTTACAGCTACTAAAATTTTTGTTAGTATACATTTTGTGCATATATATACGTATATACACACACACACACATATATAGTTTGTATATATATATAGTTATACATTTTGTGCATATATATGTATATATACACACACATATAGTTTGTATATATATAATTAGTATACATTTTGTGCATATATATATATGTATACACACACACACACATATATGGCTTGTCTTCAGGGTTATTACTGGGAGTCGGTGCCTGCACAACAAATCCACTGCTCCTGGAGGCTATTTTTTCTTTTTTTGTTACCCTTGTTGTTTATCATTATTATTGTTGTTATTGCTGTCGTTGTTGTTGGATAAGACAGAGAGAAATGGAGAGGGGAGAGGAAGATGGGGAGAGAAAGACACCTGCAGACCTGCTTCACTGATTGCGAAGTGATCCCCCCCTGCAGGTGGGGATCCGGGGGCTTGAACTGGGATCCTTATGCCGGTCCTTGTGCTTTGGACTGCCCAAAAGCTACTGCCAGGTGCCCAGATATATATTTTTAAAATTTTTGAGTATTTTATCTTGTGAGATGAACACTTAATCTGGGATATGTATCTTTGAATGACTTTAAATATTGCTTTCATATACAAAAGATAAGAATATGTCCTAACTTGTACGCCTATTTTAATTTTTCTTGTTTAAGATATGGAGATGATAATCCAAACTAAAGTGATTCCTCCAGAGAGTGTGTGAGTCTTAAGTGCTTTGAATAAGCCATGTAGTTTGAAAATCTCAAATTTTCCTCTATGGTGATAATTGTTATCACTTTTGTGCATATGGTATGACATCTAGTGAGATTTAAAATAATAATTCACCTACTCTTTTACATCAGGATCAGAGAATCAAATTCAAGTTACTGAATTTTTAAGTTCATAAAATTTAGTTTTTGTTTACTTCAATAACAATTTATTAAAGTAGATGCAAAATTTCTGGGTCAGCATGACAGAATGAGTGCATGAAACAATCTCTGCCTTCTGTTCTAAATATATAGCAGTGAGAGATAAAATGTTAAATAATACATGTATATTCATATGCAGTAACAGTTAGAAAAAACACCATGCAGAGAGGAAAATGTACTGATACAGAGAGAGAAGCTACAGGGATTAAGTGGGGACTGAGACACATTCTTCTTTGGAATCTGAGATGGAAGCAGAGCAGGGACTTGAAGGCCTTCTTGAGGGTAAGAACTAAACACGCCCAAGTCTCAGTGAGGAGGGAGATCAAATTTTCTTATCCTCAATGGGGGACACAATCCATTTTATTTGCTTTTAAATGACACCTGTATCCTGTGTTTAAAACCAAGGGAAATGCATTCACTTACCTATCTGAATCCTACTTCTGCCCAACCCTGACGACTGGACCAGGTTTGGAACAATTGCTGGGTGAGAACTGCGAGGTGAAACTGCTGTACCTGACTTGGCTTGACTTTAGATAGCTGGTGAGGCAAGGATGAAGTGACTGACCCTAAGCACCTGGCTTGTGCTGCATTAGTTAGTTTCTAGTTAGTTTCTGTGGGGTGGTTGACATCAAAATGCCTGGCAGTGCTGTAACATCCAGCCAAAGAGGTGTGGAGAGGGATAGGGACAGGGGAAGTGTTAGTCTGTTGAACTTTTGTTGTTACAAAAGCTACTCTGTCTTAAAGACACTTAAAGTATACTTGGCCTGAGACATTGTTGTTACAAAAGCTACTCTGTCTTAAAGACACTTAAAGTATATTTGGCCTGAGACACGGTAAACCAGTGAAAAATGCAAAACGCAAGCTCAGAGAGTAGATCTTAACAGCCTCTCCCAGATAGGCTGCTGCAATTCCCAGGATACTAGCTCCTGGAAAGTCCAGATTCACTCTTATTGTACGCATATAAAAGATAAGTGATCCCCAGGATATAGAACAAGGGCCCAATTGCCCTCAGAGATAGCACAGACCTCATCCAAAAGGAAAGCTAGCCTGTAGTTTGCAGCCACATTATTACAACAAGGCACTTCAGATTTCCTGTTTTCTTCATAGAGTAAATTTTTATGATTCTTCATGACTCTGGTGTCTGTGCTATAATAGCCAAAGGCTAAAGCCAAACGAACTTCTTCACAGAGAACAACAAGCAGTCTTGTCTGATCCTTATTATTCTTGCTAAAGCTGCAATTGTGTTGCCCTGTTTGACAGTTTCAAAAAGAAATTGAGTGAAAATACTCTTGATCAAATCACTAAGGAACAGAATGTTTCAAGTGGGTGTGTCTGGCTAGAATCTCCCTAAAAGGCTCAGAAACAGCATATCAAGAGATTGCTGAATGCTTATTTCCCATAAGAAAAATAACAAAGGCAATCTGAAATCTGGGAGTATTTTGAGGGCAGATGGTATTAGCCTAGTAGTAAACACATTTTTGGCTGCTTCTTTTTTTCCTCCACAGTAGCTATGTTTAATGTGCTGAAAGAAAGCTGTTTGCTTGCAGAATCTTATTATAGAGCAGAAACATACTTGTTCCAGAGATGAAGAATTTAATTGGCTCCAAGTCAAATGATGTTAACAGGTGTCACCTCTCCAATCCAGGACTTTAAATGGGTTCTTATAAACAGGACTGATATGTATTTTTTTCTGACACTTATTTCCAACTATTGTGCAAGACTGTGTGCCTTGATTATTTCCAGCAACTTCAGGGGGTAGTTCACATGTGTTTTGCACAAGTGTTGCCAGTACCACACAGTGCATTTTCTTATTCTTTAGCTCAGGCTGCTCTTGCTACTAGGGCAGGCATAGGGGGGAGCCTGTTTTCTGCCAAGGGCCATTTGGATATTTAAATTATCATTTGTGGGCCATATGAAATTACCAACTTAAAAACTAGCACCTACTGAACCTCAAGTCCTAACTGTGATTGTCCACGGGCTGGGCATTTCACACCCCTGTACTAAGACCTGCACCGCCTAATGTGTTACTACATCTGCCAGCCTCACTCACACCTTATTACTTTTTTCTTTTGTTGATTTAATAATAATGACAAGACTGTAGAATAAGAGGGGTACAGTTCCACACAGTTCCCACCACCAGGGTTCCATATCCCATCCCCTCCATTAGAAGCTTTCCTATTCTTTATCCCTCTGGGACTATGGACCCAGGATCATTATGGGGTGCAGAAAGTGGAAGGTCTGGCTTCTGTAATTGCTCCTCCACTGGACATGGGCATTGACAGGTCAATCCATATGCCCAGCCTGTTTCTATCTTTCCCTAGTGTAGTAGGGCTCTGGAGAAGTGGGGTTCCAGGTCACATTGGTGAGGTCGTCTACCCAGGGAAGTCAGGTTGGCGTTATGGTAGCATCTGCAACTTGGTAGCAGAGTAATGGAGCTGAAGGGTTGACATCCCACTCCTGGTGTCTCTGGACACAATCCGAAGTGAAACATGTTGCAGTGGTACTGGTTGCATTGATTTGGTTAAGATCAGCTGATGCAGTATCAAATAGTATGGATCGAGAGCACCATGAAGGAAAATGAGTGAAGCTCCCTCTGGGAGAAATAATGGGTTTTATAGAGAATGGGGAAGGTTCCTGTTTAGATTGGAGGAATATATACTCAGAACTGAGGTCTATGCATCAAAAAATTTGAGACATTCAATCTGTTTTTCTCCTCTCATTGACTAAATGGTGACTTATATGACTATATGTTAATAGAAGTGTATATTAACACTATTCCCACCACCAAAGGTCAGTGCCCCTACCCCTATACCCCCCCCCCCCATAGTGAAAATCTACCAGAGTTTTTTACTTTGGTGCAATACTCCAAACTCGGTCAAATTTTGCTTTGCGTTTCCCTTTCTGTTCTTCTTTCTCAACTTCTGTCTATGAGTGGGATCATTCCATACTCATCTTTCTCTTATCTCACTTAACATAATTCCTTCTAGCTCTATCCAAGATGGGTTGGAGAAGGTATACTCGTTATTCTTAATAGCTGAGTAGTATTGCATTGTGTATATATACCACAACTTTCTCAACTACTCATCTGTTGTTGGACACCTGGGTTGCTTCCAAGTTTTGGCTATGACAGATTGGGCTGCTATGAACATAGGTGTCACATACCTTTTTGGTTGGGTGTTATGGAGTCCTTAGGATATATCCCTAGGAGAGGTATTACTGGATCATATGGAAGGTCCATTTTTAGCTTTGTGAGGACTCTCTAGACTGCTCTCCACAGGGGTTAGACCAATTTACATTCCCACCAGCAGTGTAGGGGAGTTCCTTTGTCCCCACATCCTCTCAATCATTTGTTGTTACTGTCATTTTTGATGTATGACATTCTCACAGGGGTGAGATGGTATCTCGCTGTTGTCTTTATTTGCATGTCTCTGACAATTATTTGGAGCAACTTTTCATATGTCTATTGGCCTTCTATATCTCTTCTGTTTGTTTTTTTTAATATTTAATTTATTTATTTTTGAGAGCGATGCAGAGAAAGACACAGAAACACCAGAGCACTGCTCAACTCTGGCTTATGGTGGTGCAGGGGATTGAACCTGGGACTCAGGAGCCTCAGGCATGAGAGTCTGTTTGCATAACCATTATGCTGTCTCCCCCGCCCCTTCTGTATCTCTTCTGTAGTGAGCTCCTTACAGGACAGGGACTAACATGGTGACTCTGAGCTACATGCAATGGAATGACCTCCTGCTCTCACTGTCACTGAGCCACATGATCTTGGTCACATCCCTTCAGAGCACTTTCCTCTCCCAGGTGGTGTCTGGGTCTTTCTAAGAGTCACTTTAGTGTTGGCCTCCACTTCCTCCACTTGTGTTTGCCAGGTATGCTCAGAAGCTTTGGCTTGGGGTGGGAGAGGGGATGGTAGTGGCGCAAGCTGAGTCCCTCATTGTATGTCCTCAAGCAGCTATTAGAATTCTTCCCAGGTTCCATGCACTGCTGGAAATGCAAGACATTGTCTGTGCCCATGAAATTAAATTTCAAGTAGTAAGACAAAAAAATCACACATGCACCACAAATGGTTGAGAATATAGATAACCCTCATTATGTTTTCAGCAAGGTATTATTGATCACCCTCCATGGTTCAGTGCATATCCAATAGCTGAAGTATGCTGCACCCCCCCCCCCCAAGTTCCAGAGGCTGTCAGAAGCTTCCAAAAGGGGGGAAGTCTACTGTGTGTTCAACAAACAAAAAGAATATAGTTTTATCTTCTTGTGGTTTGTTTAAAAAATACTTATTTTAGTATGCTGAAAAGTACATACAGTAAAGTGATATGTTAGCACTTGCAGATAGTTTGTTAAGATACATATATTTCTGTTGGTAGATGTGTTAATTTTTTTGAATTTTTATTTATAAAATGGAAATATTGACAAAAACCATAGGATAAGAGGGGTACAACTCCACACAGTTCCCACCACCAGAATTCCGTACCCCATCCCCTCCCATGAAAGCTTTCCTGTTCTTTATCCCTCTGGGAGTATGGACCCAGGATTGTTATGGGGTGCAGAAGGTGGAAGGTCTGGCTTCTATAATTGCTTCCCTGATGAACATGGGTTTTGGCAGGTGGATCCATACTCCCAGCCTGTCTCTCTCTTTCCCTAGTGGGGCGGGACTCTGGAGAGGCAGGGCTCCAGGACACATTGGTGAAGTTGTCTACCCAGGGAAGTCAGGTTGGCATCATGATAGCATCTGGAACCTGGTGGCTGAAAAAGAGTTAAGATATAAAGCAGAACAAATTATTTAATAACAATTGTTTAAATTCTGATAATGAACCTAAAGGCTGGAATATTGCAGATGAAGATTTGGGATCTCCGTTTTGGAAAAGGCTAGTAGGACTATTTTAGGTATATTCCAAGGGGCCCATGGCTTTACTAGTTTTTGCCTGAGCCTGCTATCTAATATGTAGGTGGACCCAGGTTATTGTCTGGGGATATGGTGTCATAGTTGGAAAAAGGGCTAGAAAGCTGGATCAGGGAAGAGAGTAGCTCCCAAATATGGGAAAAGTATGTAAATATTGTTAATTGTAACCCCCATGGATTTGTTCTGGGGCCCATATTCAGCACGGGAGCCTGTGTAACCTCTGCATCCCTGTAGGTCTGAGCTCACATTCTGTGTTCTCAGCCAGGAACATTCCAGGCTACACTAATTTCAGGACCCATCTTCGTTGAATGGTAGAGTATGTTGTCCAACTTCCTTTCAGAGAATGGAACATTCCCTACCATTGTTGATCCACATTGAGGGCCAGGTCCAATAGGGGCCCACAAAGGGCTCCATTATATTGTTCCTGATGGAGATAACCAGTGACAGTGGTGAGAGGGATCTGTTAGAGGTCCCATCATGTCTCTGTGGGAATCCCAGGACTCCCTGACGAAGGCCCTAGGTGATAGAGTGGCCAGGTAGTGACCAAAGAGTCAAAATTAAAGTTATGCCGGTCTCTTGCCCATATCCAGCTTTTGTAGTCCTTACTTTGCCTGACAAGGTTAGCTTTGGAGTGGTGGAGGGAAGTGAAATAGGAAGTAGTTGAGGAGGTCTAAGTAGAAACTATCTGACTAGTTACTTTATCGTGTCTTTTTCCCCCCTTTTTGTTGCCCTTGTTTAACATTGTTGTGGTTATTGATGTTGTTGTTGGATAGGACAGAGAGAAGTGGAGAGAGGAAGAGAAGACAGAGGGGGAGAGAAAGACAGACACCTGTAGATCTGCTTCACCACCTGTGAAGCGACTCCCCTGCAGGTAAGGAGCCAGGGGCTTGAACTGGGATCCTTACACCAGTCCTTGCGCTTTGCACCACGTTTGCTTAACCCGCTGCCCCACTGCCCAACTCCCATGGTATCTTTTTTAGGTCTTTCTACTTGCTTGTTACATTTATTAATTCATTGCAAACTATTATGCACTTTTGCTTTAAGGTATATATTTTCCCCTAACTTATGGATACATGTGTACACATGCCCTATCTTATGGGCCCTGGTCTATATGTAGGTTTTGAGGCTTTGTTAGGAAGTGCACTACATGAAATGGAATTAAGGAGTCCTATGAGCTAGGAAAGGTCTCACCAAAGTAATGAAGCTGAAGGGCTGACACTCCACGCCTGACGTCTCTGGACACAATCCAAAGTTTAACATGCCGAGGTATGGTACTGGTTGCATTGATTAGGTTGGGAACAGCAGATGCATTGTCAACTGTGTGAATTTGAGAGAAGCATGCAGGAAAGTGGGCCCCACCCCAGAGGTTCCAGGATTGGGAGAAATATGGGTTTTGTAGAGAGTGGGAAAGGTTCCTCCTGCCTTAGGGTTTAAGAAGGCAATAAATAGTTATTGCTATAACCAAAGTATTTGGCAATTGGGTTAATTTTGAAAATTCCATGGTTAGGGTTTGCTGTATCATACAAGACCTCACCATAATTTATGTCCTTTAATGCTATTTATGTATAGCTGTGTCTTATAAAGTGACACTACCAGTTGCTTCTATTCTTCCTGATCTAAGCTTATAGGTGACTTAATATTTCAAAGAACAAGTCATTATTAGAGATGTATTAACAGGGGCCAGGTGGTAGGTAGCAGGTTAAGCACACCTGGCACAGACCGCAAGGACTGGCTCAAGTATCCCAGTTTGAGCTGCTGGCTCCCCACCTGCAAGGGGGTTGGTTCACAAGCGATGAAGCAGATCTGCAGGTGTCTGTCTTTCTCCCCCTCTCTGTCCTCCCCTCCTCTCTCAATTTCTCTCTCTCCTAGCTAGCCAACAATGACAGCAAAAACAATAGTAATAACAACAATAACAATGAAAAACAACAAGGGCAACAAAAGGGAAAAAATAGCCTCCAGGAGCAGTGTGTTCGTAGTGCAGGCACTGAGCCCCAGCAATAACCCTAGAGGAAAAAAAAAAAGAAAAGAAATGTATTAACAATTTGAGCCCACTGTTAAAATTAAAATTCAATCTGATTACTAATTTGGAGTCTTAAGTGCTTATATTGAAGGAATAGGTACTCAAAGTTATGGTCTATGCATCAAAATTTATAATCAAAAAGGGTAGAGATGCAATGCACAAGCCGGGTTCAAGCCCCCAGTCCCCACCTGCATGGAGAAAGTTTTGCATGTGGTGAAGCAGGGCTGCAATTGTCTCTCTGTCTCTCTCTCTACCACCCCCTTCCCTTTCAATTTCTGGCTGTCTCTATCCAATAAATAAATAAAAATGAAAAAAAATTTAAAGGGTGGAGGGTCTTGGGCTGGAAGGTTTTTTTTAAAAAAAATTAGTTTTCTTATTTTTAAAAAATATTTATTCCCTTTTGTTGCCCTTGCTGTTTATTATTGTTGTAGTTATTATTGTTGTTGTTACTGATGACATTGTTGTTGGATAGGACAGAGAGAAATGCAGAGAGATAGGGAAGACAGAGGGGGAGAGAAAGACACCTGCAGACCTGCTTTACCACCTGTGAAGCGACACCCTTGCATGTGGGGAGCTGGGGGCTGGAACTTAGATCCTTACTCTGGTCCTTGAGCTTTGCGCCACTTTCCCTTAACACACTGCGCTACCCGTTGACTCCTCTAATTTACTTATTTTTATGAGAGAAAGAACAGAGCACTGATCATCTCTGTCATATGTGGTACGAGGGATAAAACCTGAACCTCATACATCCAAGGCCTGTGCTCCAGAACAGATGTGATCCTGGCCCTGGAGAGTACTTTCTTCAGCACACAGAACAGACCTGCACTTGGTGGTTAGGGGCACAGGCTGGGTTATGGCTTCCAGTCAGCGCCATCACCTACTAACTCTTAAGAACTTTGCCGAAGTCCAGCCTCTCTGGGTCTGAGTTTCTCCTCTGGGAAATGGAACTCCTTATGCCTACCTCCCAGTGTTGTTGCAGTGGTTAAATAAGTGATATATGTTTAGTAAGTGCTAGTCTCTATTATTGTGGTTGTTGTTATTATTTTAGCCCTAAGTAAAGCTCTCTGTCTTCCTCCCTCTTCTCCCTCCTTCTTGTTTTGCTGGGACTTCAGTGCTTGCACTATTCCACCACTCCAGGTGGGATCCTTTTTTTTTTTTTTTTTTTTTTTGCCTCCAGGGTTATTGCTGGGGCTTAGTGCCTGCACCATGAATCCACTGCTCCTGGAGGCCATTTTCCCCCCTTGTTGTTATAGCCTTATTGTGGTTATTATTGTTCTTGTTGGATAGGACAGAGAGAAATGGAGAGAGGTGGGGAAGACAGAGAGGGGGAGAGAAAGATAGACACCTGCAGACCTGCTTCACTGTTTGTGAAGAGACTCCCCTGCAGGTGGGGAGCTGGGGGCTCAAACCGGAATCCTTACACCCGTCCTTGCGCTTTGCGCCATGTGCACATAACCTGTTGTGCTACTGCCCAACCTCTCCCCCCTTTTTTAAATTTATTATTATTATACATAAAGAGGAGAGACCACAGCACTGCTTCAGTGGTCATGAATCTTCCCCTCTTGAGTGGTGCTCCTGTGTGATAGCCAGGTGCTCACACTGAGGTCCTCACACGTGGAAAAGTGTGAGCTCTAACAGGTCATCAGGTCAAGCCTTCTGGGTGACCTTCAGTGCCTTACACACACGTCATGGAGAGCTGTTTGCCCTCTTGGCGCAGAAAGAAACTTGGGACTCCTATGGTCTTTCTGGTGCGACTGTGATGTGACTTCTGTGTGCTGCCTTGGTGCTCTTTGTGTGCTTCCTTTCTTCTCTGGGCTGCAGTGGCCCTGTCCTGTGCTGTGACTTCCTGTATAACGACAACACTGTTCTGAATCTAGCAATGTTCTCTTGGTACCCATGGAGCAATTGTGTGCATGGTGGTGGAGTCACCTCCATATTGGCAGGAACTGAACAGGATCTGAGAGGCTCACAGGCGGAGAGTAAATCAGGGACTCTAAGCTGCACCTGCCATCACTCTCCTTCCTTTCACTCACTGTGGAGGATTTTTACATTAATGTCATGTGTGTGACACTGTCTACTATTCATTAATGGAAAGAGAAGGGGCAGCTTTATGGTGCACCCCATTGAGCATACATGTTACTATGTGCAAGGAAGGAGCAGGACTCAAACCCCCCACTCCCCACCTACAGGGGGGAAGCTTCACAAGCGGTGAAGCAGTGTTGAAGGTTTCTCTCTCTCTCTCTCACTTTCTCCTCCTTCCCTTTCAGTTCTTTCTGTTCTGTCAAATAAAAAATAAATATATAAAAAAGGAATCAGTGAGAGAGAAAAAATAGAAACAAATGGCCACCAGGACTGGTAGATTCATCTTGCAGGCATTAGGCCCCAGTGATAACCCTGATGACAAAAAGAAGGGAGGGAGAGAAAAGGGAAAAGAGATGGTTTGAAAAAGAGAGAGAGAAAGATGGAGAGAGAGAGAGAAATGGTTTGCACTTGTTCAAGAGGAAGGATCTCCTTTCTCAATCAGATATTAATTTTAATTTCTGTGAGTGAAAGGGAACATCTACTGGCTATGGTTCAGCATGTGGGCCAGGCAGACTGTGGACTTGATGCATTTATAAATACTAGTGCAGTATTATATCTTAGTGGTGGAATTTATATGTAATATCAATTATCCTGCCCATAGCTCTTTAAGATAATTATTAATACCCCTGTTTTATACATATGAGAACTGAGATCTAGGAAGGATACATAGCATTCTTAATATTACATACTAAGTAGAAACTTCAGAATTTATGAATTTTTCCTTTTTGTTTCTTTAAGGTCCATGGGCTTTCTACTTTACGACAGTATCTTACAAGGGTAGTTTCCTCCAAATGGCTTGGACTGCAATTTTTCAGTTGTGAATTCTATGCAGATTCGGTCAGTGAGCACTTCTTCCTGAGCTCTTGGGGACTTCACTTGGTTATTGTTGCAGCAGTGGCATGGAGAGAACTCTAGGAAGTAGGATTTCCTAGTTGTGTGTTCATAGGATGGTGGAAGAGGAGCCGGTGTGAGGCTGGGAAGGTGCAGAAGGCGCCCTGATGGACACTCTCAGTACTGGGATGTGCTAGGAGCTTATCGCCTTTTATCCAGGCCTTGCTAAATTTCTTGCAGTGTCTTACTTGTAAAATTCACAGACTGACTTAAGGTCTTCACTTTCAAAATAAAAAGGTCAATGGAGTGGGGAATAAATGAAGTGGTTTACTTGTAAACCAGCAGCAGAGTTCAGCATCAGTAATTCCCAGAGGGTGAAATGTCTTACACCTAACAGTATATATGGTGGGGGTGGTGTGAGGGCTGATAAGTGCCAGTAGGTCTTCTATGTCATTGTCCTTGTGAGTTTTGTTTTCTTGATAATATTGACTCCTGATTACATTCAAGATTCATAGGAAATAATGTCAAAGGTTAATTAATATATCTTCCTCCATAGAGATAGAACAGCACCTTGATAAAAAGTTGATAAAGAATCAGTGTTGTTACGTCATGGGCATTGTTCACAGAAATAAAAATATTGGGGCTAGGTGGTGGTGCACCTGGCAGAGCTCACATGTTAACCATGCACAAGGACCTGGGTTCAATCCCCAGTTTCCCACCTGTGTGTGTGTGTGGGGGGGCTTACATATGGGGAAGCAGTGCTCCAGGTGTTTCTCTCACTGTCCCTTTTTTCCCTCTCAATTTCTATCTCTATAAAAATAAAAAAAGAAAAAAGGAAGAGAAGAAAGAAAGGAAGAAAATGGATGCCAATAGCAGTTAACTCATATGAAAGCACGAAGCCCCAGTGATATACCCCTGATGGCAATTTAAAAAAAAATGAAATGGAAATATCAATAAAAACAGCAGAATAATTAAGATTGGATTGGGAGAAAAAAAGAGACTGAATTAAAAGAGATGGATTTGCTCTCACTTTTAAGTTTGAAGTCATTTTCAGTTTTTTTTTTGTTTTTTTTTTGAGACAGGAGCATCAGCGTGACATCTATGGTACTCTATTTGTTGTCATACTTCTTACTTTTATGTGGTGCCAGGGAGAAGCCCAGGGTCTTATGTATGCAAGACATGTACTCTACTGCTGAATTACCTTCCTCACCCTCAGTAATGTTTTTTTAATGGGCATGTAAATCAGATTCTCTCATAGTCCTTTATTTTTAAAAAATTAAAGATTCTGTTTATAATTTGTATTTTTTTATTATTTATTTATTTGCCTCCAGGATTTGCCTAGGCTCAGTGCCTGCACCACGAATCTACTGATGGAGGTCTCCCCCCCCCCTTTTGTTGCCATTGTTGCTTTATCATTGTTGTGGTTATTATTATTGTTGTTGATGTTGTCATTGGATAGGACAGAGAGAAATGGAGAGAGGAGGGGAAGACAGAGAGGTGAAGAGAAACATAGACACCTGCAGACCTGCTTCACCACCTGTGAAGCGACCCCCTTGCAGGTGGGGAGCCGGGGGCTCGAACTGGGATCCTCTGTACACCAGTCTTTGTGCTTGGCACCATGTGTGCTTAATACACTGCACTGCGGCCCGACCCCTGTATTTATTTATTAAATTATGATAGAAATGGAGATAAATTGGGAGGGAAAGAAAGACAGAAAGACACCTGCAGCACTGCTTTACTACTTGTGGAGCTTCTCCCCTGCAGGGTCTCAGGGACTTGAGCCTGTGTCCTCATGCATGATAATGTGTGCACTCTGCAGTTGCACCACCTCCTGACCCTCTTCTCATAACCCTTTAAATTGTTGTTAGGTGACTTTGGGTGGCTTGCCTGTTCCTTGTAGTTGTCCTTTTGTAATTGTCCAGGTTTTCTTTTTCAGACAGAAACACACACAAGCACCACAGCAACTGAAGCTGACCACAGTGTTGCAAGACCTAGACTTGAACCTGAGCCGTGGTCTTAGCGAAGCAGGCATCCTGTCAGAGGAGCTATCTTGTTGGGCTTGTCTGTATCTCTGGAGAGAGTAGGATCACACTAATGATCAAGCTAAATACTGAGTGTAATCCAACTGTCTCTGTCTTAACAAGAGAAGGCACTGATATGGAAGCTTCTGAAGTCTCTGTCTGGGGGTCTGTCGAAGTGCTGGCACAGAACTGGCACAGCTGCTGGTTTATGTTGGATAAGCTTAGATCTGGTGGCTAGATAGATAGATGGAACTGATACATGAATAAGCAATGGGAATTTCTTTTAGTTGCATTTGGATTTACAAATGCAACAAAATTGACAGAATGTTTTGGCAAGCTGCCTTGTGATAAGTTAATATTTCCCCACTGTGTCCAACATACTAAATGTTGTAGAACTAGTTCCTGGTCTTACAAGCACTAAAGAAGTATTTGCCCCACACAGGTATGCTATCATGGTATAGTTTGAATGACTTGACTGTAAATTTATCAAAAAAAGAATGTCCTATTCCTTTGCCAAATATACCTTTAAAATTTGAGATTGTATCAAAGTAACTCCAAACATGAGTAAAAAATAATATAAAAAAATCTCCCTCTTTGATGGGACTAGAGGCAACTAGATATTTAAACATTTTTAACATTTCTACACTATCTTGTTAATTGTATGGAACATAATTTTGAGTGGTTTTTAAAAAGAAAGGAACAGGCGTGGCTTGGTAACTGGAAAAACATTCCTAGCATTTGAGAGTCTGGCAAGGACTTAGAGGCAAAGACAGAAATCCGACTACATTCAAGCAGGGTTCCAGATGGCAACAGTTAACTGCCAGTGTTCAGTTGCACTGTGATTATTACATACGATCTGTCACTGCAGCAAGCTCTCTTTTTTATGAGGCTGTGTCAACAGAATATTGTATTAAGAATTTCCATTGTTGGGCTTATGCTGAAAAGAAGAAATGAAAAGCCTTTTTTTCTTTTTCCATGCGGATCAGTGGGCAGAGGTTTGACTATGAACAAAGGCTGTGAAGGGAGTATTATTTATGACTTCTGGGAAACAATTAGTTTGTTCCTAAGTGGGGATTCAGAAAGGAGATTTGCTCTGTTATCTATAAAGTAGAGATTTTTCAGAGCAAACACAATTGCTGGGGTGTGTTTACAGCATCTAATGGATGTGCATCCTAGTGCAATTAAATACTTCACAGGCTTCCTTTACCCCCTAGATATCTGAAATGTGGACTGTAAACTTTCTTCTTCTTGTTGTTAACAGTCTAGTGATAGTGTTCATATTTGAAAGTTGTAGTTTTGAAGTCTTTTCAGATGTGTTCTGTAATGCAGGATTTTTACTATTCACCAATTTTCTTTCTGTCCCCTAGTATAATCAAAATGATTGAGTTTTACTCTATGAGTTGAATGCTGTACTCATGTACTGATTGAGAAATATATTCCAGGGCTTCTTCCACTGCTGTTTCAAATGAAGCTACATATTAATGTGTAAAGTTGCAATGTGTAACTGAGTGCGTAAGTAACACGGAGCAACTGAGATCACTTTTCTTGTTTGAACTAAAGATAGTTTTGAAGAGCCTACAAATGTCTGTTGAATTCTGGAGACTGTGCACACCAGGGTTGTGCTTGGGAACGTGTGTTTTGGGTGTGTATGTGTGTGTGCATGCAAGACACATCTCACTAGCTAAGGACGTGAGTGATAAAGTGCAGTCACACTTTTATACTCTCAACTGCTGAGAGTGGGGGCTGCCAGGTACAGCATTCATTTAATATAACTACTTGGTCAGTTTTGGCTTGTGGTATTTTAAAATACTTGTAGAGACATTTAGGAAGCTATACAAGATAAAACTTAAAACCTAGATCAATTGTATCAAAAGTCAGTTGGAAAAAGAAAATTTAAGTCTTCAGGGTATTAATGCAGATTGACAGCCAAACAAACAAAGTCTTAGGTACCCCTAAACACAGCTTCAAATGGTTGTAGGTTGTTCCTTTGAGATTTGGTCAGTGACATCACAGTGATTGTCACTTCCCTCAGGCTACTTTAGGCTCTGCCCAGAGCCGGGGGGCCCAGAAGCCCTGGGAGAAGTAGAAGTTGGAGAGAGAAGCCTAGCAACCAGGTGTGTGTCCTTGACCCTCTTCAGGTAACAGCAGGACTTTATGCTTAGGGTGTGTGTGTGTGTGTGTGTGTGTGTGTGTGTGTGTGTGTGTGTGTGTGTGTACAGAAGTTACAAAAAGACAAAGGGCTATTAATGAAATAGGAAGTGCCTGTTGTGTTTAGTTCTTAAGCTGTGAATTGAATGCTGGTGGCTTTTTTTTTTTTTTTTCACCACATGTTATGCACTTTTACCCTTCTTTTTAAAAATCTTTATATCAGAGGAAAGTCTGCCTTCCCGTTGTTACTCAAAAAAAGTAGTGTTGGCGGACAGGCAGTGGTGCACTGGGTTAAGCACACAGTTAAGCTCAAGGACCCACGTAAGAATCCTCGTTCAAGGAACCCCTATTTCCCCACCTGCAGGGGCCCGGGTCACTTCACAAGGGGTGAAGCAGGTCTGCAGGTGTCTATCTTTTTTTTCTCCCTCTCTTTGTCTACTCTCCCCTCTCAATTTCTCTCTGTCCTATTGAGTTTATAAAAAAAAACAACAACGCCAGAAGCAGTAGATTCGTAGTGCTGGCACCGAGCCCTACCAACTGAAGGCAAAAGAAGAAGAAAGTAGTGTCAAACTTCCTGTCCAAGTTATCTAGAGCTCTTTGTAATTTCTCCTACATGATCATCACTTTGAATCATATAGTATGATCTTAACTCAGGGAAGACTTAACATGAAGTCAAAACTGTTTTTGCACCTTAACAGCAGAAAAATGGCAGTCTGCTGAGCTGAATTTCTCCCTGACTTTGGGTCATCCTTCCTAAAGGGTGACAATGAATGTGAGTGATAGGCCAGTCCATCTCTCACAGCAGGCTGAACCTGATTCTTCAGGATTTCTCACTTTCTGTTTTCTGTTCACTTGAAAATTAGTTGTTTTTATTTGAGTCATTAAAAACATAGGACGAATATTTAAGTTCATCATCAAAATGCTAGAAATAGTAGGAGATAACCCCAGGAGACAAAGAAATGTGATAGGTAACCTGTCAGCTTGGAGAGTACTAACCTATGTGTAAAGTGTGTAAAACATGGAGTTTGAACAAGTCTGAGGAGACATTTGTGTAACTATCACCCCAGGTAAGAAGCAGATGGTTGTCTTCACCCTAACTGTCCAGGCCTCAGTCTGGTCACCTCTACTTTCTACCCCACTTCAGGTCTTCACCGGCCTGTTGAGATACTGCTTGTCCTTGCTTTTCTGTATAATTTTACCCTCTGTGTCTATACACCTAAGCAATATGATTCCATCCCGTTTTTTTTTTCTTCTTCATGTAGATGGAATCATACTCTGCTTTCATAAATTCTTCTTTTGCACAATGATTTTGAGACTATCCTTTCTTGTATGTTATTTTAATTCATGTATTTCCTTAGCTTTAGAGCATTCAAATATCTGAATACTCCATAATTCATCATTCTGTTGTGAATGAATGTCTCAGTTATTTTCAACTTGGTGATGATGTTGCTGTGAATGTTCTTTTTAAAAAATGTAATTTATTTATTCAGGTGAGATAGTTCCACATGAGAGAGAAGAATGAAGCCCCACTATAGTGCATACAGTGCAGAGACCTACCCAGAACCCTAAGGCATGCAAATTCTGTGCTCTGCCGGCTAAGCTATTTCTCAGACCATGTTGTGAACACTCATATCTAAGAATCCTTTACTCGTATGCTTCTATTTTTAGAACAGAAGTACAATTTCTGGATAGTAGAGAATGAGCTTATCAACCTTAGGAAAAATGAGAAATTGTTTTCAAAAAATGGTTGAAATGCACATTAATGTATAGACAGGGTAATTAATTATATTAATAATCCATTCTTGTAATCATTCCTATGGGGGTACTCACAATTTTAGCAACTAGTTTTATTCTACCAGTTCTAGTTCTGCCTGTATCTTGGCATGTACCATTCCAAACAGTTCATTCTCTTTCTCAAAATCATTTTATTAACTGTAATCTTGGAAGAGATGAAAATCACAATATCACATGCCTCAATTTGTCGTGAAGTTTGGAATTGTGAAGGTCACAGGGCTATGGACAGCTTTTAATTATTGTTTCTATTATGTTGCTGTTGGCCTCTCTTCATGATTCCCTTTAGATAAGAAGTTAGTTTAAGAGGCAGATTTGGTGAGCTCATTGTTTTGCCCTCTCTGAATTGTTTTTTAAGGTTTGTATATTTATTCACCATGAGAAAAAGGGTAAAAGAGGAGAGACAGACAGACAGGCAGAGAGAGAGAGAGAGAGAGAAAGGGAAAGAGAGAGGGTGAGAGAGAGACTCACAGAAAACTGCTTAGTTGTGCCACATGATAGCTAGAGATTGAATCTAGGACCTAAGTCATACAACTGGGTGTTCTAACAGGCTGAGCTATTTCCTTGCTCCCCTGAATTGGCTGTTTCTGACCATTATAAATGAGGTCTGATTGTTTTCTCATTTTTCTTTATGTCTTCAGAGCACTCCCAAACACTTGGATGTCTAAACCAGGACTTGCTTTTCTTCATACACCCACAGAGTGGCTTGTGCCTGTGATTCCCATTCCTTTGCCTCCTGACTCCTTGCAGTGGTTGATCACTTTCTCCTTTTCCTATCCACTTATGCCTTCTTACACCGTCCACATTCTGTAATACCTGCATTCTCTTGCTTGCTTTCTAATTACTGCATGAATTCTCATTGACAGTTCACCGCGCCTTTCATTTAGAGAGCCAAAAGATAGATATGAATTAAAGGGAAAGTGAATCATTATTGGCCATATTTAAAACCATGATTCAGCAAACTACTAGCTGAAATCATCTAACATGAACTAATTGCCAACAGTTACTTACTATGAAAAGTGACTATTTGGTTTAATTGTACTGTTAATTTGGTCCACTAGTTATAAAGGCAGGAGTTACAGTTAATAATTCAGACAGGTTAAATTGCAAAAAAAAATTAAAAAATAACCATGTAGTCCAAGAGTTTGTTTATAATCCTCCCTAAGCCCTGAACTCCTACTCTTAGCAAAGAAGCAAAGCATCCTCTGTAAACTTTTTCATTCCCTAGTAGGCTTTTGTCCTGAATATCTAAATATTCCCTTTAATATTAAATTCATTTGCTAAGTTATGCCACATCACTGAAAATAAGAATCTGATTAGTTGTATTGCACATATTCACCAAGTGTGGTTGCTTACACGTACTATCTGTACATTTATAATGATAATAGCCCTGCTTTTTGAAATGTTTACAGGCTAGGCACATCCTGGACTAAAAATAGCTGGCACAAACCCTTATTGAAATAGAAGTCCCCGTGAGACTAACACTTGCTCTTTGGACTGCATGTCTGTTATGCGAGGGACTTCTGGTTGACCCTAAAAGGCACTGTGCCCAGTACAGGACTTGTCAGAGGCCTAGCAGCTGTTGAAAATATTTCATACTTTTTCCAGAGTCATCTGAGACCTACAGCAGCCGTAAGCCTGAAAAAGTATGGTATCCCATTTCTTTTCTTTTTTTTTTTTAATTTTTTTAATTTTATTTTATTTTAATTTATTCCCTTTTGTTGCCCTTGTTGTTTTATTGTTGTAGTTATTATTATTGTTGTCGTCGTTGTTGGATAGTACAGAGAGAAATGGAGAGAGGAGGGGAAGACAGACACCTGCAGACCTGCTTCACCGCCTGTGAAGCGACTCCCCTGCAGGTGGGGAGCCGGGGTTCGAACCGGGGTCCTTATGCTGGTCCTTGTGCTTTGCGCCACCTGCGCTTAACCCGCTGCGCTACAGCCCGACTCCCGGTATCCCATTTCTATATGTAATTTAAAGCAAGAACAGTACTAAACAGTACTGTTTTTTGTTTGTTTGTTGTTGTTGTTGTTTTCTCTATTCTGGTGAGCATGCTTGCTTAGCAAAGTGAGACCGGGAGATAGCTCATTGATAGAGCACACAGTTTACGTTGTGTGAGAGCTAGGTTTGAGAGCCCCCGGCCACCACATGGAAGTTCCATACAAAGGGGAAGCTTCTTGTACCTTTTTTTTTTTTTAATCTTTATTTATTTATTGAATAGAGACAGCCAGAAAATGAGAGTGAGGGGTGATAGACAAGAGAGACACCTGGAGCACTGCTTTACCATTTGTGAAGCTTTCCCCCTGCAGGTAGTGACCAAGGGCTCGTACCTGGTCCTTGCACACTGTAACATATGCCCAACAAGATGTGCTACCACCCAGCCCCCACTCTTGTAACTCTTTACAAAACAATGTGAAATTTCACTTTGTTTTTTTATTTTTATTTATAAAAAGAAAACATTGATAAAGCCATAGGATAAGAGGGGTACAACTCCACACAATTCCCACCAGCAGAACTCTGTATCCCATCCCCTCCCTTGGTAGCTCTCTTATTCTTTACCCCTCTGGGTTTTTAAGAGTTGAAATGCCCATTTCTGGGTGCTACTCGGCTGAACATCATATTGTGTTGTATGAGATTTCATTGTGTTATTTGCCATTATGAAGAACGATACACCTCACTTCCATTTTTGTAAATTATTCTTGGTGTTTAAATTCATTTTTTCTGTCTTTAATAAAAAAATATTTTAAAAAGGGGGAGGCTTCATAAGCAGTGGAGCAATGCTGTGGTCTTCTGCCTGTCCCTCACCTTCTATCTAAAAAAATTAATCTGCTAAGAGCAATGAAATTATGCTTGCACAAAACCTCAGTGAACATTCTGGTGGCAAACTGGGAAGAAAAGGTTAGTAGAGCAACATCCCAGTGTACATACAGAGAAATCAGAGAGAAAAAAGATGTACTTTTTTGTAGTTGATCTAAAGTACCAGTGTGACCATCACAGGAGAAAACAGACAAACAAACAAACAGGGCTATGTAGGTCTTTGCAGTATGAGGCAGAAAACTCAGGCTTTCAGAGAAATAAAAACACACGGTAATATGTGTGCACTTACGTGTGTGTGTGTGTGTGTGTGTGTGTGTGTGTGTGTGTGTTTCATAATGTATAGAACTGACTCATGGGATTGTTGAGGCTGGCAAGTTCCAAACTGACAGACTAGAGCAGCAGGCTTGGGACTCTGAGAAGACCTATAGCTTGGCTGGAGACCAGGCTTTTGACATAGAGATGTTGACAGGGTTAGTTTCTTCTGGACCTCTCTCTTTGGCTTGCTAGTCCCCTTATTTTCCCCATGTCTTCATGTGGACTTGTGTTTGTACATGTCTGCTTCCTGGTCTGTTCTTCTCATAAAACACCAGCCATAATGGGTTAGGGTACATCTTATTGGTCTCATTTTAACTTGTCTCTTAAAAGACCCTACTTCTAATTGCCACCATAATCTGTAATCTGGAGATTACTGCTTTGGTATCTGAATAGATGGTAGACGGCACAGTTCAGCCATTAACGCTCTGCTCTTCCATAGCCTTCTATTTCCTTGAGTGTGCTTGCTAATTTCCAGTGTTCTCTTTTCTTCCCTCTCCTTCCCCCTTGTTTTCTTTGCTACTTCCTGTTAGGAGGTGAGGACAAGCAGAAGGTCTTTGGTGTGCCCCCAGAAGTCTGCCTTCAGTCCTCCCCGAGACTCTCCGAGATGGAGCGATCCACCCGAGAGCTGTTTCTCAACTTCACCGTTGTTCTGGTCACGGTTATCCTCATGTGGCTCCTCGTGAGGTCCTATCAGTACTGAGAAGCCATGCCAGCTCTGGGCTAACTGCCTCTCTCCTCAGCTTCCTGCTTTGTGCCCCCCACCCCATATCCAACTGCTGTCATGGGCTGTATGTCTGGGTATCTCGAAGCTCTTCTGACCTGCACACACCACGCTATCTGAGGTGCCTATAGGGCTAAGGTCAGTTGTTGACTAGAGATGCTGTTCTCAAGGTCTGCCGAGTATTTGCCAATGAACTTTAGATTTATCCCCAGCTCTTACTGCAAATGTGTTAGACAAGCCAGAAGATTAAAATTAAACTGGATTCATGTGATGTAGAACTGTAACAAGCCCCTGATCTGTCTCACCACACATCCTTCAACCCACGCTGTCTGCACCCAACTAGAAATCAACTCAGCAGAAGAAAGAAGTGTTAGAGGAAGCCTTTGTCAGCCCCTGTAGCTGTCATGTGAATAAAATTAAGTCAACCACAAACATGGCTTTTAGAATGTATTTTTGCTTCTATTTGTGCTGTTGTGTTTGACCCTTGGCTGGGACTGAAGTGACAAATGCTACAGTATTTCTAGCATTTGAGATAAGCCAAGATGTTCCAACTGCTAAGGATTTGAACCAAGTCAGTTACAAGTATCACATTTCAGATAATTCCATTGGTTTAGTAATCCTCAAGCATTCTCTCTAAATTACTCCTAAGGGCAGCGGGAGAATAAATTCTTTCTACGAGGGGATCTGGAGCATAGCCTGATGTGTCTCCTAAAAGCTCAACATTTCTTTGAATTTTGTATTTACTCTTTACAATTATAAGGAGTGTATGTCTTGGTCTATAATACCTGCATGCTTGCTTTAATATCAGTATTTTAAGGGTATATTTACTTTATTATGAGAGAGAGAATGAGTGAGGAGAGTGTGAGGACCAGAGCACTGCTCAGCTCTAGCATAAATTGTGTCAGGGATTGAGCCTGTGTCCTCTAGTGTCTCAAGCATGCCAGTTGGTGCTCTGGAAGGCTAAGCTATCTCTGTGGTTCTTAGTGTAAATGCTTAAAATGACTTGCCATTGAATAAAGCTAAAACAGGAACCACAGTATTAAGAGAAACATATTTGGTTATTATCACTGTGCAAATAGAACTTCAAGAGTAGCGTATTCCTGGTTGGTTATTATTATTGTGCAAATAGAATGAACTGGTCATCAATAAATTACAATTACAACACAGAGAACAGAAAACATGTGATCATATATTTATGAGACATAACCCCAGAGCTACCTCGTGTAGCATGGCACCTTCCATGTGACCTAGACCACACACATGGCCAACTGTGTGCCCTACTTGATGGACAAAATGGGCATTTTCCCAGCTTCCAGGGGCTTTTTCAGATAGAGGAGGAGAAACACCGCAGCATCACATCTTCCTCCGATTCTACAGTACTCCCATGTTGGGAGATAGAACTGGGGCCTGTGCATGGCAATGCAGGCGCTCTACCTGGTGAGCTATCTTGTGTAGCCTGAAGTAGAGCTTTCTTAAACACATAGCTAGAATACCCATAGCAGACAGGGTAGATTTCTTGGTGCCATTTAAGAGGTAACCAGAGAGAAAGGGCATGTTGTCAAACCTCATCTTTCGGGCTGGCGAGATAGCTCACAGGTAGGCTTCCTGCTTTGCCATGAGCACAGAACCTGTCCTGACTGACTTCTCCCAGTGCTGTGGTGTCTTTCCCTCACTCCCTCTGTCTCTCTGTCTCTGCATCTCTCTGTTTGAAAGGTAGCTCGGAGCCATGATCTTTGGAAATAAATAAATAAACAAACAAACAAAAGCAGCATTTTTCACAGTGCCCTCACAAAGGCATTCTTCACTGAGTATTCTCAGAAACGTGTTGCTTACCTAGAGCTGCGTGTTTCCAAACTGACTGCACAGTTTATGTACTCAGGAGTGATGTTTTCAAGATATTTATGCTGGGCCCTCCTCAGAAGATCAGTTACATAAACATCTCATGATGGTGGAACCTGAAGTTTGCTAAGTATTCTAGTTGGTGATATTGGTGCCACGGGATCAGTGGATTCGTAGTGCATGCACCGAGCCCCTGGAGGAAGAAAGAGAGAGAGAAAGAAATCTGGATAAGCATAGTCCAGGAAAAAAACTGGGACTGAGAGATAGCTCACCAATAGAGCACACACTTAACCATGCTTGAGGACCTGGGTTTGAGCCCCCAATCACCACATGGGAGCATCATGTAAAGAGGAAGCACAGTGCGTTAAGCGCGCGTGGCGCGAAGCGCAAGGACCAGTGTGAGGATCCCAGTTCGAGCCCCTGGCTCCCCACCTGCAGAGGAGTCACTTCACAGGCAGTGAAGCAGGTCTGCAGGTGTCTGTCTTTCTCTCCCCCCCCTCTGTCTTCCCCTCCTCTCTCCATTTCTCTCTGTCCTATCCAACAATGACGACATCAATAACAGCAACAAAACTAATAACTACAATAAAACAATAAAAACAAGGGCAGCAAAAAGGAAATAAATAAATATTAAAAATATATATTTAAAAAAAGAGGAAGTTCCACAAGCACCAGAGCAGTGCTGTGGTGTCTCTTTCTCTCACTGTATCTAAAAAGGGGGGGGAGTCTGCTGGCAGTGATGGGTTGTGCAGGTGTAAAGCCCCAGCAAAAAACTCTAGAGGGGGAAAAATAAATACCCAAACTTTTATCAAACTCTAGTGGCCCCAGTGTCATGTCTGGTTGCCAGCTCCTCTCTCAAGGACTCCTTTAAAGGCATAGAAATTGAGTCAGGGGTTGGAGTGGTGGTGCAGCGGGTTAAGTACACATGGCACAAAGCACAAGGACCAGTCTAAGGATCCCGGTTTGAGCCCCGGATCCCCACCAGGAGGGTCACTTTACAAGCAGTGAAGCAGGTCTGCAGGTGTCCTTCTCTTTCCTTCACTGTCTTCCCCATCTCTCTCAATTTCTCTCTGGCCTATCCAGCAATAACAACAATAATAATAACAAGGGCAACAACTACAAAAAAAAAAAGGGAAAAATGGCCTCCAAGAGTAGTGGATTCATAGTGCAGGCACAGAGCCCCAGCAATAACCCCTGGGACAAAAAAAGAAAAAAAGAAAAGAAATTGAGTCAGGAAAAAGCTTACCTGGGGTGTGGGCAGTAGCACATAATGAGAAGCACAAGGACCAGCTCTAGGATTCCAGTTCAAGCTCCTGGCTCCCTACCTGCAGGAGGGTTGCTTCATAAGCAGTGAAGCAGGTGTGCAAATGTCTATCTTTCTCTCCCCTTTTCTGTCTTCCCCTTCTCTCTCAATTTCTCTCTGTCCTGTCCAACCACAGCAAAAACAACAACAATAATAACAGCAACAACACTGGAACAAAGATGGCCTCCATGAGCAGTGGATTCGTAGTACAGGCACAGAGCCCCAGCGATAACCCTGGAGGCAAGACAAACAAACAAAAAACTCATCTGATTTTGCCATGCCTGCAACTTAGATTTGACCCTGTTCCTACAGCATTGGAGCAGACTTCAGTGTTGTGAGTGTTGTGGTGTCTTTCCCTCTCTGTCTTTCTCTGAAAAAGCCAGTGTATATCAGTGGCAATGATCAAAAAGTACTAATTAATAAAATAAGATTGAGAAAGACATAGAAGCTATTTAGTTAACTCATGCCCAAATCATGGTTCTAGTCATAAACAGAGCCCCAAGCTGTTCCAATGTGACTTCCTTCAGTAATGACATTTTCATCTTTGCTCTACTGAGCCTCTCAGCTGTGCTTCAAAGTTGCAAAGTGGAAGTACATCACTGATCTCATTCACTTAGGGGCTCTCAAGCAATCAAGAAGGCATCTCAAGGAGACAGCCTCGTCTCAGTTCTATTTTCCTATTGTGTTGTTCATTATGCCAGGTCTGTTGCATTGCTTGATGTTGTGGTCTATTTACATAATCACTGTCTTACCTGTGACCCGCCCTGCCTGCAGGGTATTGGTTTAATCCCCATTGGTTTGCGTTCTTTTTCCACTCCGCCCACTCTCCTAGTCACTTCCTCTTTTTCCACCCTACCACTTCCATCTTAGTAGATATTTAAAGGCAGATTCTTTTCTGATTAAACACATGGGATTGCGTACCTGCTCAGCCACGAGAGTTCCTGGTTTCTCTCCTGTGTCGCTGAGTAGGCAGCAGCCTAGGTTGGCTCCGGCAGAGTCCTCTCCAACCCAGAAAGCACGTGCCCGGAAGAAACACCCTCAGGCTAGCCCAGAATCTGCTGCCTGAACAGGGACTGTCACTATTGCTTAACTATCCCTTTGCTCCACTGGGACACATTCACCACCTGCCTTCACAACTATTGTGGTATAGGAGCTGAAATGCTTGTAAATGGGGCCCTAGTACCTTGCTGAGCAGGCAGGGCATGCTTATTACCACTTGCAAAGCCCACTGTCCAGAATCCTGTCCTGAGTATGTAGAGAACCCCAGTGGTCATTAGGGACAATATGAACCTCCCTGGTTCTTGTCCCTTGTCCACCAGATATAATGTCTGTGGAGTGTAGGGGCCTTACACATGTAAACATGGCATTCTGCCTCTGAGCTACATCCTCAGCTCCAGAAGAGCCTTCTTAACTGGTGCTTGTCCACCAGTAGCTTCTCTGATCACCTGTCCTCTTGCCCCACTCTGCCCCTCACTTCCTCCTGTGTGGACTTTTCAAGCACGCTTTGCTATGCTGCTGTGACTTTGTGCATGTCTCCCTTCTCTTTCCTGTCCTGGTTCACTCACTGGAAGATTGCCACTAGGTGTCGTGATCTCTCAGAAGTTACCATCATGCCATTCCCTCCCCTAGACCTGGTGTCCTGTGTGACCCTTCACAGTTACAGTGGGGTGTCACTGGTTTGTGTCTGCTATGTCTGCTTCTGGTCTATGTCTGGCTCTATTTAAGATTAAATCCTGTCCCTTTCTGGCTCATCACTAGAAAACCATCCATTGTACATAGGGATGTGGCTACAAAGAAGTATGTTTGGAGCAGACACACACCCATATATGTGATTAGCTGCATGGCCTGTGCTCGCCACAGTGTGACAGAGGGTGCATAGAGTTCTGTTGAAGCAGCTTTTCCAAAGACAGTTTGCTTCTTTATGAAATATTCATGGTGCCTGTTCCTTTTGATCTGTCTCTCAGCACCCTGAACAGTTTGACAGTGTTTATGAATGACTCATCAGAGCCCAATGTGTTGATCATATTTTTGAGTTCGTCTTCAAAAACGGTGATACTGGAGAGATTTCCATTTTTTAAGCTGCAATAAAGTTAGCGTTAAACCTCATTTGTAAACAGCATAAATATTGTACACCTACTGTGTACACAGTAGGTGTACAATATTTATGTGTTAGGAACACATAAATGTGTTAGGAACCTATTTAATTATCTTTTAGCTTGTGAAGTTTTTACTTCTAATCATACCTTAAAAGTGAGAGAAGACTGAGCTTCAGAAGGATAGATGATTAGTCTGAAACACAGAGCAAATGAGAGACAGAGCTGAGAGACAAATCTAGGTTTTTCAATTCCTATTAGGCAGAAACTTTACAATCCCCAAGGCTGCCCTTCTGTGCTACCAGATAAGTTACCATATGGCAGAAGGCATGCTTCCTTACTCTGAGCTCTAAGTGCTAAATATCAATGGTCTCCAGACCTTAATTGTTCAGTATGGCTCAGTCATATGAAATGTGCAGTGCACACAGTTCTGGTCACAAAACTCTGGAATAAACTTCTTTTTGTCAATAAAGTCATAGATATAAAGAGACAAGAATATAGATGAATTATGAAATTGTTTTCAGTGGGTCTGTTTATCTACAGTTAGTGGAAATGACCGCCCCATCCACAGTACTAACCAGTTATACACACTTGCAGGAACTTTCCTTTTTTTTCTTTTTTAAAAATATTTTATTTATTTATTAATGAGAAAGATAGGAGAGAGAGGGAGAGGGAGAGAGAGAGAGAGAGAGAAAGAAAGAAAGAAAGAACCAGACATCACTCTGGTACATGTGCTGCTGGGGATTGAACTCAGGACCTCATGCTTGAGAGTCCAGTTCCCTAGCCACTGTGCTACCTCCCGGACCACACGCAGGAACTTTTCACATAGCTATTTTTACCCCCTGGTCATTAGATTTTTTAAAATAAAGCATTAGAGGGCTGAGGAGATAACTCATTGGTAGGCAACAGGACTGATGTGCCTGAGACTTCAGGTTTACTCCCCAACACCACCATATACCAGAACTGAGCTCTGGTCTGTCTCATAAAAACAAACCAATCTTTTAAAAATAAAGTTTTGGAAAAGGAACTCAGTGAATGCATGACTATATTTTGCTTGATAGTACATGAACTCACATCAGGTAAGTATTAAGTTTTTATGGGTACAAGTTCCTTAGCTATAAAAAGAAAAAAATAATGTTTGCTGTAGGAAGAAGTTTACATTAGATACATTGAGATATGCTGTGTTTGATGAGATAACAGTACCTCAAAACTGGCAAGTGCTAGATAAAGAATAGTTTATAACTTAAGTATCTGCCATGCTTGTAATCTGGCAGGCCCTAACAGAAATGTTAAGGATTTTGGTGCTGTATATTTCTGCTGTTACTACTTCAATTCTATTTTCTTTAAGAAGGAAAAGAAAGCATTATATAAACGGTGTATTTTTATAGAGTAAGGGATTGGAGAGCTGTAGACATTTTCACTTGTGAAGAGTACAGTGAACTTCTCAAAATGCGGTAACCACTTGAATTACAACACCGGAAACACTTGTTCAGCTGTAAATTTCACTAGCCCTAGACCTAATGAAATAGAATTTCAAAGAGTAGACTCTGACTTGCTATATTTGAAGCCAGCTCCACACATGGTTTTTGCACTCACTGTAGTTTGGGATCTGTTAACTTATAGCATCTTCAAATGCTAGCCCCTCATTTACATTTCAGTATTACTAAGCATTTAGGCACTGGATGGACTGAGAAGTTCGTACATTGTCTCTTTCTCAGAGAAGTCACACAATTCTCAACACTAATCCCTTAACTACAAATTGACATCCTGCCCGCTCTTTCCAGGGGAAACATCCTTATCACCTCCCCCCATTTCTAGTTAGTTTCCACACTGAATCTACAGATTCTCTCCCAAACATATTTGCTTCTTTGAATCTGCAGATTTAGACCCAAGGTACAATTCTACTTAATAAAAGATTATATATATATGTATGTATTTGCCTCCAGGGTTATCGCTGGGACTTGGTGCCTGCATTACGAATCCACTGCTCCTGGAGGCCATTTTTTCCATTTTTTGTTGCCCTTGTTGTTACTGTTATTGTTGTCATTGCTGTTGTTGAATAGGACAAAGAGAAATTGAGAGAGGAGGGGAAGACAGAGAGGGGGAGAAAAAGACAGACACCTGCAGACCTGCTTCACTACCCATGAAGTGACCCTCCTGCAGGTGGGGAACTGGGACCCCTATGCCAGTCCTTGCACTTTGTGCCATGTGCACTTAACCCACTGCTTTACTGCCCAGGCCCCCCCAAAAGATAATTTTTTAAAAACCTGAAGTTATATAGTGTGTTCACTTGCATGTAAGAATTCTTTCTTTATTTTTTTTAACCATGGTGGTGTGTGTGGGGGGATTGAACCTGGAATTTTGGAGCCTCAGGCATGAAAGTCTGTTTGCATAACCATTATGCTATCTACCCTCTGCCCAAGAATTTTTTTTTCTTTCATGTATTTTAAGGAATCGTTGGAGCTGTTGTTCAAATTCTCATATGGCTTTTGAAACATTGAGTATCAATATGGTTTTCCAGATTATGTTCCTGTTTGACCTTCACCCCTTTCCTAGTGCCACTGAACCCCAGAATCTCAAACCAGCTGGTCTTTACTTGAGTCCTCAAGTTTTGCAAACTCAAAGCTTTGCATGTCCCCCTGGGCAGGTAAAGTGAAAGTGAGTCTTCTCAGCGGCAGCCATTCTGTGCAGGGTCTATGCTCCGGGCTCGTGGCAGTGTTTCTGCCAGGACAGTGTCCCAGGTCCACCTGTGAGCTGACTCTCCTCCAGCCGCTTGCCCACTTTATATTCTTCTGTCAGCATTCCAAAGGCAGTGGGGAAAACCAGCACTCTGAATACAGGCTGGGTCTACAGTGTTGACATGTATAGTGACACCCAGTCCTTCACATACTTACCCTGGAGCCCTAAGACCATTTGCCTTCATAGTAAAATGTTTTAGCTATTCAGTGGTTCCAAGGTGGTCATCTGGCTATTTGCCATGAGAACTTCTTCTGTCCTTTGCTACAGCCCTCCTATCTCCTACCCCCCCACCCTCACAGCTTTCCATTACCATCCAAAGCAGCAAGTCATTCAAGTGTCTTAATAACCATTGAGGGATTTTTGTGTTATGGCTAGTTAGAATCTAGTGGCATGGCAAGGTGCTTTTGGAAGTTACCTCCTCCACTCCCATTGTGTCAAAGAACTGATATTCATGTTGCAGACGTAGCAGAACAAGCAGGAAACAACATTTGTAAGATTGCACTTTGTCACTTGTGATAATACTATCGAGCTTAGGCTTTGGAAGTGAGAGAGAGAGTCATGTGCAATTTGAGAGACTGCCAACCTCAACTACATTGACTTTAGTGGTGATTTGGACTGGTTCTTTTCGAATGTCACTTGCAAAAGATCATATCTTTGACATTTGAAGTTATTACTGAATCGTTTCTTTTTTTAAAATGTTTTTTTAAATATGTTTTTTATTTACTTTTTAATATTTATTTATTTATTCCCTTTTGTTGCCCTTGTTGTTTTACTGTTGTAGTTATTCTTGTTATTGTTATTGATGTCATCATTGTTGAATAGGACAGAGAGAAATGGAGAAAGGAGGGGAAGACAGAGGGGGAGAGAAAGATAGATACCTGCAGACCTGCTTCACCACCTGTGAAGTGACTCCCCTGCAGGTGGGGAGCCGGGGGCTCGAACCGGGATCCTTACACCGGTCCTTGCTTTGCGCCACGTGCGCTTAACCCGCTGTGCTACCGCCTGACTCCCTACTGAATCGTTTCTAAGCCATAAAGCATCCCCTTCCTGAGAAAAATGTGTATCATAAAATACGTTTCCAGTGAAGATCTCGGTATTTGATTCCACCTTCTCCCTGATATTTTTGATGATGCAAACACACTTGTTCAGACACAGGAATGATTAATGTGAATGTTTTTTGATGAGGCTGTATTTGTTTATTTATTTATTTATTTTATTTCTTTATTGGGGAATTAATATTTTACATTCAACAGTAAATACAATAGTTTGTACATGCATAACATTCCCATTTCCCATATAACAATACAACCCCCAGTAGGTCCTCTGTCATCCTTCTTGTACCTTTATTCACCCCACCCACCCCCAGAGTCTTTTACTTTGGTGCGATACGCCAATTCCAGTTCAGGTTCTATTTTTTTTGTTTGTTTTTTTTCTGATCTTGTTTTTCAACTTCTGCCTGAGAGTGAGATCATTCCATATTCATCCTTCTGTTTCTGACTTATTTCACTTAACATGAATTTTTCAAGGTCCATCCAAGATCGGCTAAAAATGGTGAAGTCACCATTTTTTACATTTTTTACATTTTTCATTGTGTATATATATACAACAACTTGCTCAGCCACTCATCTGTTGTTGGACACCTGGGTTGCTTCCAGGTTTTGGCTATTACACATTGTGCTGCTAAGAACATATGTGTACACAGATCTTTTTGGGTGGATGTGTTGGGTTCCTTAGGATATATCCCCAGGAAGGAATTGCAGGGTCATAGGGTAGGTCCATTTCTAGCCTTCTGAGAGTTCTCCAGACTGTTCTCCACAGAGGTTGGACCAATTGACATTCCCACCAGCAGTGCAGGAGGGTTCCTTTGACCCCACACCCTCTCCAGCATTTGCTGCTGTTACTTTTTTGATGTATGACATTCTCACAGGAGTAAAGTGGTATCTCATTGTTGTCTTTATTTGCATTTCTCTGACAATCAGAGACTTGGAGCATTTTTTTCATGTGTTTCTCGGCCTTTTGGATCTCTTCTGTGATGAATATTCTGTCCATGTTCTCCCCCCATTTTTGGATGGGGTTATTTGTTTTCTTGTTGTTGAGTTTGGCAAGCTCTTTATATATGTTGGTTATTAAACTCTTGTCTGATGTATGGCATGTAAAGATCTCCCATTCTGTGAGGGGTCTCTTGGTTTGGGTAGTGGTTTCTTTTCCTGTGAGGAAGCTTTTTAATTTGATGTAGTCCCATAGATTTATACTTGCCTTAGTCTTCTTTGTAATTGGATTTGTTTCATTGAAACTGTCTTTAAAATGTATGCGGAAAAGAGTTCTGCTAATATTTTCCTCTAAGTATCTGATAGTTTGTGGTCTAACATCCAAGTCCTTGATCCACTTGGAATTTACTTTTGTATTTGGTGAAATACAGTGGTTCAGTTTCATTCTTCTGCATGTTTCAACCCATTGTTTCCAACACCATTTGTTGAAGAGACTCTGCTTTCCCCATTTAATAGACTGGGCACCTTTGTCAAAGATTAGATGTCCATAGGTGTGGGGGAAGATGAGGCTGTATTTAATGTGCAGACGAATCTCCACAAATCAAAGCACATCATTTCTTTACTACCATGGAAGGTAAAGTTAGCCCAGTGCTTGGGTGAGCACACCACACAGCCACTCACCTGTGGAGACAGTGAAGGGCTGTCCCTGCTGGGGGTTGGGGGGAGTGATGTGCTGTCATGAGACCTGGTGGCAGGATGTGTCTGGTGGACAAATGGTCTTCTGAAGATTAGATACTGGGGGAAAAAAACCCCAGAAATTCTCCCTACCTGTCAGAAAAAAAAAAAAAAACACGCAAGTCTGAAATATGAATTGTTTTATCTTACTATACAATTTTAATCATAATTAGTTGTAGTCCTTCATTATAATGTCATATTTTATGGAAAGAGACAAATCTCTTTAAATTTTGGTAGGCTGTAGTTTCACTGAGGATTGTAGAACACTATGGTAAAGCCACACTCAATTCCTGGCACGTTAATGAAAACACTGTCTTCTTTTTCATCAATGTAAAAATTACAGGATAGTAGAAGATGGTGTTAAAAAAACAGCTATGACCATGTCACCTGTTACAGACAATAGTCATGAAACTCCTCATTCTGTCATGAGTATGTGTGTGTACACATACACACACAGAGAAGGCCTCAGTCATATATAAAAGAATTCATACAGGAGTATGTATGTATACACGGTATTTAGTAATATATAAAGTATATATTTAGTAATATATAAAGTCATTATTTCTTGTATTACATGGTGAGGAAATTGTCTTGTTTTATCTAATAGGGGAAAAAGGAAAGAAAGCAGATTTTTCTTAAAGTCTTTTTGACTCCCTCATTATGTAACATAAGATATATCAAGTTGCGGGTAGGGTGGTAGCACAGTGGGTTAAGAGCAGATGGCACAAAGCACAAGGACTGGCAGAAGGATCCCAGTTCGAGCCCCCAGCTCCCCACCTGCAGGGGAGTCGCTTCACAGGTGGTAAAGCAGGTTTGCAGGTGTCTGTCTTTCTCTCCCCCTCTGTCTTCCCCTCCTCTCTCCATTTCTCTCTGTCCTATCCAACAACAATGACATCAATAACAACAATAATAATAACCACAACAATGGTAAAACAACCAGGGTAACAAAAGGGAAAAAATGGCCTCCAGGAGCAGTGGATTCGTGGTGCAGGAACCGAGCCCTGGCAATAACCCTGGAGGAAAAAAAAAAAAAAAAAGATATATCAAGTTAATTTTATAACAAAGCATTCAAGTTATAGGATATCAAGAAAAATAAACATTGCTCAAGGATTTTATTTTCTCTTTTTGGGAGTGTAAAAAAAAAAATTAACTAATGGTTCTATTTCTCTAGAGAGCCATGACTAGAGCAGAACACATTTTATGACTTTAGTTATTATACTTTTTTATTTTTTATTCATTAATTTTATCAGAGCACTGCTCAGCTCTGGCTTATGGTGGTAGGGGGAATTGAACTTCTGACTTAGGAGCCTCAGGCATGAGAGTCTCTTTGCATAACCATTAGGTTATCTCCCTAACCTTAGCTTTAATACTCTATGGCTCCCAGTTTTTTCAGATCAAGGCTGCTGTAGCCACATCTATGTAATTAAGGCTCAAGAAGCCATAGAAGGAAAGAGTATGGAGAGGTTGCCATACAATTGCCCATTTCACTTTGGTGAAGCCCTTTGATTTCTACAAAATATAAATTCCTGGAGCTGGAGAAATATCTCACCAGGTAGGGTGCATGGCTTGCCATCTGTATGCCATAGGTTCAAGCCTATACACCCTATGGAAGCTGCCACAGCACTGGAAGGAATCTCTTCCTCTCTGAATGATAAACTTCTTTGGGGGTTGTGAAATTGCACATGTAGGAGTTTTCAGTTCCAGACAGGAAGGAAGGGAGGAAGGAAGGAAGGAAGGAAGGAAGGAAGGAAGGAAGGAAGGAAGGAAGGAAGGAAGGAAGGGAGGGAGAAAGGAAGTTAAGGGAGGGAGAAAAGAAAAGAAAAGAAAAATGTAAACAAAAGGGCAACAAAAATAGAAAATAAATAAAATTTTAAAAGTCATAAAAATGATGAATACTTTCATCTTTAGCATGACTAGAAGTAGAAAGAAAAACTCTGTGAGGGTAGAAACTTTAGCTGCAGGAAGAAGTAAATAAGCTCAGTGACCTCTGAGATTTCCCTCAATATCGTTGGATGGTTTCCCTGAGAACTTTCTTTAGAACTTTCAGATGCTAAAACCAGCTGCTTACAGATATCTTTCCCTACTCTCAAGGAAGATGATCTAAATGTGAATCATCAGGGACACCAAGATTTTGGCTAAAACATCTTCCTAGTGACACAGTATCCTCTTCCCTGAGAGGAGCCAAAGGAATTCTTTCCTTAGAAGAGAGACAAGAAGAGGGGGTAGTGAAAACAGCTCTGGCTTTGGCAACAAGACTTTAGGTTTAACCCTGACTCAGCACCCCTTCGCCATTTGACTCCCTGAACCGTAGTTTCCTAATGCAGCTATGGGGCAAAAATCACATACCTTAGAAGTTAGTGAAAACAGTGCATACGAAGAACCCAAGCATAGGAGCTTCTAGGTTAGTAGAAAAAAGCACTCTCTTCATGTAAAGAAGTCTTTCCTGAGCTCGAAGACCCAAGTTCTATACACTGATGGATGCGTCTGTATATGATGAGGCCTGGGGTTTAGATGAGAATGAACAAGAAGTAAGATACTTTTATTTATTTATATATTTATTTATTTTACGTCTCCTAAGTTTTTAGTATTTCACATTTCCTTTTCTCATTCCTTTCTGATTTGTTTTTCACAAGTAATAATTGACTTTAAAAACCAAAAGTAGCACATCAGTATATTCTTGCCTAATATATACAAATCTGTTCAGTTGATTTTTCTCTCCCCTTCCCCCACTCTCTCTCAGCCACCAGGGTTATTGTTGAGACTCAGTGCCTGCATGACTTCACCACTCCTGTAGACCATCCTTGTTACATAGAGAGCACGAGGCAGAGAGAGAATAAGAGACACCACAGCACTCAGGCTCATGGAGCTTCCCCTCTGCAGCTGCTCCCACGTTGTGGCCAAGAGCTCACAATAATAATAACCACAACAACAATTTAAAAAAAAAAAAAAAAGGGCAACAGAAAGGGAAAAAAAATAGGGGGAAAAAATAGCCTCCAGGAGCAGTAGATTCGTGGTACAGGCACCAAGCCCCAGCAATAACTCTGGAGGCAATAAATAAATAAATAAATAAATAAATAAATAAATAGTTTTTAAAAAGAAATAAGAAACTTAAGTCAACCCCAAAGCAGAAAGCAGAAAGTGACTGACATTAGCTGTTTACTTATTTGGCTTTTCCTCATCTACAAGCTGCTTGGGTGTAGATAATATTTTCCCAGTTTTGAAACCACCTTAGTACCTAGTCTCAATAATTCCTGGTTAATGATTTCTTTCTTCCTTTCTTTCTCTCCCTTTCTTTCTTTCTTTCTTTCTTTCTTTCTTTCTTTCTTTCTTTCTTTCTTTCTTTCTTTCTTTCTTCCTATGAGGTCTAATGCTTATATGGTTTTGCTGCTCCCAGGCTAAATTTTCACTCAGAGAGGGAGAGACTGGTCATCACCAGAGCTTCCACTGGTGCAGAACCTGGGCCACACACATGGCGAGGCAGGAACCCTGCCTGGTGAGCTTTTCCTCTAGTCTGAATCAGTGAGCTCTTAATTGCATCTTGAATGGTGAGTAGATTTGGGTAGATTTTTGCAATTAAGGAAACAAAAAGGGTCTTCTAGGGAGAGACTACAGTTTAGCAATAGCAATGAGGCATGATTATATTTATGCAAAGTCAAATAACTGTGGGCAGAGGACTGTCAGGTTCCACAGTGCAGAGTGGGAGAAGCTAGACAATGGGTTAGCATCTCAATGAACTATTGCTGTGTGACAAATGACCCTAAATAGAATGACTTGCACAATCACTGAGTGATTAGTCAGGGAGTTCTGCTGAGATAAGTCAGACGTGGCAGATTTTAGCTGCATATGAGTATGGTGATAAGTCTGCAGGGAGTCTGACACGTTTAGGGTAGCCTCATTCATGCATGTGGGTGACTGGCTGGCCGCTTGAAAGGGCCATGTGCCTCTCATCACTTAGTAGGCTAGCCTGGGCTTGTTCATGTCATTTTTACATGATTCTAAGAAAGTGAATGAAAGTGGGCTCTTAAAATGGAACTTGGAAATAGTATTCAGCCACAGTTGATTGGCCAAAGGAAATAAAAAGCCAGCCTGAAATCACAGATTAGGGAATCCTCTGGCTGATGGGAAAAGTTGCAAAGGTGGTGTGAGGATTGAAGAACTAGAAACAGATTTGCATTCAATCGGTTGCAGTTGAGGTCAGTTATCAAAAGGTTTTCACCCTCTGAGGACAAAGTATGAGCTTTTTTTAAGGACTGAAAGCCCTTAGAGGCAGGACATAGGTCTGGGTTTTTGAAAGCTGTATTTTATAGGCATAGTCTAAAGTTTGGGGCAAACATATCAGATGCCAGGTGGACTTGGAGGCACTGCAAGCAGAAGAGGAAGATGATGTGGGCTTAAATGCAGCCTGAGACGCTGGTTCCCTCTGTCTGGCTGTGGAGGTGCATCTTGTCTCTGCCCCACTGCTTCACTTACATGGAGGATGAGGGTTGGAGTCCAAGTATGTGAGCTGAACCAATGAGTTAAGTTTGATGCTCTCTACATTCCTTCTGTGTATTTAGTTTTCACCGTTCTCTGGAAAAGGTATTTTTTTGTGGTTATTCCAAATTATTTCCTTTTGTCCCCTCCCACATCCTGTCCAAATCCTTCCAATTGCATACACTTCTTCTCTTCCTGTAATCAGACACAAATCTCTTTTCTTTCTGATGTATCTCTCCAGTAGTTTCTAAACTGCTTCCTCTTTTGCATGTTCACCCTGCCCTTACATTTGTTCCCTGGGCTGTACTATATCTCACTGTCTTACTGTTCACCCGTATGTCCCAGCTCTTTTGAGAAGCCTCCAAGGGCACTTGTGGCCCCTGCTTCCTGCTCTCTTTACAGTCTCCTGCCCCAGCTGTGCCCTCTCTCCCGGGTGCTCTTGCTCATGTGTCCATGTTGCCAGTCTCTGACAGTGTCAACCGTCTCACTCATCTCAGTGTGTGTGTGTGTGTGTGTGTGTGTGTGTCCCCTGACTGGACTTGCAGACAAGGAGCTCCTCTTAATCTTTTCTGTGTCCTGAGCCTGCCACTGCCTGGCATACAGCAGACCTTCAGTGGGTACTTGGGGATGATGGATGAATGAAGGCTGGGTTCCCTAGCCCTCTGGCTGACTGCACAGGCAAGGAAGAGTGAACATTTCATAAGGTGCGCCCTCTTATGTAACAGGACCTCCAGCAGGTCTGCAGGGGAATGTGTGTTGCTGCCAAGTGGGAGGAAACAGAGACCCAAAACCCAGGGTTGAGCAGTGGGATGGAAATAAACGCGATCACTTGTGCTGGCACTGTCATTGCTTGCAGCAGTGATAATGAAATGAATATTCATGCTGTCGTTATTTAGTTATGAAGTGTTAGCAGATGATGTGCTGTCTGGGATTTCTTCTTCAATTCCTGAAATCACTACTAGTAAAATTAAAAACAAAGGGACCCTCCCCACAAGCTTGTGGTCTGTGAGAACCAGCAAGATGAAGAGGAACTCTTGAGTTTCTGGCTTAGTGAAAGGAGGCTCCTGACTTACCCTGACCCAGAGGGAAGATAGGACATCCTCCCAAGACTAGTGTCTAGGCTGGCGTCTTGTTCAGGCTGGTGTAACAAAAAATGAGATTCTGACTGACTTACACTAGCAGCATTTATTTCTCACTGTTCTGTAGGCTGGAAAGCACAAGATGGAGGTTCTGGCTGAGCTGGTATCTGGGGAGGAAACTTACCTTGGTTTGCAGATGGGCATCCTCTTGTACTTTCACTGTAGGATGGGGGTCTGTTCTGTCTCAACGTTTATTTTTTTAATTTTTTCTTATCTTTATTTATTTATTTGATAGATATAGCTAGAACTCGAGAGGGGGGAGATAGAGAAGGAGAGAGACAGAGAGATGCCTGCAGTACTGCTTTACCACTTGTGAAGTACCAGCTTGTAGGTGGGGACTGGGGACTTGAACCTGAGTCCTTGCACATTATAACAAGTGCACTCAAGTAGGTGTGCTACCACCCAGACCCCATTAATATCCCATTCATGAGAGCGGCACCCTCATAAACCAGTCAGCCCCAGCACCGCTTCCTGATACCATCACTGCAGGAGTTAGAACTGACTGGTAGAGCCACAGCACCCAGTCCACAAAGCCCTGCCTTCTCTCTGCTAACTTTGTTTGCATTCTGGTTGAATGACAGAACTTGTAATACTTCTTTGTTAGAGGTAAGCATAGGATCAGGTTAAATTGACAGAGTAAGATGAGGGAAAACAAAGAGAATGTTTGCTTTCTTTCCAGGCTGTTAGCCGTTGGCATTCTGCTTATCAAGTTTCAGTGGAGAGTAACCAAAACAGATCAGTATGCTCTGGACTGGGGATTTCTGGGTTTCAGTGTGCAAAAACATCTGGGGAGAATGTTCAAATGAAGGTCTTCACGCTTGGGTCTGGGGGGTGGGGGTGGAGATCATTCCTAGCAATGTTCTTGTTGCTGGTCCAACAACCAGATCTCAGGAATCGGGGCCTTAGTTTTATTTCTTTATTTACCAGAGTGCTGCTCAGCTCTGCCTTATGGTGGTGCAGGGGATTGAATCTGGAGCTTTGGTGCCTTAGGCATGACAGTCTCTTTGCATAACCGTTATTCTACCTCTCCCACCTGGGGCCTTAGCTTTAGATGAGACCATGGACCCTGTCTTGTTTCCCATTTTATCTCCAGTCTTGGCAAGATGCCTGGCATAGAAATAAGTTTTTAATAAATATTTGTTGGATTGAATTAATGGGAACACTGGCTACAAAGACAAATTGTGTAGCTTAATTTTCTGTTAGAGTAAGTACCTAGTGAAAAACCAAATAGACAAAAGTCAACCACAATCCAGCACACGCTTAACTGGTACTTTGGAGCTTCCCAAGCATTCTGACAAGTGGTAGCTTCTTTGATTTTACCTCCCCACCCCCATTTCTGTTACAGCTGTGACAGCAGCATCGGGGAGGGTAAGGCACTGACCCAAGGACAGTTGGCAGCAAGTGTGTACACCACAGCACGGTCTTCTGACTGCTCCTTTACTGCTTTTCTTCAGAAATAACAAAACCTTCACCTACAGTAGGTTATATGCCCCTTATTATCATGTGTTTGGAGGCTGTAGCTGTCCCTGCTCCACAGCAATTTCCATATACCTGGCAGAGTGGCACCTTGAGCAACACAGGGATCAGAGCACAGAGCTTTTGTAACTTTTTCCCCATAGCCCTCTGTCAAAAATTCTTTTTTTTTTTTTTTTGAGTGGGGGGCACATTGTACAGTTTCACTACTCCCAGGTCTGTCCTATATTTATTAATTATTTTTTTGAGTTTTTATGTAATTTTTAATTTTTTTTTTATTTATAAAAAGGAAACATTGACTAAACCATAGGATAAAAGGGGTGCAACTCCACACAATTTCCACCATCAGAACTCTGAATCCCACCCCCTCCCCTGATAGCTTTCCTATTCTTTAACCCTCTGGGAGTATGGACCCAAGATCATTATGGGATGCAGAAGATGGAAGGTCTGGCTTCTATAATTGCTGCCCTGCTGAACATGGGCGTTGACAGGTCGATCCATACTCCCAGCCTATCTCTCTCTTTCCCTGGTGGGGCAGGGCTGTGGGGAAGTGGAGCTCTAGGACACATTGGTGGGGTTGTCTGTCCAGGGAAGTCTGGTCGGCATCATGCTAGCATCTGGAACCTGGTGGCTGAAAAGAGAGTTAACATACAAAGCCAAACAAATTGTTGACCAATCATGGACCTAAAGGCTGGAATAGTGCAGATGAAAAGTTGGGGGGCCCTCCATTTTTTAGATAGCTAGTAGGCATATTTTAGTTATATTCCAAAGGGCCTGTGGCTATACTAGTGTTTATTTATTTATTTTTTTGGCCTGAGCCTGAAATCTGATATGCAGGTAGATCCTAATTAGTGTCTGAGGAGATGATGTCACGGCTAGCCGAAGGACCAGAAAGCTGGATCAGGGAAGATAGTAACTCCCAAATATGGGAAAGGTGTATAAATCTTGTTGACTGTAAAACCCATCGATTTGATGTGATCTGGGGCCCATATTCAGCTTAGGAACCCATGTGAGCTCTGCATCCCTGTAGATCTGAGCTCACATTCTGTGGTCATAAGTAGGAACATTCCAGGCTGCCCTAATATCAGGACCCATCTTCCTCAGGTGTAGCATAGAGTATATTGTCCAGCCTCCCTTCAGAGGATGGAACATTCTCTACCATTGTTGATCCAAATTGAAGGCAAGGTCCTATGGGGGCCCACAAAGGGGTCTATTGTGTTGTTCCTGATAGAGATGACTGGTAACAATGAAGAGAGGGATTTATTCAAGGTCTAGGCCCATCAAGTCTGTTTGGGAATCTCAGGACTCCCCAAATAGGGAGGGCCCCAGCTGATGGGGTGGCCTGATAGTGACTAAAGAGTCATCATTAAAGTATGCCAGTCTCTTGCCCTTATTTAGCTTTTGTAGTCCTTGCTTTGATGAGGTTAGCTTTGGAGTGAGTGAGAAAATTGTAATAGGAAGTAGGTGAAGAGGGTATCTAAGTCTAAGTAGACTCTATTTCATTATGAACTTTATACTGACGCACTGCACACTATCATGTATTTTTGCTTTCAGGTATATATTTTGCCCTAGTTTATGGATACGTGTGAACATATGCTCTATCTTACAGGACCTGGTCTATATCTAGGTTTTGGGACTTTGTTAGGAAGTGAACCTCCTGGAATGGAATTAGAGAATACTATGAAAGGAAAGGTCTCACCTGAGTAATGAAGGTGAAGGGTTGACATTGCATGCCTGATGTCTCTGGACACAGTCTGAAGTGGAGCATGCTGAGGTGGTCGTCCTTGCATTGACTAGGTTGGGATTGGCAGATGCAATATCATTTGGTATGAATTGAGAGAAGCATGCAGAAAGTGAGCCCCACCCTAGAGTTACCAGGACTGGGGGAAATATAGGCTCTATAGTAGAAGCGGGAGGTTCCTGCTATCTTAGGGTTTAAGAAGACAATAGATAGTTATTGTTAGAATCATATTATTTGGCAGTTGGGTTAACTTTGAAATATCCCTTTGTTAGGATTTGCTGTATCATATACAACATCACCATAATTTATGTCCTTTGACATTATTTGTATATAGCTGTGCCACCGGTTGCTTCTGTTCTCCCTGGTTTAAGCTTTTAAGAGAGCCAACATATAGACTCAGCCTATGTATTAAAAAGACTCTGTCTGTGATTTAAAATGTTTGAGACATTCAATCAATTTTCCCCTCATATTAAATAGTGATTTATATGACTACAAATTGATAGGAGTGTACATAAACACCATTCCCACCACTAAAAGACTGTGTCTCATCCCATCCCCCCCCCCACCACCGCCCTGTGAAGCTGAACATCCACCCTCACCCTCAACCCAGGGTTTTTACTTTGGTGCCCTACTCCATAATTATTATTTTTTATTGCCACCAGGATTGTTGCTGGGGCTCTGTGCCCAGACTAGGAATCTAACACTCTCAGCGACCATCTTTTCCATTTAAAAAATTTTTATTATTATTATTATTATTTTCCTCCAGGGTTATCACAGAGACTTAGTGCCTGTACTACAAATCCACTGCTCCTGGAGCTCCTGGAGGCCATCTTTTTTTCCATTGTTGTTGTTGCTGCTTTTGCTGCTGCTGTTGGATAGGACAGAGAGACATGGAGAAGTGGGAGGAAGACAGAGAGGGGGAGAGAAAGACAGACACCTGCAGACCTGCTTCACCACCTGTGAAGTGACTCCCCTGTAGGCGGGGAACCAGGAGCTGGAACCGGGATCCTTACGCTGGTCCTTGCGCTTCGCACTATGTGCGCTACCGCCCAACCCCCTTTTCTTTCTAACTTTTATTAGACAGGACAGAGAACTTGAGAGGATAGGGAGGTAGAGAGAGGGAGAGAAAGATAGAGACCTGCAGACTTGCTTCACCACTCTTGAAGCAGACCCCTTTCAGGTGTGGAATGAGGGCTCAAACCCAGGTCCTGTTCTTAGTAATGTGTTTACCTGGGTGTGCGACTGCCCAGCCCACTCCTTATTTATTTACACTTGTTATTTCTTGTCTTTTTGTTAAAAGTTATTCTTTTTAAAAAATATTTATTTATTCACGTTTGTTGCTCTTGTTTTATTATTGTAGTTATTATTGTTGTTATTGATGTCATTGTTGTTGGATAGGACAGAGAGAAATGGAGAGAGGAGGGGAAGACAGAGAGGAGGAGAAAAAGATAGACACCTGCAGACCTGCTTCACCACTTGTGAAGTTACTCCCCTGCAGGTGGGGAGCCGGGGGCTCGCACCAGTATCCTTATGCCGGTCCTTGTGCTTCACGCCACGTGCGGTTAACCCGCTGCGCTATGTTGTTATTCTTTTTTTTTTAAATTTTTTATTTATTCCCTTTTGTTGCCCTTGTTTTTTTTATTGTTGTAGTTATTGTTGTTGTTGTCATTGTTGGATAGGACAGAGAGAAATGGAGAGAGATAGGGGAAGACAGAGAGGGGGAGAGATAGACACCTGCAGACCTGCTTTACCACCTGTGAAGCAACTCCCCTGCATGTGGGGAGTGAGAAAGAGACCTGCAGCATTGCTTCACTGCTCATGAAGCTTCCCATTACAGGTGGGGGGCTGGAACCCAGGTCCTTGGGCGTGGTAACATGTATTCAACAGGGTGTGTCACTACCCATTACCCTCCCAATTTTCTTTTTCTTACTATTTTTATTTATTGGATAGAGACAGCCAGAAATCAAGAGGGAAGGGGGGGATAGAAAGGAAGAGAAACAGACACCTGCAGCCCTGTTTTGCCACTTGTGAAGCTTTCCTCCTGCAGGTGGGGACCAGGGACTCGAACCTGGGTTCTTGATCATTGTAACATGTGCACTCAACCAGGTGCACCACCACCCCCTCCAATTTTAATAATTTTTCTTTTCTTTATTGTAAGAATAAAACATACTTCAACATACAAAATAAACCAGTATGTTTAAATACTGTAAGCGTGTTTGTCTAGAACAATGATTAAACAAATAATCTCACTTTGTGTATTGTTGAGGGGATGAAATAATGCAAACTATTTGTTAGTCTGGCATGGGAACTGGTTCAGTTACCTCTGGGACCTGGCTGGACTCTCACCTCCTCTGAGTCCTGATGCTGTAGTCAGGCCTGCTTTGCTGCCTTGTGTGTGTAGTTTAGAGCAGGTGCTTGTGCTGAGCATCCTGAAAAATGAGAGGTCTTGCTTTGAGGCACATATGTCATTGACTGTGTGTCTCACTGACCCTCTTTTTCTGTCTCTTTTTTCGTCCCCCAGCATCCCACGGGGTGGGTCTCCTTCTCTTTCCTGGTCAGCTTGGACCTGGCCCAGGTGTTTTGAGTGTGGTCCCCAGTCTGTCTCCCCATTGCCTACTTCCTAGTCGCCCTGCCTATTCAGCTGACCTTCCAGTACCTACCAAGGTCAAAACTCTGATGGTTCTTTAAGAATTGGGGTTATGTCATGATATCACATGTTTTCATCCCGAAAAGACACTTCTTGCAGAAGCTAGAGTGTGAAGAAACCAGTTGCATTTGTATCATGAAGTAAAGGGTGGTCTCCTGGTATCCCTATAAAGCTGTGTCTCTTGGCCTTAGACATCTAACATCTCAAGTATCCTCAAACTTCCCCATTTATTCTGCTTTCCTAAAACACTCACTAGCATGCTTGTACTTTCAAAAGTGTCCTGGTCTGGACCATAGACTTATTATAAGATCATTCTTCCATTGAGGGTTGGTATGTGTTTAGCCTCATTTCAAATGGGAAAGATCATTAATTACCTAGCTGAAGTTTTTTCCTCCAGTACAGTAACAAGAATTGCAAAAGTAAAGTCAGATTGAATCCAGTTTTCAGAAATACTACTTCAAAGAGTTTTCTTTCTAGAATGCTAACTGGCATGTCTTAGATGATATCAAGTAGTGTGCCAGAAAACTTGGAAGAGATTTGTTACATCATTTACATTTTGATTGGTGAACCCTTGTTTAGTGGAATAAGTATAAGAGTGTTAAGAATGCACATTATGGGAGCCAGGTGGTAGCGCAGCGGGTTAAGCGCACGTGGCGCAAAGCACAAGGACTGGCGTAAGGATCCCGGTTCGAGCCCCCGCCTCCCCACCTGCAGGGGTCGCTTCACAGGCGGTGAAGCAGGTCTGCAGGTGTCTGTCTTTCTCTCCCCCTCTCTGTCTTCCCCTCCTCTCTCCATTTCTCTCTATCCTGTCCAACATCAATAACACCAATAACTACAACAATGAAACAACAAAAGGGCAACAAAAGGGAATAAATAAATTAATTAATTTTAAAAAATAAACAAGAGCAACAAAAGGGAATAAATAAATTTAAAAAAACAGAATGCACATCACACTTGATAGACATCTGCAGACCTGCTTCACTGCTTGTGAAGCAACCCTCCTGCAGGTGGGGAGCTGGGGGCTTGAACCAAGATCCTTGTGCTTTGTACTAAGTCCGCTTAACCCAGTGCACCACCACCTGTCCCTCCACATCACACATTTTTTAAATGCTCTTGATGCCTTCTCTTCTTTTCTCACCTCACTTCATTTCAACTTTACATCTTTCACAAAGAGGTGTGAAGGAGAAATCTAATAATACTTGGAACTAAAAAGAGCTGGCAGTATTGTGCAGAACTGTACCCCTTATTCCATGGTTTTGTTAATGTCTCCTTTCTTAAATAAAATAATAATAATAATAATAAAAGAGCTGACAGAGTCTGTTCACCCTAAAATCATGCAGCCATGTTAATTTACAACAGAGGAACCATCCTAGTAGATGACAGTGGAAGTTCCCAGCTTTGTTACCATCAAGTGTCTCTGCCTGAACAGAGGGGACATGTGCTAGTGGAAATGCCACATACTATCAAGCCTTGTCAGTGACCCAGCTCCACAGTGGATAGAAAGAGATGACACACACATGTGGTTGACACCAGCTGTGCTGCAGATGGAGAAAATCCTCCATCTACTGCAGCTGCAGTGCCAATTCAGCACTCCCACAACAGGCCATTTGCCAGGCTCACAACTTCTCACTTCACTCTGAGAGAAACACACATTCTTGTCACTGCTTCTGCTGGTACAGATCATGCTTTAATGGGCCCTCACCCAACCCCATTTTGGAGAAAAGGTATTGGCTGCAGTGGTGCAGTGCAGAATGCTGCTGGCTGGTGCCCAGCTGAAAAGAAAAGGCTAGAAAAGTGGAAAAGGAGCTAGGATGAACAAGTAAAGAAGAGACAGCTTATTTTCCCTTTATCACATGGCTGCCATGATAAATCAAGCTTTGCAAGAAGCTGCATAGAATTAAGTTTGGTCTTCCTTTTTTTTTTCTGAAAGCACTGCAAGGGCTCAAAATGAGTTAAATAAAAGACATTTCTTAAACATGACACACTAATTTACACCTGGTTACTTTGAATGATGGTATAATTTATATTCAGCTCCAGGTTGTCTGTCTTTGACATCCTACCCACTCACATATTTACATATTCAGAAGCTACAGAGAAGTAGAAATGTTAAAATGAAATCCACTCTACACTGCAGTAGATTGACATGTAATTTATTCATTTAACTGACAGTTAGGTGGTACTCAAAATCCAGTTAAATAAGCAAGTGATTACACAAACATCTAGTAATTCTAAAACCGGTAGAAGGTATAAAATACCATGGGTATGAAATGCCATGGCAAATACTATTCAACAGACTACAGTCATAATTCCAGACTAAATAATGGTTTCAAGCAATTCTGGAATGATCTGACTCTCTTTTCCCCTTCAAGCAGTTCACTTCTTTAAGCACTGACACAAGGTCGGTGTTTTCCAGCAGTGCTGCAGTGTCATAGCTCAGGTTCCTCTCTTGCAAGACATTTTCCTGAAAATTGTTTTTTAAATATTGCCTCTTGATATAGCAAGCAGGCCTGTCAGCACTCAGTTCCCCAAACAAGGTGCTTGGATCAGGACAGTGTAGGGGGGGTAAGGGGGCTGAATTTAGCCAGAGGCAGGCAGTGGAAAACCCTTTGCAGCCTTTGAAGTAGGCATACTTCTTTTCTTTCCTTTTCTTTTCTTTTCTTTTTACCTCCAGGGTTATTGCCAGGGCTCGGTGCCTGCACCACAATCCACTGCTCCTGGAGACCATTTTTTCCCCTTCTGTTGTCCTTGTTTTTTGTGTTTGTTTTTTTTTTTTTAATCATTGCTGCGGATATTGTTGTTGCTGTTGGATAGGACAGAGAGAATTGGAGAAAGATGGGGAGACAGAGAGGGAGAGAGAAGGACAGACACCTGCAGACCTGCTTCACTGCCTGTGAAGCAACTCCTGCAGGTGGGGAGCCGGGGGCTCGAACCGGGATCTTTATACCGGTCCTTGCGCTTTGTGCCATGTGCGCTTAACCCACTGCACTACTGCCCGACTCCCGGCATACTTCTTTTCTGAGAGTGCAAGCATCATCAACATATTTGAGCATCCAAGCCAGTGAAATCATGGAAACAAAATAATTCTGATATATAGAAATGATTATCACACAATTGCAACTGTGGAGTTTAGTTACATTATGAAGTCTGCAGAACAAAAACAAAACAGTGCCTACCTAAGTTTGCATCTTGTAAGTCTCATTACATTTCTGTGAAGTGCAGCTATGTTTGCAGGAGTGGTTTGGCTTATCATGTGTCTGTCTGTATCATTTTAAAATCTTATACTTTTTTTGAATGAGGTCCAAGCATAAACCTGGCCTGAAAAACTAGCAGCAGGAGTCATGGAATCTGTCAGTAAATTAAATGGCTTTCACAGAACAAGATTCAGCTAAATCTCTTACATACAAAATACAACTCGAGAAATACAGTTCTTTAATGATGCATGATGAGGGGGGGGGGAAAGCTTAAAAAAATAGATAATTCTCTCTATACCTGCGTGTCAAGGGCAGATGTAACACTGCATAATTCTGCGACCTGAGCAGTTAGTTACTGGGTTGACAGGTACTCCAGAAATATGTGATCTGGTAACTGTGACCAAAAGATGAAAATACTGTACCAAAAAGCATGCATACAATCACTGTGCATTCAGTGCGAGAGCTGGGACCTAAGCAGAGACCTAACACAATGAGGCAGTGTTCCAGGGCACCCATTAAAACCAGCATGGGCGGCTACATGTTGATCAAACCTTCCGAGGCCGCAAAGTGTGGGCACAGTGCCATGTCTGGGTTCTGCAGCTGTTTAATGATCCTCTTGCGGAATTTCTCCCGCACACGATTAAATTCCATTATGTCCATGGGGTCCTCTTCAATCCAAAACTTATGAAACTCATGCATCAAATAGCCTGTTAGAGATAAGACAATAAACAGGAGTAACAGTAAAACAGTATAACAGTAAAACAGAGTTCAAGGAAGAGATCACAATACCTCAACACAAAACCTTTTGTTTAAAATTACTCTTTACAATCACTGGTTTATATAATTCCTTTCTAATCATGTTTTCTCATGGAAATTTGAATTTTTGTTGTTTTATCAGGAAAGATGACTATTTCTAGTTTCAGTTGGCAATAAGCACTTGCACTGTCTCTAAGATTGTGTAATTTGTACATATACTATATATGAGTTAAGCAGTTAACTAACTTACCTTTTCTCTCTATCTGTTCTTTTTTTTTTTTTTTTTTCCAGTTCTGGCTTATGTTGGGGAGGCCCAAGGGGGGCTGAACCTGGGACCTCAGAGCCCCAGGCATGACAGTCTCTTTGCATAAACATTATGCTGTCTACCCCCACCAACAACTGTTTTAGTGTAGAGTTATTTCTATTACACCTTTACTTAGTATCACACAGCTGTCCTCCAGCTGTTTTATATATGCTTCTCTGATAACTGTAGGTGCCTTCCTGCCCATATTACCTTCTCAGTGCCTCACGATTCAAGATTTAAAATCAATATTTTTGTTGCTTGTGATAGACTGTTTCCAACTCACATGCATTCATATAGTTTACAGATCATATAGCAGATGATACATTTCTTTCCCTTGGGAAGATACAGCAGGAAAGGGTAAATAACAAAGTGATGATTTATTCATCTGTTTTAGGGGGATTTGGAGAGAATCTTCAGAATGCTGGTTTGAGCCTTCACATATACTGCTGAGGATATGCCCTGCAAGCAGACTGTAGTCTTACCCGCTCCTACACCCCACAGCTTGTCCAACAAAGGGGAACAACAGCAGTGCTTAGAGGTCACCAATCTGAAGGGTTTTTGCAGTTGCTCCTGGAATTTATTCTCATTCTTCTTGTTTTTTTAATTTTTTAAATTTCTATTTTTTATATTTATTTTCCCTTTTGTTGCCCTTGTTTTTCATTGTTGTTGTAGTTATTATTGTTGATGTTGTCATTGTTAGATAGGACAGAGAGAAATGGAGAGAGGAGGGGAAGACAGAGAGGGGGAAGAGAAAGACACCTGCAGACCTGCTTCACCATCTGTGAAGCGACTCCCCGGCAGGCGGGGAGCTGGGGGCTCAAACCAGGATCCTTAAGCCGGTCCTTGTGCTTTGCGCCATATGCGCTTAACTCGCTGCGCTACTGCCTGACTCCCTCTCATTATTCTTCTTAAGCAGGAAGCAAATCATTCCTGCCATGTCTTGCCTATCACTCATGTCTGGAACATAGTCTCAAAGGCCAACAATGACTACTCCATCCTTCCCTCTTAATTAAATTAACAGAATGATATGATTTTTCAGTATTACTCCATTCAGCCTTTTGATTTGACTGAAGTTTTAAATGAACTTGACAAATGTGTTCTGACAAGCTTTATTTATAATAAAAATAGTAACTCTGAACAGACTAGCCATTGAAGTACATGACATTGTTAAGACTTTCATATTCTGAAGCATAGCTTCATATCCAGATACTTTTTTGTCTCAAGAATGTCATCTATCAGTGATTTGGATTGGGGACATTTGGGAATAAACTAAGCATTTGATACAAAAACCTGTTCATGGTGTTTTATTTCTCCACTTTACATACTCCCTCTACCACATTAAGAAGTGAAATGTGGGGAGCTGCAGTAGCACAGCGGCTTAAGCGCATGTGGCACAAAGTGCAAGGACTGGCATAAGGATCCCAGTTTGAGCCCCTGGCTCCCACCTGCAGGGGAGTTGCTTCACAGGCGGTGAAGCAGGTCTACAGGTGCCTATCTTTTTCTCCCCCTTTCTGTCTTCCCCTCCTCTCTCCATTTCTCTCTGTCCTATCCAACAGTGACATCAATAAATAAACTACAACAACAATAAAAAAAAACACGGGCAACAAAAGGGGAAGTAAATATTAAAAAAAGAAAATTAAAAAAAAAAAAAGAAAAGCACTCAAATGGTGCACAGTTACACACAATTGCAGGTGGAGTCAGGACGTGAAATCTGCTGACACGCCACCACTCAGCAGGAGCCTTTTCCATGGAGTCTCTTCCTCTGATCATTATTTTTTCCTCTCCTGGCCACTGTCTTTTCCTTCACTACACCTACCTTTACTCCATTTCAGGGGAGCTTTAGGCTAGAACCAATTTTACAGTTTACTGCTTGGCACTGCAGTGGCTCACTGAATAATGCCATAAATTCAGAATGGTAGAACTATTATATTTTTATATTCTTTCATCTAGATGAAGTATTTATTTTGAATACTAATTTGGCTTTCCACATATGCCTACAGCGAATTTGTCGTTGCGAGAATATATCTCGGTTTTGCTTCACTGCATTCAGTGAGTAGACAGCAGAGACATAGGCAAGGACAGCAGTAGTTGCAAGAATATTAGAGCAGAGTCGTTCAGAACTGATCATGTCTGATGGGGAGCAGTGACTCCAGGGGCCAGTTTGCTTCCTCTGGAGAGCTGGAGTTGCTGCACCTGTACCCCATCCGCAGGGAACTGCTGCTGTGTCCTGAACTTTGGGGCAGGAGTGGAGGGGGGCTTGGGAAATAAGCCGGTACTGTGTGCTTGCTCAGCTTGGGCGGGATTTTCTTGGAAGCATATCAGTTCAGCCCCAGGTCTGATTATTTTCAAAGAAACCAGACTCTTTTCCCCCACAAATGGCATCTCCCAGTATTTTAGACCCCCACCCATCCACTCACTTCACCATCCATGTATCCAACAGATAGTTACTGAATTCCCATCCTGCACTAGGCTTTATGCCAAGGTCACATCAGTGAACAAAGCATCGATCTAACTGATGATTACAGTTTAAATTCTGTCATGAAGAAGCTACTCTAAGGGGCCAGGCAGTAAAGCACTGGGTTAAGTGCACACAGTACTAAGAGCAAGGGCCTGCGCAAGGAACCCAGTACAAACCCGCGGCTCCCCACCTGCAGGAGGGTCACTTCACAACTGGTCTGCAGGTCTGCAGGTGTCTCTCTGTCTCCCTCTCTATATCCCCTCCCCTCTCAATTTCTCTCTGTCCTGTCCAATACAAAATGGGGAAAATGGCCAGCAGGAGCAGTGGATTCATAGTGCTTAATGAGCCCCAGCAATAACCCTGGAGGCAAAAAGAGGAAGAGGAGGGGGGTGGGGGGAGGTGGAGGAGGAGACTACTATTGTGGCTCTTTCTTTCTCAACACGGGCAAATCCTGCATCTGCCCTTGTCATCCTTCTGAGCTCCAGAGCCTTACTTTAAAGCTGCCCACTGTCCGTTGTATGGAAGCTTCCAAAAGAGTAGACCTAAAGCTAAACTCTCCCCTCAAAACTGCTTCTCCCGTTTCTCTAAAGAGCATGGCAAAGATAGACTAGGGCAGGTACAGAGGGTCAGGGAAACAAGGGGTAGGGATAGCCTCTACATGTTTACAAAATATACACTGCCAGCCCTGTGAGCTGCCCGTAAACCTGTGCTCTGTTCTTTGACCGTCCCCACCCCATGCTCTCTGTCTTGTGACTTTTGCCTGTGACACCCCTGTGGCTGGACCAGCGGGCCACCACTGCTTTGTTTTCTGCCACTCACCCTCCAGGTCTCCCAGAAATAGGCTTTTGCTTGGGAAGCTTTCTCTGATGCATAGACTGAGCTAGCTCTGCCAGTGATAGGCAAAAAATAGAAAACTCCATGACTAAGAAAGCCTGTGTATAGATCCTCAGCAACGTCAGCATGGCTTAAATGACATTTCTCCCCCAAATTCCTTTGAGTGCTTCAAGACTTGGTGCACTGCTTTCCCATGTTCCTTTAAACTAGCTTGTATCTCTCCTGCAAGGATAACACCATTCAGATTGAATTTTAGGATTCTGCCGCTAAGAACAGCTAATAGCATCTCAAGGGGTTACAGTGCAGCCTTGACTATTACCCCTGAAACCTCAGCACAACTGCAGCCCTAAAGGGTTCCCCTCAGGGAAGGACACGAAAAGGTCCCCTCACAAATCACTGTCATTATCCTTCCTGGACTAGCACCTGTGCTTAGCATGCCTGCCTCTGTAGTGGCAGAATCGGCAGCAGTGACAACTCCAGCACCATCAATATCACCCCCTAGGCCAGGGGTGGGGAACCTTTTCTGTAGAGAGTCATGTGGATATTTATAACGCCATTTGTGGACCATACAAAATCATCAACTTAAATATTAGCACTTGATGTTGCTGTAAAAAAAAAAAAAAAAAAAAGCTGTGGTTGCCTTGGCAAGCCCAGACAACATGAAAAATGGCCTGTGGGCCAGACATCCCCAGCCTGGCCTGATGTTCACCCAGTGCCCACTATGGGCCTCATAAGTACATTTTTCATCCACCATCTCATTTTATCTTCATAATAGCTCTTTAAAGAAAGGGTTCATGTTATAGATGAGGTAATGGAGGCTTAGAGAAGTTAGCAAACAATATGGAAGTCAACTCAAGACTTGCTTTCCAGGTGCTGCCTCCACTCCTAGATGCAATGCCTAGATGCTGGGCTACAGGCAGAGAAATACCCAAGTCTTAAAAACAGTCCAGATGTTATGCAAGAACTGGGAAAGAAAAATTCATGATGCTTGAAAATAGAAGTGTAAGGTTTTTTTTTTTTTAATGAAAAAAACAGTAGCAATGACAAAGTAAGACCAAAGAAGTAATTTCAGAGACCACAAGACAGCCAGATCACAAGACCTCTCCAGTGCAGCAGCGTTCTGTAGAAATCTGTACTCACAACTAAGCAAAAGGACACTTACAGAATGTTTGCTGGAAATGACATAGCGTTGGAGCTTCTGGTGCGATGTTGTAGAAATGAGTTTTTAGAGCTCCACTGACCAGGAGATTATATGCCAGATCAGTGATATTGATACCCACAATTGCAAACGAGTACCTGTAAAATGTAAGCCACAATACTGATTGGGAACAAGCATTTCCAACAATGATCATCTTGTTTCTAAATTATCAGATGGCAGGCTGCCCTTCCCACTCTGCTGTATAGAAGACTTGAGCTTTGACTTGCTTATTCCATTTCCAAATATATGTGGGGGGAAAAAATAAGAAATCCGTAAAACATATATTCAAGGATATTCCTCACAGCTTTATCTATAATGGAAAAGGACACGGAAACTTAAAAAATCCTTTTAAAGGATAGTTGGCTAAATAAATTGTGATATTTTCATATAACATAGTAAAAAAAAAAATCTATATTCTTTTTTATATTTCCCACCAGGCTTTTCCACTGGGGCTTGCCTGCACAATTTCACTGCTTTGGCAGACATTTTTTTCCTTTTTTAGATAGAGGGTCAGGGAGGGGGATAGCACAGCACTGCTCTACCACTCATGAAGCTTCCCCTGTGTCTGTGCTCTCATGTGCTGGCTGGGAGCTTGAACCTGGATTCTCATGTATGGTAAAGTGTGCACTCTACCAGGTGAACTCTGTTCTAGCACCTCAAAAATATATTGTCATATATATGACAAATGTTTAGCATATATACACACTGTATCTCCCCTCCCCTCTCAATTTCTACCAAGTATAATAGAAAGAAAAAAAAAAAGGAAACAATGACCTCTGGGAGTGGTGGATTTGTATTGCTGGCACTGGGACCCAACAATAACCCTGGTGACAATAATAATAATAATAAATAATGACTTTTAAAGTTTTTATCTAGCACCCTAATTATTGGTGACAATATATATTTTTTAAAAGCTACCAAATGAAAAAATTTTAAAATACTTGTTTGTTTATTTTTGGGTAAAGATGGAGAAATTGGGAGGAGATGGAGAGCTGAAGAGGGAGAGAGACAGAGAGACACCTGCAGCCCTACAGGTGGGGGCTTGAATCTGGGTCCTCCTGCACTGTAATGTGAACACTTAGCCAGGTGTGCAAGTGCCTGGCCCCCCCAAATGAAGTTCTTAATGATGATTCCTTACTCGTTTCCATGTAGTAGACTTTCTAAACATCATTCAACACAGGCAATTTCGTATCATATAATTACATAAACAAATCCCCAAACACGAACAGGCCCTTTAAAAATTCAACCAGATTGTCTGCTTCCATCAGGACAAGTAGACTGTCATCACTGTCATCTTGTGCAGTGCTTTGTTTTGGTTCTGGATCAGACTCACAGCCTTTATATATGAAATTTCACACTTACCCAATTGCTTTATCCATCCTTTTCTTTTCCCATTCTGTCTTGCTGAATTTGCTGAATGAAGGAAAGAATAGCATTTAATCTTTTATACACGTATTCATTCTGATTAAATTTATTCCATTATTTCTATCTCTGGCCCTTGTGATCCAGTATGTTGGTTACTGTTTCTGTGGATAACTCCCCCCCTTTGACTATGTGATTGACGGCTACTTTGCTGTATGGTGGTTTGTACTTCCGGTAAGTTTGAAGGCTTACTCTTCTGTCTCCCTTTAAACTTTTATCTCCATATAGCATATCTGTTCCTTTAAATGCAGTGCATATGAAGGGTCAAGGAATGATTAAATTTCCACTAGAAAGATTTAATTTTTTTATATTTTATTTTATTTTTTGCATCCAGGGTTATGGCTGGGGCTCGGTGCCAGCACCACAAATCTACTGCTCGTGGAGGCCATTTTCCCCATTTTGTTGCTCTTGTTGTTGCTGCTGCTGTTGTTATTGGACAGGACAGAGAGAAATAGGGGAAGACAGAGAGAGGGGGAGAGAAAGATAGACATTCAGACCTGCTTCACCACTTGTGAAGCAACCCCCCTGCAGGTGGGGAGCCGGTGGCTGGAACCAGCATCCTTATGCCGGTCCTTTCACTTCATGTCATGTGTGCTTAACCCGCTGCACTACAGCCCAGCCCCCTTAACATTTTTTATGCTTACGTTAGAACTATTGTTTCCATATAGATCTTATAAGAGGTATCAATGAGGGAGTCGGGCTGTAGCGCAGCGGGTTAAGCGCAGGTGGCGCAAAGCACAAGGACCGGCATAAGGATCCCGGTTCAAACCCCGGCTCCCCACCTGCAGGGGAGTCGCTTCACAGGCGGTGAAGCAGGTCTGCAGGTGTCTCTCTTTCTCTCCTCCTCTCTGTCTTCCCCTCCTCTCTCCATTTCTCTCTGTCCTATCCAACAATGACAACAACAATAATAACTACAATAATAAAACAACAAGGGCAACAAAAGGGAATAAATAAATAAAATAAATATTAAAAGAAAAGAGGTATCAATGAAAAAAAAAAGCCCAACTACAATTTATATGGAGAACCAACACAGAATTAAGGCCATGCTATGTATCTCCTTTTCACTTCAGTACAGCACAGTGGGAGGCAGCTGTAAAGGCCAACTATGAAGACATTCTTGCATACTGCCACTAACTGTCAGACAGTGATGCTAATTCCTCTAGGAGACTTTGTCTTCTACCTCTCCCCTCCAAGCAGATGCTGCCTCACCCTGTGATTTCCCCACGCTTGTGTATGGTTTTGTCTTGTGCTGTTTATCCTATTCAGCATTATTTGTGGTAGCTGAACACAGTTTATACTGAATAAATGCTTACTGATAAATAAATGATAGAGTGGGAGCCGGGTGGTGGTGCAGCAGGTTAAACGCACATGGTGTGAAGCACAAGGACCGGAGTAAGGATCCCAGTGTGAGCCCCCAGCTCCCCACCTGCAGGGGAGTCACTTCACAGGCGGTGAAGCAGGTCTGCAGGTGTCTATCTCTCCCCCTTTCTTTTTTTTAAATATTTATTTTTCCTTTTGCTGCCCTTGTTGTAGTTATTACTGTTTTTGTTATTGATGTCGTCGTTGTTGGATAGGACAGAGAGAAATGGAGAGAGGAGGGGAAGACAGAGAGGGGGAGAGAAAGATAGACACCTGCAGACCTGCTTCACCGCCTGTGAAGCGACTCCCCTGCAGGTGGGGAGCTGGGGGCTCAAACCGGGATCATTATGCTGGTCCTTGTGCTTTGCGCCAAATGCGCTTAACCTGCTGCGCTACCGCCTTTTCTGTCTTAACCTGCTGCGATCCCCTTTTCTGTCTTCCCCTCCCCTCTCCATTTCTCTCTGTCCTATCCAACAACAACAATAGCAATAACAACAACAATAACAACAGTAATGACAATAAAGAACAAGGGCAACAAAAAGGGGAAAAATATAAATAAAAGTTAAAAAATCAATGACAGAATTAGGAAATGAAGGGAGGAACAGAGAAGTAGGAAGGGAAGGAAGAAGAGGTGTATATGTTTTAAATATTCTGTCCCAGCATATACCAAGCATTTCTTCTAAGCAAAGGCAGTTATACCACAGCAATTCCATTTTAATGTCTTAATTTGAATTTATGAATAAGACTACTTGAAGAAAGGGTTCTATCATAGAAACATTCTGAAAATGCTCTCTTGCACTCTATTTTTTATCACCTTCTTATTACTTTCATTTACTTCTTTCTTTCTGCCATCATCTTATCTGTAGAAACCAGGTTTCACTCTTTTTTGTTTCTTTTTTTTTAATGTTAGTTTCTAATGTGTACTTCATTCAGTGTTTTATTTTTTTAAATCTGACTAGATTTTGAACTTAACAGAAAATTTAAGCTAGGGTTTATTGCAAACATTTAGCTTCCACCTGAGGAGAAAGAGCTCCCTGTAGCAGACACTGCAGTACACACAGCACCAGACCACAGCAATGTGATGCAATGCAAAAACTGAGAGTTAATTATAAGCGCCTTCTACTTGGTAACTAATTTGGTGTAACTCAAAGCAATCACCTTTACTCACGTTAACACATGCCACCTCTTTAAGAAGGTAACAGCCATCTATCGAACCAGTCAAAGGGGCACCAGGAGCCTTTTACCTTAAGACTCATTCAAACTAAAGTAAATCTGGGTGTGAAAGTTAAAAAGCTTTATGTAAAATAAATTATAAGCACATATTTTTCTCTGCAGCAAAACCTTATAAATGTATAATGTCTCTATATTTAGTAAAGGTCTCAACTCATTACTAACAGAACATCCTGGTCCAAACAAATGAATCTCTCCACGGAGAAAAGAGAAACTCCAAAACACACACACACACACTCCCTTAAAGCATTCTGGCTTCTCCCTGTGTAACACCTGAAGTGCTCCTGGCCTGCTCTACAGTGAAATTCCCAAACAGACCGTCCCTTTCTGGGGAGTTGAGAGGGCAGAGCTGGTTCAGTCTCTGGGGCAAGTGCTCCTCCAGGCAGGTGTCCTACAGTCAAGCTGTGGAGGCACTCTTTGGCATCTTCTGTCAGGGTGGTCTGTTCTGATATTTCCTTTACTAAAGCATCGCCCAAATATAACTGACTACATTAGGCTGAAAGATGGAAGATGTTTACTTTATGAAAAAGGTTTCATAAATTTCTATTTTCTTCAAAAATCATTACCCATACTTACTCTAAAATAAAATAAAAACAACAGAACACAAAAGCAAAGGGAAAAATACCTTATTTCCTCTTTAGTGATATCCCTTCATGTAGTGTGTTAAAGAAAAAAAAATGTAGAAAGGTAAATGAAAATGCAAATAATTTCATTTAGATTTTTACCAGTAGACAAAACAAAAAACCTAAGGGAGTCCAGACCTTCTCAGTTGGTTCCTAACTTCAGTTTCCATTCCCCTCCACTCACCTCCCCTTTGTGCTCCCTTTCTCCAAACTTTCTCCCAACCTCTGCTTTCTCCCTCCTCCTTCTTCCCAGACACTAGAATCCCTTTAAATACACATCTCACTAGAATCCCTTTAAATACACATCTCACTAGAATGTTGCCACTTTCCATCCTAAACACCCACATAAAAACCTCAAGTGCTAACCCTCCCACTCAGCAGTTGTCAGGAGGGCTTGTTTGGAACAGGAGCTTCTAATTGTCACATCTGGTGGGCTGACTCCCGTGTGAATCTCATCACTAGATTCATCTAGGAGATGAACTTGACTGTCCCCAGCCACAACACCATCTGCACTTACCTGCACTTTGGGTGGAGAGAGTCAGAGAGGACCTGCTGCGCTGCTGTGGCATCTCTCTCTGCAAAATACCTGCAGGGAAGGGGAAGAAAGACATGGAGCGCCACTCCTGGAGCATGACCCCTGTTCACCCAGCTCGAGATATCTGGAGTCAGATGGATGCCAGCAGAAATTTAGTATGTGTTTCAACTCCTTCAGAGACAGAACAGCTTCTCAGAATAGAATTTTCTGAATAGCATGACAGTTGTAAAATCCACATAGGTATATGAATGTATCCGCTGATGGTAAGTTTGAAAATCATGATAAACTTTGTTTTCCCAGAGAGTCAGGGATACCTTACCAAGGAAGGTTAAAGATGAGGGAACAGAAGAAGCTTCAGGGAGGAACATGCTGAGGGTGGATAACAGGAGACAAATTGGGCGAGAGAGAGAGGGAGACAGATGGGGTCAGGGGGAGGGGGGAGAGAGAGTGAGAGCGAGTGTGTTGGAGACCCGAAGCCTGTTCCACTGCTCTGCTCCACTGCTCGTGAAGCTTCCTCCTTACAGGTGGGGGTGGGAGACTCAAATTCAGGTCCTTGGGCATGGTAACTTAGGCACTTTACCAGCTGCACCACTGCCTGGCCCTGGAGCTTAGAGATTTTTTTAAAAAGTAAATTTCTATTCTGAGTTGGGAGAGGAAACAAATTTTCCTAATTAAGAAGCTCTCATATCCTAGAAAAATCTCGAAAAGTGCCCATAAAGATAACAATCAGTAAAACTTTATGTTACTTGATATGCATATGTTTCCTGCATAAATATAGAGGATAAAACCAGCTCTTGAACTTCCTCTGAGAGCGTTTCATGCCAGGACTAGGGAGCTTAGCTCATTGAGTTCTTTTTATTTATTTATTTATTCCCTTTTGTTGCCCTTATTGTTTTAGTGTTGTAGTTATTATTGTTGTTATTGATGTCGTTGTTGTTGGATAGGACAGAGAAATGGAGAGAGGAGGAGAAGACAGAAAGGGGGAGAGAAAGAGAGACACCTGCAGACCTGCTTCACTGCTTGTGAAGTGACTCCCTTGCAGGTGGGGTGTTGGGGGCTGGAACCGGGATCCTTCTGCCAGTCCTTGCACTTTGCACCTTATGCGCTTAACTCACTGCACTACCGCCCGACTCCGAGAGCTTAGCTCACTGTTAGAGCAAAAGACTTGCCTGTCCAAGTTCCCAGGCTCAAACCCTGACACCACCATAAGCCAGAACTGAGTGGTGCCTCCCCTGTGACTCTCCCAATAAACCAATAAAGCTTAAAAGGACAATACGAGCCAGAATCAGCAATGTGAATACACATGGCAGGGCTATGAAAGAGACGGAGTCTTTTTTCCCTACTTTTGTTTGTTACTTTTCTTTTATGTCTTATGTTTTCATATTTCTTGGTCTAGTCGATCTAAAAATGCCCTCAAATAAATAAGAAAAATGCTCTACAAAGACTACTGTACTGGGTGTGGACTCGATCATTTCTGTGAGAGTAAGGCTTTGTCTTCACTTTATCTTTCAGAAGTGCGGCTTATCTCACACAAGTTTTCTATCTCAGTGTGTGAAACTTGACTTTTCTTTCACAATTTACGGTGTTTTTTTCTTCTGCCTTTCTGAGAAACTGCTCTACTTATATCTTAGGGTACTTTTCTCCTGGAAGATGTAGAAACTTAAGTTGGAAATTTGGTTTGTGTAATGAAGTGAGTATAGGCTTAACATTACTTTGAGTTTTCTCTAAATGGAAGATCAATTGTCCCAGCTCTGCTTATTCAAAAACTAAATGTTCCCTATCTATTTTAACACCACCTTTGTTACTAAGATCTACTTTTAACTCATTCACACTATGTAGTAATGTAGTATTTACCACAATTCGTAAAAGAATAAGTGATTACTAAATTCCCTAAATTTAAAACAAGAGCAAAGATCTAGGGAAATATAACCAAAGTAGCTTCTCAGGAGGTGGCACACTGGAGAGTGTTGGACTCTCAAGCTGCAAGTCCTGAATTCGATTCCTGGCGCAGTATGTGGTGGCATGATGCTCTGATTCTCTCTCTGCCTCCTCCTCCCATAAATAGGTTAAAAAATGACTAAGTCTTACTTTTTTCTTTTGCCTCCAGGGTTATTGCTGGGGCTCAGTGCCTGCACTACAAATCCACTGCTCCTGGAGGCTATTTTTCCCATTTTGTTGCCCTTGTTGTAGTTGTTATTGTTTTCATAGCTGTTGTTGTTGTTGGATAAGACAGAGAGAAATGGAGAGAGGAGGGGAAGACAGAGAGGAGGAGAGAAAGAGACACCTGCAGACCTGCTTCACGGCCTTCGAAGCAACCTCCTGCAGGTGAGGAGCCGGGGGCTCGAACCGGGATCCCTAGCTGGCTGACCCTTGCACTTTGCGCCAAGTGCGCCTAACCCGCTGCACTACCTCCTGACTCCCTAAGTCTTACTTTTAAAATAAGTTTCTCTCCTCACTAATAGGACAGTGTTGAAGCACACAACAACCAACGTAACAGAACTGGTGGTAGCTTGAAAATAGAATTGCCTACAGTAACTCAATTCAGACTTGAAAAAGTGAACACAGTAAGTTGACCCACAGTAAATACATAAGATCCAGAAGTTAAGATGCTATTTAAGGTGTCTGGGAGATGGCTCAGCTGAGAGAGCACACACTTTACCATGTACAAGGACCTCGGGGAACTTCACAAGTGGTGGTGTAGTGCTGTGGGGGTCACTCCTTTTTCTTTCTCCTACTTCTCTGTTTTTCAGTGTCTGCTAAGAGTGAAGGGATCATGGAAGCTCAAAAGCCCAGTGATAATCCTAGTGGTAACAATAATAATTATTATTTTAAATAGGTGACGTAAATGAAATTTTATGATCATTAACAGAGAATTAGTGGATCAGCAGAGTGGCTCACATGGACAGTGTATGTGACCCAGGTGCGAGCCCAGCCCCTACCCTGCACACTGAAGAAAGCTTTGTTGCTGTGGCCGCATATTTTCTCTCTCCCTCTCCCTCCCCCTCCCTCTCTCCTTGGTGTTTCTCTGTCTTAAAAAAAAATAAAGAATAAATAAAAACAAGGCAGGAGGACACCAACTTCTCATTCTGAATGTTGGCAACTTAGTTGATCACGTGTACTGCTTGTATTTTAGAGAAACCAAAGTTGGTAAAGAAGCTATCTTTAGGGCAAGGGTAGATAACATAATGGTTATGCAAAAAGACTCATGCCTGAGGCTCCAAAGTCCCAGGTTCAATCCCCCACACCACCATAAGCCAGAGCTGAACAGTGCTCTGGTTAAATAAAATAAAAAGAAGCTATCTTTACAAAATTTCAGCCAACAATTGTGGAACAAAAAAACAGAACTAGAATAGTACTTCTTGTACAACTAGTTAACTGTCTCAGTGAAGACCACTGAAAGAGGAAATGGTTAGATAAAAGTTGGTGGGGGAATTGACAATGGAGCCAGCAGGCAGTGAGTGATCTCTGCATCTATCTGAGGGTGAATCAGAGTGGGAACACTGCAGGCTTTCCACTGTGGTATCAACAGGAACTTAACTCAAGACGTGCCAAAGCCTTCAATTTCAGGGGATGGTACTAGTGCAAACAGACAAATCCATAGCATGAAACCCTCCACAAGACAGCTGACCTGCTTCTTGACAAATTTTTGACACTGAGGGGGGCAAAACTGTAGTATGTAGACATTGTATGGAACTGGTGCAAACTCTGTGGGTAGAAATGACAGCTCTGTGTATGAGCTGAGTACTACTGTTAACTCTGATAGGTGAGATAATGACTTTGTGGCTATTATAAAACAATACTGATTTTTTTTCTTAGTGCTAGAAGCTGAAATATGAGGATAAAATGACAAACAGTATAAGATTTTCATTAACGGGAGTTGGGCGGTGGTGCAGCAGGTTAAGCACAAGTGGCGCAAAGCGCAAGGACTGGCGTAAGGATCCTGGTTCGAGTCCCCGGCTCCCCACCCGTAGGGGAGTCGCTTCACAAGCGGTGAAGCAGGTCTGCAGGTGTCTATCTTTCTCTCGCCCTCTGTCTTCCCCTCCTCTCTCCATTTCTCTCTGTCCTATCCAACAACAACGACATCAATAACTACAACAATGTTAAACAAGGGCAACAAAAGGGAAAATAAATATTAAAAAAAACTTAACTAAGTAAATATTCTCATTAACACCTGCCCAAAAAAGCATTGCAGTTCATTTCAAAATCTTTTTTTTTTCCCCCCAAATCTTAATATCTGTTGAATCTGAATGCTCAGTAGGAGATTTTCTGAACAATCTAGTCTAGGGTTTTGTATGTGCTCATAGTTTTTCACACTAAAAATGGAAAATAAGCACATACACAATTTATTTTTAAATCCATGAAGTCTGCCAAAATAAATGAAAGATGGTAATTGCTTTTAAATTTTTATGAAACTGAGTTACTTCTCAGAGGGCTTTGTTTTCTTTGTTTTCTGGGAGCCTTCCAGAAATTGAGTTTTAGAACTACTAACTTCATTTTGCCATTTCAACATGAGATCATAACACCACTTTAATATTTAACCATTATTTTACTTACTGCAAATTATATAGTCCCAGAAGTCCCATTCCTCGAAAATCTGTTTTAGGATCATCACCTTGGAAACCAATTTCACACCATTGCTTAGAAATTCTGGATTCAAGTGGCGTGTTGGGCTTCAAGAATGTCCATAACTGGAAATAATAAAGAGAGTTGGCCAGCTGGTATGCACACAGAGAGCCCTCTTCTGTTGGCTCAGACTTTGTGAGCTATCAATATATTATGAGGAGCTTTTCTAAACTGAACATATGCAGATACATTACCACTGAAGAGTTCATCATCTTTCAGGATATCAGTAACAAGACTTCTCAAAGTGTATTCTGAAAACTACTTGGAGGGACTTCAAGACTTTTTCAGAGGGCCTGGGAGGTAAAATTACTTTATAATTAAACAAATAGATTTCATCCTTTTTCTTTCTTTCTTTCTTTCTCTCTCTCTCTCCTTTTCTTTTTTTTCCTTTTTTCTCTTTTTTTTTTTTTTTGCCTCCAGGGCTATCACTGGGGCTCCATACCTGCACTATGAATCCATTGCTCCCGGAGGCCATTGCTTCCCCATTTTGTTGCCCTTGTTGTTATTGTTATTGCTGTTGTTGTTGAATAGGACAGAGAGAAATGGAGAGAGATGGGGAAGAGAAAGGTAAGACACCTGCAGACCTGCTTCACCGCCTATGAAGCGACTCCCCTGCAGGTGGGGAGCCGGGGGCTCAAACCAGGATCCTTACTCTGGTCCTTGCACTTTGCGCTGCCGCTACACTACCACCCGACTCCCACAAATAAATCTTTTAAGAAAACATTTAAAATATTTTATGCTTTATTCAAAAAATATTTAGGGAAATAAAGAGAAGGGTAGAACAGGGAAAAATAGAAGGCTATGCATTATTCAAATACTTATTTAACATTGGAACAAAACTTTTAGTGGCGTCGTTAACACAACAAAAAAAGAATATAAAGTGACTTGCACTACTAATCCACTGCTCCTGGTGGCCATTTTTTTTTTTACCCATTTTTATTGGATAGGACAGAGAGAAACTGAGAGGAGGTAGAGATACAGAGGAGAGAGAAAGACCGACAACTGAAGACCTGCTTTGCCACTTATGAAGTGTCCTCCCTGCAGGTGGAGAGCCAGGGTCTCAAACCTGGATCCTTGTGCAGGTCCTTGCGCTTAGTACTATGTGCACTTAACCAGGTGCACCACCACCTGGCCCCAACTTCATTTCTTAGAATGCTTAGTTCTTCCTGTTCTTAATTTCCCTCAGTTCATAAGAAAGGCCTTAATCCTATGTGCTTTAATTATGATCAGCTTCTCAGAAAAATGAGTCAACTATGCTAACATGGTTAGTGAAGTACTACTATGTATGTGTTTCCTGCAAGAATGCCAGAGACTCTTCTGATGACTCTTTCCCAAGAAGGGGAGGGCAGGAGGCGGCAGGGTGCCATTGAGGGTGAGGTCATTTCTTGCACTTAGGAAGACTTTTCAATTGGAAATATAAGTGAAGGTGGCAGGCCATTAATGGAGGCTCTGAGGCATCCTGTCATCCAGCTGGGATGGGGGGCAAGTAGGAGTCAAGTTATCACGAAACCACCTTCAAGTGCTGGAGACAGAGCAGGGCAGGCTTATTCCATGGCAGACAAGGAGCTACAGAAGTGAGGCTGCACTCCCAGTCAGACTACCGCCCCTGGTGGCCCGTGCTCTCTGACTGACTCTTCTGTTTGCAGTGTCTTTCTCACAAGCTTGTCTGAACACTTCTTTGGGGCTTGCAGCAAAGCAAGGTCAAAATCATTCATTCAGTCCTCTCATTCAGGAAGTAACTTCTCACAAGGTCTCCACAGATTGTCTCTTCCCATCAGTTGAGAATCTAATTTTAATACTGGGTTCTACATTTTTCTATTAAAAGCTCAAATCCACCTTTAATATTAATTTAGAAAATGTCTAATAGAAAATTTCATATGAATAACAATGTGGGCAATGCCATTTAGTGATGCTATTCATGTCACCCAGCTTGCATTTAAATAATCATAACAGCCAGATTTTTTTTTTTTATCCTCTAAGACTTAAAAGTAGAAACACCAGTAATGACTATAAATGAATGCACTTACATAGGAAGGCAACAGATTACCTGCTAAGTGCCAGCATATGTATTAGGTCAGCTAAGGTGGTATGCAGCAGGTAATCAGACCTGCCATTCACTCAGAGAGCACCTTAACCATTCTGAAGACGTGCTCAGACACCTGTGCCAGTCTGTTGTCTATATATCATCTGTTATCTCTTTCATTTACCTGTAGTTTCCCACCTCTAGGTTTTTGTTTAATAGTTTTGTATTTTATTGAACTTGACAGCTTGTCAGAAAATAGGCTGTGTGGAGTGTAGGGGCATACAAAAGAAAAACTCAGCCAAGATTTTCACTAAAACTAAGCAAGGGGAAAAAGGGAAGAAAAGCTATTGTTAGGGAGAAGATTTCTTTAAATTTCAACAGTTTGCATCAGGCATAGTGTTAATTAGTAGAAATAAATGACTCGTCTGCCAAAGTATTTACATATACAAAGACACACACAACAGGATAGTTTTAAAATTACAGCTGCTGGGGGTCGGGGGGTAGCGCAGTGGGTTAAGCACATGTGGCGTAAAGTGCAAGGACTGGCAGAGCCCCCTGGCTCCCCATCTGCAGGGGAGTAGCTTCACAAGTAGTGAAGCAGGTCTGCAGGTGTCTTGTCTTTCTCTCTCGCTCTCTGTCTTCCCCTTCTCTCTCCATTTCTCTCTGTCCTTGGACATCAACAACAATAATAATAAACACAACAATGGTAAAAGAACCAGGGTAACAAAAGGTAAAAAATGGCCTCCAGGAGCAGTGGATTCATGGTGCAGGCACCAAGACCTGGCAATAACCCTGGAGGCAAAAAAAAAAAAAAAAATACAGCTGCTGTTGACAGTCTTCAATACAATGAAATTAAATTAGCTAAGCAAACATTTTCTTCCACTTTTGTTACTTTGTGGGGGTGGCTTATGGGGCTTGAACCCAGGACCTCAATCTGAACAGTATTCACCACTAGGCTTCATCCTGAGCCTTTTTGAATTCTAGGGTAGGACAGGGAAGCACTCCATCCTAAAAAAGTATGTTTCAGAAGCACATTTGTAAAATATTTCAGATGAGTATCCTAGAAGTTGGTCTTAATTTTAACTCAAAATTCAGTATCTTGAAGTAAAGTTTTATTGTTGTTTCTTAATATGCCATCAGAGCATACAAGGCTTTTAAGGTTTTCTTTGACAGCCAGGAGTGTTTATAGCTGCTATATTAATCTTCCAATCATTCTAGTACACTAGATATAAGCCTTTACTTCCTCTCCTAGTACTCTCCAAGTCATATGAATAAATAATCAGCCTTAAGATCTTAGGTAATTTCCCAAGAGGGCTATTGCTGAAGCAGAAACAAACTTCATCTTCTTTGATGTCGATTAAAAGTCATAAATGGAAATCCCAGGTCACTCTTTGACAAGTGGTATTTCTCTTACTGGCTTCCAACCCAGTTAAACAATCTAGACTTGAGCCAAATGTGGTTGCCCACAGCAATCACCTCTGGTGCGTTCTTGGATTACAGAGGAACAGTGACTTTCCATTTATCTTCTCACATGAGTTTCCTAATAAAGAGTTTACATCTAGCATCTGAATCAGCAGGAAATGTAGCCTTTACTAGCCAGTCACAGTCTGTGTCTTATCAACTTTGTACCCTCCCACCCCCGCCCCACGCAGAACCACACTTGACAAACCAATGCTGAGTAAAACACTAGCAGGTCTTCTGGAACTAACCTTCAAAAGCATTTCTTCATGTTGTGGATTCTCAGAATCATAGGGTTCTCTGCGTAGTTTTTCCACATCTGCAATAAGGTTTCTGTACCCCACAATTTGCAAAAGGCAAGCCTGAAGAGAGATTCCTAACCTAAAAAAAAAAAAAGAAAGAAACAGACGTGAGGAGGAACAAAACATATGCATTCAGTCCCTCACTATATGTACAACAGGACTTTTCGTACTTCTATAATGCTTAGGAAATGGTTCAAATAAGATTTGTTTAGTAGAAACACAGTTTCTTACTGAAGTTCTACATGAGCAGCTCTGGAACTTGAATAAAACTTACCTCTCAGTCTGAACTTTTCTTAAGACTGCTTATTAAAACAGGGTTTTTAAATGAGAACTCTTAGACAAGCAGAATAGCTCACCTGGTAGTGTGTCTGCTTCGCTGTACTCACAGCCTAGGTTTAAGCCCAGCCCTCCCTATGGGAAGCTAAAATATTTCTCTCAGACTTCCCTCCTACTTTTTTTTTTCCAGAAAATTGTTTAAATTCACATTTTGTCAGTATCAATCTGGGGGGAGGGAAAGGACAAAAATTCATAATGAGGTATAAAACACAGTCTGCTACCTATAATGTTTTTTCCTGACACAAATCTTTAAGAAAGAGATGCTTTAGAAGTAAACATGTATCTTTCATAGAAGAGACATACAAAAGATTTTTCAATTAATCTAATCTATTCTCTAAACATGACTGATGGTCTAGTATATCCCTTCTGCCCAGTTGCAGTCTTAATTTTTTGTTTCAATTTGATTTGAAGTGAATTGCTTTCTTATCACCTTCTCAGAGGAGTAAAATATGTCAGAAGGCTTTAAAAAACATTTACTGCATAATTAAATCAATTTTTAAAAATTTTTATTTATTCCCTTTTGGTGCCCTTGTAGCTATTATTATTGTTATTGATGTCATTGTTGATGATGTTGTTGGATAGGACAGAGAGAAATGGAGAGAGGAGGGGAAGACAGAGGGGGAGAGAAAGAGAGACACCTGCAGACCAGCTTCACCACCTGTGAAGCAACTCCCCTGCAGGTGGGGAGCGGGGGCTGGGGGGGCTTGAACTGAGATTCTTATGCCGGTTCTTGTGCTTTGCGCTATGTGCACTTAACCCGCTGCGCTACTGCCCAACTCCTTCAAATTTCTTTTTGTCTCCAGGGTTATCACTGGGGCTCGGTGCCTGCACCTTGAATCCACTGCTCCTGGAGGCCATTTTTCCCATTTTGTTGCCCTTGTTGTTATTGTTATTGCTGCTGTTGTTGTTGAATAGAACAGAGAGAAATGAAGAGAGGAGGGGAAGATAGAGAGGGGAGAGAAAGATAGACACCTGCAGACCTGTTTCACTGCTTGTGAAGCAACCACCACTCCCCCCCCCCCCGGCAGGTGAGGAGCTGGGGGCTTGAACTAGGATACTTGTACCTATCCTTGCGGTACACGCCATATGTGCTTAAGTTGCTAAATCAATTTTTAATGGCTGAATGTGGAAAAGACAGCTAGTAGCTGAAGTGTCTACAGAATAGTATGGAGATCACATGAAAATGGAATTTTGTGATGAGTCCATTAGCTAATATTTAGAATTCCACCCAGAGGTAGACTTATGTAAAGTACAGTCTGAAATTCATTTCAACTACTGCAACTAAGTCTTTTCTTAGGGCCAGTGAACTAGCTCACTAGAATAATGTGTTGCTTTGCCACGTGCACAGCCCAGTTTCGGGCCAGGCCCACACCCATTAGAGGAAGCACCAGCACTTTAGTCTCTTTCACTCTGCTTCTCTGTCTCTACCTTAAACATTTAAAACAAAAATAGGAGGTCGGGAGGTAGCGCAGTGGGTTAAGCACAGGAGGCATGAAGTCCAAGGACCGGCGTAAGGATCCCGGTTCGAACCCCTGGCTCTCCACCTGCATGGGAGTCGTTTCACAGGCAGTAAAGCAGGTCTGCAGGTGTCTGTCTTTCTCTCCCTGTCTGTCTTCCCCTCCTCTCCCATTTCTTTCTGTCCTATCCAACAATAATAACAACGACAATAATAAACACAAGGATAAAACAACAAGGTCAACAAAAGGAAAAAAAAAAGCCGCCAGGAGCAGTGGATCTGTGGTGCAGGCACCGAGCCCCAGCAATAACCCTGGAGGCAAAAAATTAAAAAATAATGAATAAATAAAAGCCTTTTCTCAGCAGTAATACCTGAAGTTAACAGTGATGCACAGCTCAGAACCAGTTTGTTTGTTGTCTGCCTTAGTCATTTCTAAATATTCTAGCACATAGGATTTATTCTTTTTTTAAATATTTATTTATTTCCTTTTGTTGCCCTTGTTGTTTTTTATTGTTGTAGTTATTGATGTCGTTGTTGGATAGGACAGAGAGAAATGGGGAGGAGGAGGGGGAGACAGAGAGGGGGGAGACAGAGAGGGGGAGAGAAAGACCTGCAGACCTGCTTCACCACTTATGAAGCAACCCCCTGCAGGTGGGGAGCCAGGGGCTCGAACCGGGATCCTTACGTCGGTACTTGGGCTTCACGCCACCTGCACTTAACTGCCCGACTCCCCACAGGATTTATTCTATTTAGTGTCCTCAGCCCCAGATTTTACTGAAAAATTCCTGTACCCAATGAAAAATATAAAGCTAATTATAAGAGTCACATACGCTGCCAAATGCATTTTAATACTTCCAAGATGAGAGGATTAAATCACAAAGTTCTAAAGCTTCCATATAAAAACCATCTCTCCCTCCTACACATGCCCGTCTTCTTGACAAGCAGGTATGAACCAGCTCCAAGATTATCAGCTTGTCATGTGCCAAAGTAATATTTTTGATGGAGCAGAATCAGCTTAGGCACATTGACAAGTTGAGTATTTATTGTTAATACAAAACACAGGCGTCACATGGGGCAACTGCTGGTGGATGGACTCCCTGTGTTTCATCTCCCAGAATCAGGAGCATCTCACACCCACTGCAGCTCAGAAGTACAAGGTTTGTACAGATGTACAGAGTAGCTGCTATTGCCAAACATGGGGGTGGGGGAAACACCTTTTTTCTCTACTCTCCTTCTGAAAGTTAAAACATTGCAGAGGGTTGGGGGAAGGCAGAGAAGAGACAGCAGGAGAGCTCCCATCAGCATTACAGAAACACTTAAGTATGGGGCTGGGCAGTGGCACACTTGGTTGAGCTCACACATTTCAGTGTGCAAGGACCCAGGTTCAAAGCCTCAGTCCAGGCCTGCAGGGCAGGAGTTTCCCAAGTGGTAAAGCAGTGCTATAGGTGTCTCTTTCTCTCTCCCTACCTCCCCTTCCTCCCTCAATTTCTCTCTGTCCTATTACATAATTAATTAAGTAATTAATTTAAAAAGGAGCACTCTGTGGCCACAGGACTTGAGTTCTCTATTCACAACATAGTAAATATATTCTTACTGTGGGTTTATGTCGGGGTTAATGTTTTTCAGTTCCATGATGTCTTCTATGGTTTTTTCAATGGCATCAGGGTGAACACTCACTGAAGTCTGCAACAGCTGGAAAAGATGCCTCAGTCAGTTCCCTTGCTGTGAGCACCAGGGGCTGGAGCAGGAGCTAGTTAGCAGGAGGTTCAAGCATTTGTTTAAAGCTTCTATATCAAGAGCCTAATCTAATATAAACTGAAAGCAAAAATTGTTCTGGCATTTGAATTCTATTAAACTTGACATTTTCAAAAGGAGATGATACAAGTTTCCTAGCTAAGGCAATTAACACAAAACTGAAATAATAAATACATTTTTATAAGTTAGTTTCATCTGCTTCAAGATACTTACACAGAAATACTATATTTCTTTTTTTTTATATTTATTTTGCCTCCAGGGTTATTGCCGGGGCTCAGTGCCTGCACTATGAATCCACTGCTCCTGGAGGCTGTTTTTTCCCTTTTGTTGCCCTTGTTGTTTATCATTGCTGTTGTTGTTATTACTGTTGTTATTACTGTCATTGTTGTTGAACAGGATAGAGAGAAATGGAGAGAGGAGCGGAAGACAGAGAGAGGGAGAGAATGGTAGACACCTGCAGACCTGCTTCACCGCTTATGAAGCGACCCCCTGCAGGTGGGCTTGAACCACGCCCATCTTTGCACTTTGAGCCATGCGTGCACTACTACCTGGTCCCCAGAAATACTGTATTCCACATCTAATATACATTGCTCCATTGCTAATGGTCATTATGTTTGTGACTTAGTAAAGTATCTGAGAGTCATAATTTATTGATATTAAAATTAAGTAATAGGAAACAATCTTGGGATAAACAGAATTCTCCCAGTTAATGGGTATAGTTAACTATCTACTTTGCTTATAAAACATAGCATAGCGACTGCTTTGACTTTCTTGGAAAATCTTTGGTATGCAGTAAAATTATTGAAATATTTTTTTAAAATACCAGGAAGTTAATACTTCTTCTTCTCTTTTTTTTTTTTTTCAAGTTTGTACTTTTTTCCTAATTTTTATTATCTTTATTTAGTCGTTGGATAAAGACAATCAGAAATTGAGAAGAAAGGGGGAGATAGAGAGGGAAAGAGACAGAGAGACACCTGCAGCCCTGCTTCACCACTTATGAAGCTTTCCCTCTGCAGGTGGGGACTGGAGACGTGAACCTCGGTCCTTATGCACTGTAGTGTGTGCACTCAACCAGGTGTGCCACTGCCGGCTCCAATACTTCTTACTTTCTCTTTTAAGATTTATATTTACTTATTATAGAGAAGAGAAGGGGAGAGAGAGAACTAGAGCATCACTCTGGCACACGTAGTACTGGGGATTGAACCTGGGACTTCATACACGAGAATCCAGCACTCTACCCACTGTACCACTTCTTAGACTGCAACATTTACTTTTCAAGAAATATTTATTTCATCCTTTTGGAGGTGCTATAAAAAGGGTTAACTCAGCAATGAAGAAATAAATGCCTCCTAAAACTACATAGAATTTTTCATACCATTTCCTTTTGTCAAAAGTATAGCAGTGTGTGGGGCAGGTGGAAGTGCCCCTGGTTGAGCCCTTGGTCCCCACCTGCAGGGGGGAAGCTTCACAAGTGGTGAAGCAGTGTTGCAGGTGTCTCTGACTTTCTATCTCCCCTTCTCAGTTTCTGTCTAAATAAATAAATAAATAAATATAGCCAATAAATAAATACAGATAAAAATTATATGTATATTAAAAAGTACGTGGTTTGTTAATGTGTAAATAACTCTTCAGTTTACATTAATTCTTGTAGTCAATGATATATTTTTGTTTCTCAAAATCTGCACTTTTTGATGTTGGTGGTAAGCCTTCAAGTAGAGAATTGAAAAATATAGGAAAAAAGAAAAATACAGGAAGAATTTACTTACCTTACTTTTTGAAGCCCTCAGTGATGTTTCTATGAAAGGGATAACAAAAAAATATCGTTTAGAAACTGTACTTTCCTACTGACTTAAAATCACTGTTCTGGTGTATAACACAGCATCCCCAACCCCTCCACCCTCTATTTTGCTGGCTTTGTTTCATACTTACCAATTTTCATGGTTCTAGAAGCTCCAGGCTTGGTGTTGTAGCAGATTCGTTGAAGTTCACATCTTCCTGTCAGCTTCCTCATTACAAACTTCAGGCAGCGCCACAAAAATTTACAGTAAAAATACAGGCACACTTGGATCAGCATTCTGTCAAAAACAAAAGACAGCACCCTTCCAATAGAATTCTGGAAGAGAACAGATGGTAGCCACCACCAGCCAGAAAAGAAGCCCAGAAGAAAGTCAACCATTAGATTCCTGGGTTTTCAAGCACATTTCATTTTCCTAACCCCAAGTTATTTTAATTGAGATGACGCCAAACTCCTGCATTGTGAGGGAAGCCTGAGGACTGTGAGGTCACACGTATCCTGACTGTAAGCAAATGCGGAACACCCTATTCTAGTACATTTCAATATTAAGGATGAAGTGTTGGAATCCTTTCTTCCCCATCTTTGCCTAAAAACATTTGGAAAATAAACCTGGATCTTGCAACACTGACTCCTTGCGTTTTACAAGTTGTCTCTTAACTGGGGTGTGAGGAACTTCCAGTTTTTATCACTTCATACTTCCCTTTTGGGGGCCACTATTTTATTTTATTTCTCCCATTTCTTCCTCTTTCCTCCTCCCATGGTGTTCTTTAAGGTGCTGTTGTTCTTCTTGTGAACTTGGCTGTGTGGTCTCCTGTCTGCTGACCAATGTCAACAGTTCTTGGACATGCTGGAGACCCTCAGTTCTCTGGGCAAGCATGTCGACCTTTGCTTCGCCTCCAAAGTGACAACATTCTGATTCCTTTTTGAAGAAAAATTTCTCCCCTTTGATATGTTTGTCTTGGCTCATGCTTAGGAAAGTTTTAATCGCACACCTCACTCCATTAGTACTCTAACTTTTAAGAACCAACAAAGCACTTACAGTGTCTCTGGTACATGCAAATCTGTGTTATGTGCAAAGTGTGATATTTCCTGGAATTATTCAGAGTCCCAAAGTCACTCAGCTATGTAAATAAAGAGCTATCAGGCGGGAACTTATATTCAACCCATCTCTCTATCCTGTGCATCCCAGGAAGCAAAGTTAGTTACATTACTAGCTGTTGGTGTCGTACCTAAAAGAAGCTTCTTTTTCTTTAAGGTTCACTGATTCCCGACAGTTCTGTCTACCCTAAGGTGACACCCAAGCTTATTCAGATAAATTATTGAGTTGTCAGATAAGCTATGACCCATTTTTGCCTAGAAAAAAAAAGAAAAAAGAATCATGATTTTAACAACCCAACAATTAACCAGAAGTCTCAATGATATGAGCCAATAACCTTGGTTGTGTTCCTCTGCTCACACTGCTTTGGTTACGATATCTGAACAGCTTTCTGTTAAAAATTCAAATTCTGGGAGTCGGGCTATAGCGCAGCGGGTTAAGCGCAGGTGGCGCAAAGCACAAGGACTGGCATAAGGATCCCGGTTCGAACTCCGGCTCCCCACCTGCAGGGGCGTCGCTTCACAGGTGGTGAAGCAGGTCTGCAGGTGTCTGTCTTTCTCTCCTCCTCTCTGTCTTCCCCTCCTCTCTCCATTTCTCTCTGTCCTATCCAACAATGACGACAACAACAACAATAACTACAACAATAAAAAAACAACAAGGGCAACAAAAAGGAATAAATAAATAAAATAAAATATAAAAAAAATTTCAAATTCTGGGAAGTCGGGTAGCGCAGCAGATTAAGCACACATGGCAAAAAAGCACAAGAACTGGTTAGGATTCCGGGGAGTCACTTCACAGGCGGTGAAGCAGGTCAGCAAGCATCTCTCTGTCTCTCTTCCTCTCTATCTCCCCCTTCTCTCTCAATTTCTCTCTGTCTCTATCCAATAACAAATAAAAAAAAAGAAAAGAAATTCAAATTCTGGGGGCTGGGTGGTGGTGCACCTAGTTGAGCCCACATGTTACAATGTGCAAGGACCCAGGTTTGAGTCCCCAGTTCCCATGGGGAAGCTTCACAAATGGTGAAGCAGGCCTGCAGGTATCTCTCTGTCTCTCTCCCTCTCTATCAGCCCCTTCCCTCTTGACTCTGGCTGTCTGTATCCAATAAATAAATATAATAAAATTTTTTAAAAGAATTTACTTATTAATGAGAAAGATAGGAGGAGAGAGAAAGAATCAGACATCACTCTGGTACATGTGCTGCTGGGGATTGAACTCAGGACCTCATGCTTGAGAATCCAATGCTTTATCCACTGCACCACCTCCAGGACCACGATAATAAAAAAATTTTTTTTAATTAGCTCAATGGATTAAGCACACATGGTGCAAAGTGCAAGGGCTGGCTGTAAGGATTCCGGTTTGAGCTCCTGGCTCCCCACCTGCAGGGGGCCTCTTCACAAGCGGTGAAGCAGGTCTACAGGTGTTTTATCTTTCTCTCCCCGTCTTCCCTTCCTCTCTGATTTCTGTCCTATCCAACAACAGCAATGACAACAATAATAGTAACAACAAGGGCAAACAAAATGGGAAAAATGGCCTCCAGGAGTAGTGCATTTGTAGTGCAGGCACGGAGCCCCAGTGATAACCCTGGAGACAAAAAAAAGTTAAATTAAAATTCTAGCAAGCTAACTCAGACAATGGCAGAGCATCTCCCCTGCATAAATGCAAAGGAAATGGAGAAGACAGTGTACGTAGCCCAACTGCTACACTGTGATGATATAATGCCATCTTCCTAGGTAGTAAACTTATGCTCTAGAATATGTAATAATCTGAGAAAGGAGGAAAAACATGGCCCGGGAGATGGTGCAGCAAGAGGACAAAGGGCTTGCAAGGGTGAGGTCCTGAAGTTGATCTTTAGACCTGCATATGCCAGAGTGATGCACTGGTGCTTTCATTGGTCAGTATACGTACACAATAGAAGATACAACAAGACGTGAACAGTGTATTTCTGAGTACTGGGGTCAGGCGCGATTTCCCCCCATAACTCCACCAGGGCTTCACACCTGCATGATTCCACAGCTCCCAGCAGACTCTTCCCCCATCCCAGTTAGAGGGTGAGAGGCATTGTGGGAGGCAGTAGGAAAGCCACACACAGCACCACCTCCCCCCTGCAGCTGCTCCCATACGGTCACCTGGACCTCAAAAGCCTGGGTCCTTGTGCCCAGTAAATCGAGTGCCCTGCTGGATGAACTATCTCACCTGACCAGCTTACGAGTATTTTGGGGGTTGCATTTATTTTAGTTTTCCTATAATAATATATATCATATTTTAAAAGTAAGGTTATAACACATAAAATATATAAATTGGTCACCAGAAGCTGCTGCAAAAAAGTACATGTCAAAATATAAGGCTGAAGTTTCCTGAGAGACAAAAAATAGTTTTACTGTACTATAAAGTCATATGCAACTGTTTATTTTATTTATTTTTTTACATAGCAGCATTTTTTATTACCTTTTATTTATTCGATAGAGACCCCAGAAATTGAGGGGGAAGGGGGTGGTAGTGACAGAGAGACACCTGCAGCATTGCTTCACTGCTAAAGTTTTCCCTCTGCAGGTGGGGATGGGGGCTTGAACCTAGGTCCTTGTGCATTCAACCAGCTGGACCACCACCTGGCCCCCATATTCAACTGTTTTAGCCAATATATTCTAAGATCTACTAGGACTTAAGCTATCAGCCTCAAAAAAAGAATAACTCTGAAGATAAATTTATGGAAACATTTTAATTATATGAATTATAAAACCTCAATTCGTTCTCTTGAAAGAGGTTTCCCAGTTTTCCAACTATTAGTATGCCAGGGGGAGAAAAATAAAGATTGCCGTGTTTTTGTTAATTTGGTCACCAGCCAAACAGTAATGTTATTAGTTCCTGGTTGGCACTATTTCTGTAAGTCAAGGATAAAAACTTTCCATGATATCTATACTTCTGGCACCCGGGTGCAATTTTCAGTGGCGTCTGCCTAGCATGTGGGCTAACAACTCAAAGGGAAGCTCTCTTAAGTCTGTGCATCTGGACTCCATGATATTCAAGTTCTTGCACTAAAAGCCTCTTAGAGAAAATGACTGTGATTACTGTCTAATGAGTATCTTTGGACTCACCCTACTCTGGGGACAAACTACAAGACCACATTATAGTTTAAATTAAATGAGAAAAAAATTCCCCCTTGCAACATCTCACCAGGTCTACACAGAGACATGGCTTGGGACTTAGAGATGACAGGAAGTATCAAGGTCCATCAATAATTCCTCCCACTGCCCTTCTTACATACGGCAATCAAAGGCCTTTAGGGACTGTTTTGTATAAAGAGAGAGTCTGCTTCTCATAAGAGAAAAAGGACATCAAGTTCTATTTGCTTTTTTTTTCCAACTCCCTTGATATTCATACCATCAAAGACCAAGAAAACTGTGAATTGAGCAGTTAGAGATGACGAGTCCTTTTTTTTTTTTTACAGCTCATCACAGGTATATCATTCATCTGTCAGATGATCACATAATCATGCTCACAGACTGAAAGAGAGATGCCAACATCAGTATGAAGTGAGCTATAGCCCGTCACCTTAGCATTTTTTTCCTACAAGGATTATCACTGAGGCATGGTGCACACATAATGAATCCACTATCCCAGCAGCCATGTTCTCTCTCTCTCTCTCTCTCTCAATCTCTCTCTCTCTCTCTTTTAATTTGATAGGACTGAAAGAAATTGAGAGGGATGGGGGAAGATAGATAGATAAACAGACAGACAGACAGATAGATAGGAAGAGAGACCTTCTAGCCCTGCTTCACCACTTGTGGAGCTTTCCCCCTGAAGGTGGATGCTGGGGCTTGAACCCAGATCCTTTGCATGGTGACGGTGTGCTCAGCTGGGTGCATCACCATCCAGCCCTTTCCCTTTTCATAATTTCAAAGCCAATACTACTAATAAAACTACTTATTATTCTGGGTAATGGAATTATACTTTTCTTTTTTGGTTAAATAAATTTCCCTTTTATTTCTGAAAAATAAAAGCTACAACAATAATTAAAATGAATAAAATATCACCAAAAGCCACTACAAAAGTACATATAAAATTTCTATTTGAAGGGAGTCAGGCGGTAGCGCAGCAGGTTAAGCGCAGGCAGCGCAAAACACAAAGACTGGAATAAGGATCCTGGTTCGAGACCCCGGCTTCCCACCTGCAGGGGAATCGCTTCACAGGTGGTGAAGCAGGTCTGCAGGTGTCTTATCTTTCTCTCCCCCTCTCTATCTTCCCCTCCTCTCTCCCTTTCTCTCTGTCCTATCCAACAACAATGACATCAATAACAACAACAATAATTACTACAACAATAAAACAAGGGCAACAAAAGGGAATAAATATTTTTTTTTAAAAAAATTCTATTTAAAGATTGTATTTTGATTTTCTCCTGGCCAGCTTGCCTATAAATAGCTCATTGGAAGGCCAAGTTCTCTCTCTTTCTCTCTACATATATATATATATTTGCCTCCAGGGTTATTGCTGGGGCTCAGTGCCTACACCATGAATCCACTGCTCCTGGAGGCCATTTTTCCCCCTTTTGTTGCTCTTGTTGTAGCCTTGCTGTGGTTATTGTTGTTGTCATTCATTGTTAGATAGGACAGAGAGAAATGGAGAGAGGAGGGGAAGACAGAGAGGGGGAGAGAAAGATAGACCCCTGCAGACCTGCTTCACCACCTGTGAAGCGACTCCCCTGCAGGTGGGGAGCTAGGGGCTCCAACTGGGATCCCTATGCCAGTCCCTGTGTTTTACACCACATGCGCTTAACCCGCTGCGCTACTGCCCGACCCCCTATATATTTTTATTATTTTATTTGCCACCAGGGCTTATACATGGTGCCTGCATAACTACTCCTAGGTGGCCTTTTTTCTTTTTTAAATAAAGAGAGATAGGGAAACAGGAGAGACACTGCAGCACTGCTCCAGTGCTTGGAAAGCTTTCCTCTGCTCTATTTACAGGATCTCCCATATGGTGATTGGGGGCTTGAACTTGGGTCCCTGTGCATTTGTGCATGGTAATCTGTGACATGTCCATTCTACTGAGTGAGCCACCCTTTGGCCCCCAGACAATTTTTTTTTTTTTTTAGCTAGATCATTAGATCAAACAATACTCTGGTATTTTTCCCCCAGTTAGGTCATAAACCTGATTTAGGCAAAGCATGGCTAGAGATGGACACAGTGGTGCTAACCTTTGCTTTAGAAGTCTTATTTTGATGCCATAAATAACAGCCAATTGGAAATGCCCAGATCTCTGCAGGAGTAGTTTTAAGAATGTTCTTGGGGGCCAGGTGGTAGTGCACTGGGTTAAGTGCACATAGCATGAAGCACAAGAACCCGCATAAGGGTCCCTGTTCAAGACCCCCACTCCCCACCAGCAGGTGGGTGCTTTATAAGGAGTGAATCAGGACTGCAGGTGTCTTTCTTTCTCTCTTCCTCTCTATCTCCCCCTCCCTTCTCAATTTCTTTCTGTACTGAAATAAAAGGGGGGGGGAGAAAAAAAAAAAGGCCACCAGGAGTGGTGGATTCATAGTGCTAGAACCAAGCCCCAGCGATAACCCTGGTTGCAACTAACTAACTAACTAAATAAATAAAAACAAAGAATCTTTTAAGCACAACAAATATATACCATTTAATATTCTTGCATATTTGAAAGTTACTAAGAGAGTACATCTTGAAAGTTCTCAAAAAGGGGGCCAGGCGGTAGTGCAGCAGGTTAAGTGCAAGTGGCGCAAAGCACAAGGACCAACGTAAGGATACTGGTTCAAACCCCCGCTTCCTCACCTGCAGGGGGTCGCTTCACAGGTGGTGAAGCAGGTCTGCAGATGTCTATCTTTCTCTCCCCCTCTGTCTTCCCCTCCTCTCTCAATTTCTGTGTCCTATTCAAACAGTGACAGCAGTAACAACAACAACGATAAACAACAAGGGCAACAAAAGGGAAAAAAGGTCCTCCAGGAACAGTGAGTTTGTAGTGCAGGCAGTGAACCCCAGCAATAACCCTGGAGCCAAAAAAAAAAGTTCTCAAAAAAAACAAAAGCAACTATGTATGATGACAGACATTAATCAAACTTGTAATCATTTCATAATATCTATAAATATCAAATAATTCTGTTGATACTTGCAGTTAATGTCATTTATGCCTCATCTTAAAAGACATTTAGAAGAATAGATGTTTAGGGAGATAGCATAATGGTTATGCAAACAGACTCCCTTGCCTGAGGCTCCTAAGTCCCAGGTTCAATCCCCTGTACCACTATAAGCCAGAGCTGAGCAGTGCCCTGGTGTTTCTCTCTCTGTGTGTGTCTCTCTCTCTGAATCTCTCTCAAAAATAAAATAAATAAATTTTTTAGAAAAGAATAAATGTTTAAACACTTCTAAGTTTATCAGTGGCTGGTTTAGGAAAGGAGGAAGGGTATGACTATTTTTCATCTGTGTTTAAGGACTTACGGATCTATAGTACCCTTTGCTCCTGTTGGACAGTTTCCTTTGTTTTATCCCCGTGTTTCTGACTAGCCTTGAGTGGAGGCATCTCAGATGTACCTGTGAGGTAGGTCCCATTAGTTTTCTGTGATTCCATCCTTCTGCTCCAGTTCTTAGAATTGCAGACAGGCCTTTCTTACCATCTAAAACCTTACACTGAGGGGTTTTATGACTCTTTTTAACATCTTGTCTGAGTCATCAAACCAGGGGGCTATTTTTTTTTCTTTATCATAAAACTAAGTTTACTTTTCTTAGTGCCAGTGAAAGATTCTCAAGTCACTACTGAAAAGATCCTCTATATTAAGTAGGACTATCAGTCAAATTCTCAAGGCCATGGGGGGGGAACAACACACTGATCACTGTCTCTTCTTTGTAATGACTATATGCGTAGGCAGCAGGCTTTGTTTTGTTTGTTTTGTTCTTTGCATTTGTTTCTTTTTTATTATTACAGTTTTTTTTTAACAGTATTTCCAAAGAAGTTAGTGACTGTAGCTCTCCAAATGAATGTCTTGCTTAAGTGGTAAGAAAATCTGGCTCAATAATAAGCAAGACCTACACATGTCTTATTTTAAAAACTCGTTACTTCTACTTCCTAATAAGCTGCAGAATGAAGTTGTGACTGAGTTTACAACAGTGCTTGTCCATAATGCAATTATGTCACTTTTATTTTTTAACAATTCATTTTCTAGCTTGAACCAGAATAGCTACCCAATGTAAATTATTCAAAATGGATTCTATCTGTGAGCTCCTGTCTTGTGGCTTCTGTTGGAGGTCGCTCAGCAGGGATGGGACTCTGGAAATAGAGATGCACCTGGAGCAAGGGCGCCCCCTGCTGGCAGGGAAAGCAGTTGTGGGTACCTGTCACACTACTCCATCACCTTAAATATGTGCCTCTGATGTCTTCTTTTGGAACAGTAAGAAATAAGTGGCTTATTTGGAACAGTTTCGGTGAGTGTGTTAATGAAAGTTAATTCTTGCTTGAAGAAGCCCTGTAATAAATAAGAGGTACACTGTTGGTGATTAAGGGTACACGTGAAGTAGGCACAGCTGGAGGTTCCGACAGCAGTTTCCTAAGCAAAATACAGCTCATCTAAGTGAACTCAGAAAAGATACGGCTATTCCATGTCTTTCATACGCTTTATTAAATGTCTTAAAGAGCAAGATGTTGGGGGTGGCATAACTGGTAGCACACAGGAGCTCATGTCCAAGGTTCTTTTCTTGGCTGGGTCGTTGGCACCTCATGTACCAAAGTGGCTCATTTGCTTCTCTCCCTCTTGCTCACTAGCTTATGTGAAACTCTCTGACTCATATGCAATAATGATTTTAAAAGATCTTTAAAAAATGAAGTAACGGGAGTCAGGCGGTAGCGCAGCGGGTTAAAGCACAGTTGGCGCAAAGCACAAGGACCGGCTTAAGGATCCCGGTTCGAACCCCTGGCTTCCCACCTGCAGGGGAGTCCCTTCACAGGTGGTGAAGCAGGTCTGCAGGTGTCTGTCTTTCTCTCCCCCTCTCTGTCTTCCCCTCCTCTCTCCATTTCTCTCTGTCCTATCCAACAATGATGACCTCACTAACAACAATAATATCTATAATAATAAAACAAGGGCAACAAAACAACAATAAAACAAGGGCAAAAAAAATGAAGTAACTTTTTAAAATTAGTTATTTGGGGACCAGGTGGTGGCCACTCAGTAGAGCACACACACTACCGTACATGAGGACTGGGGTTCAAGTCTCTGGCTCCCACCTGCAGGGAGGAAGTTTCATGAGCAGTAAAAGATTGCCAGACATGTCTCCTCTGTCTCTCTACCCCTCTTTCTCTCTTCTCTATCTCTCTCTGTCACTCCTGTAAAAAAAAAAAAAAAAAAAAGGAATCATGACTGCTGGGAATGGTGCAGCTGTGCAGGCACCAGCCCCTAGAGAGAAAAGCAGTGCGTCAAGGACTTCAATTCACTACAGACCATATGCCGTCCATGTCCACAAGGGACTGGGTCCAGTCAGGAATGAGACTAAGACTAGCTCTGCAAAAGAAATTGCCCCAAGTGTGAGAGAGAAGGGGCACCTCTGAGCATAAACAGTAGGCTCCTAATTCTCTGGGAAAGGATGAAAATACAGGAAAAGCCAGCATGTTCTACCTACCTCAGAGCATCTCAGCCCAGAGTTCAGTGCAGAGGTCAGAAGCAATGAAAGTGCAGCAAACAAGGTCATGGCCTTCCTTGATCTTGCTCATGTGGGAAAGGCTTGTTTCTCTACTCCTTTATGCTCTGAGGAGCTCTGCCATTACTATATCTGACAGTAGCAGCCATACTAGATCACAGTGAACACCAAGCAAATTGATATGATCTAGCTGATGCAGAAACAATCGTGTACCCCAACCAGAGGGTGAACAAGGAACTAAAATTCTAGCCACTGAAAGAATGAAACCATTTCCTAAACAAAGCAAGCACACTTACTCTTTGTGAAGAAAAAAAAACAAGCAGAACAAGGGGCCAGATACTGAAAGAATGAGGCTGACATTTTGAGGGAAAGGAATTAAATATCCTGGAAAGTGTGTTTTAGTTTCTATAATATTTTAATATGATATAAAATTTCTCTGTGGATTCCACTAGTGGAGCTGTGAATGAAAATGAGTATGTCAGTTCTCCTGAAAACAATTAAGAGCCCAGCTTTAATAATAATAATAATAGTAATAAACAAGGCTGCTTGCAAACACACCAAAGATATCATTGACGCAGGAGGAGCAGAAACTTAAAACAACTATTATCGGAAAAGAACATTTGAAGGAATGGATATGGATTTGTCAGTAAACAGAAGTCTAAATTAGAGATAGTTAAAATAATTTGTTTCAGAGAAATAAGTTGGTTAAAAAAAAAACTACACTAATTTGTTGATCACTACTTTCCTCTGTCTTAAGACATAACAGCATAGCATTCTTTTTTCCCCCTTTTGTTGCCTTTGTTGTTTATCATCATTGTTATTATTGTTGTTGTTATTGCTGTCCTTGTTGTTGGATAAGACAGAGAGAAATTGAGAGAGATGAAGAAGACAGAGGGGGAGAGAAAGATAGATACCTGAAGACCTGCTTCACTGCCCATAAAGGGAACCCCCTGCAAGGGGGTAGGAGGGGGCTCGAACCAGGAACCTGATGCTGGTCTGTGCGCTTTCTGCCATGTGCACTTAATCCGCTGTGCCAACGCCCAGCTGCCCAGCAGAGTATTCTTTAGAGGCAGATGGCATCACAGTTGCCCAAAGCATTTCTGCTCCATGTGTGTGCATCTGCATTTGCTTATAATCTTTTGCAATCTCCTGCTAACACTTTCTTCCAGCATCCATTTGCAAGTAAAGTTAGCAAGAGTCAAGTTATTCTTTGCCAAAATGCAGTGCTATATCTGCAATCCTAGGAGACCTGTTAAACAGAGATGTTACTCTAGTTGGCACAGAATGTTTGCAAGGGTTCATCCAGGGAAGAATAAACACCTACCTCAGGAAGTGCTTCATTGTGCCGGTGGAGATTATCCAGATGTTACCCAAACTGTCCTCAAGGAATTGTTTCCAAATTTGCTTTGGTCAAAGTAAATGTGAGCTGTGGGAAGAAATTAGATATATTTACTACCCAAGGGGTTGGAAATCCCAAACTCCCAATTTCTGCCTTACCTTGGAATGTGGCAACATGCTAAGCACCCAAAACATGAATAACTGCACTTCCCACATAGCATCTCCACTGAGTGGATGCTGGTTACAGTGAGAGCTGCTCCCTTTGTGAGTCTACTATGAAGCCTCTCATTTGTTTTTTTGTTTTAATTTTTTTAATTATATTTATTTATTTTCCCTTTTGTTGCCCTTAAGCCTCTCATTTGAAGTCACTGGCTGGAGAAACTTTGATTCATGAGCTGTCTCTGAAACAGTTTTTCCTTTTTTAAAAAAAAAAAATTTGGGGAGTCGGGCTGTAGCGCAGCGGGTTAAGCGCAGGTGGCGCAAAGCACAAGGACCGGCATAAGGATCCCGGTTCGAACCCCGGCTCCCCACCTGCAGGGGAGTCGCTTCCCAGGCGGTGAAGCAGGTCTGCAGGTGTCTGTCTTTCTCTCCCCCTCTCTGTCTTCCCCTCCTCTCTCCATTTCTCTCTGTCCTATCCAACAACGACAACAACAATAATAACGACAACAATAAAACAACAAGGGCAACAAAAGGGAATAAAATAAATATTTAAAAAAAAGAATTTATAAAAAAAAATTTTATTTATATTTATTTTTTTATATTTTTACTTTTCCCTTTTGTTGCTTTTTTTATTGTTGTAGTTATTGTTGTTTTAGTTGATGTCATCATTGTTAGATAGGACATAGAGAAATGGAGAGAGGAGTGGAAGACAGAGAGGGGGAGAGAAAGACAGACACCTGCAGACCTGCTTCACTGCTTGTGAAGTGACCCCTCCTGCAGGTGGGGAGCCGGGGGCTCGAACCAGGATTCTTAGCCAGTTGTTGTGCTTCGCACCATATGCACTTAACCTGCTGTACTACCGCCGGACTCCCTATTTTATTTATTAATGAGAAAGATAGGAGGAGAGCAAGAGAGAGAGATAGAGAAAGAACCAGACATAACTCTGGTACATGTGCTGCCAGGGATTGAACTCAGAACCTCATGCTTGAGAGTCCAATGCTTTATCCATTGCACCACCTCCCAGGTCACCAGTTTTTCCTCTTTATTTTGGAAATCATCCCTATATTTGGAAGAACAGTACTTCTATAAATCTGCAGCCAAGAAGGTGGTACAATGGTAGAACTTTGGTTTTAAAAACATAAGGTCTCAAGTTTGATCCCTGGTACTACCTGTTAAACTGCTGTTCCGGCCCTCTGCCTCTGTCTCTGTCTCTGTCTCTGTCTCTGTGTCTCTCTCTCCTCTTATCTCATGAAGTAAGTCTAAAAAAGGAAAGAGATACAAAAGAAGAACTGTAAAATTAACAATCCTGATTTCCAAATTTCTGAAGGTCTTAAATCTGGCAGCCTCAACCTACCAGGATTTTCAAGCAACTGGTAATATCTTGAAGTAAATATATATATTGTTGTTGTTAAAAAAGCCAAGCATTCCATCTGAATGAAAGATGCACTAGGGCATGTTCTGGAGGTGAGGCACTGTGAACAGGACAGTAAGACTATCTGTCTAGCACTTTATAGTTTACAGTTTGCAATCAGAAAACTACACTACCCAGGATATTGGTCTTTGTCCAATAAGGAGGATGCCAGAAGCTGCTCAGAGCCCCAAGCTGAGATGAGCTGAGAGAACAGACTAGAGAAGAGTGGTGGGAGCAAGAGCAGAGGAGTTACCTCCTGAGAAGAAAGATAACACCAACAACACCAGCAGTGGAGCACAGGCAAGTGGCCAAGGACAGAGACAGCACCACCGACTAGAACAGCCCAGCAGGCAGGAGGCTCTGCCCAAAAACCAGCCAGACTTATCTAATACCTACTTGCTCCTGTGCACATTCCACGTATGCTTGGAAACAATGTCTTCACACTGACCTAAAAGTGTGGCCGCTGTTGGGAGGACAGGGTGGTGGCTTAGGCCTACGACTTTGTGTTATCTCGTCAATATATCTGAAGAGGGGGACAGGGGCTGACTCACCTGGTAGAGCACACACCTTGCCATTTACCAGGACGGGCTAACACCCCTAGCTGTCACATGGGAACAGCATGCAAAGGGGAAGGCTCATGAGTGGTGGAGCAGTGCTGGGTCCTGTCCTGGCTCACCCCGTTGCTGCTGCCCAGCTCCTCTAATGCTTCTTTCAGTAAAAGGCACATGGGTTCCTTGGACAGGTGGCTGCTTCCAGGGCTGAGCAAGGGCACGTAGAAGGTGAGCCTAACACCTCTTGTCAGGCCAGAAAACAGGAAGTGCTGAAGGACAGTCCAGGATATTCCACATAAACACAGGCCACCTGAAAGAACCCCAGTGGCTAAAGCCATTTGATCATGAAAACAAATAAAGTGGCATTGGATCATAAACCAAAGTATAAAATCAAAATTCCATACTGAGATAAATGACCGAATACATAGCTAGAGCAGGATATGGAAATCACCCATGCAAAAGAATTCCAAACAGTAGATCTTCCGTCTTTAATTAGATAGAGCATGAATCTTTTTAACTTTATTAAATTAATTTTATTGAGAGAGTGATACAGAAGACCAGAGCACTGCTCAGCCCTGGTTTGTGGTGCCGCACAAGACTGGTCCTGGGCCTCTCAGGCACAAGTCTTTTGCATGACCATTATGCTAGCTCCTCTTCCAGAATGTGAATCTTTTTTTTAAATAAATCTTTTTGGGGAGTTGGGCAGTGACCAGCGGGTTAAGCGCATGTGGCACGAAGCACAAGGACGGGAGTAAGGATCCCAGTTCAAGCCCCTGCTCCCCACCTGCAGGTGGGGAAGCAGGTCTGCAGGTGTCTGTCTTTCTCTCCCCTCTCTGTCTTCCCTTCCTCTTTCCATTTCTCTCTGTCCTATCCAACAACGACAACATCGATAACAACAACAACTACAGCAACAATAAAAAACAAGGGCAAAAGGGAAAATAAATATACAAATCTTTTTTTTTAATTTTTTTATCTTTATTTATTTATTGGATAGAGACATCCAGAAATGGAGAAGGATGGGGGAGATAGGGAGAGGAAAAGAGAGACATCTACAGTACTGCTTCACCACTTGCAGGAGGCTCGAACCCAGGTCCTTGCTCATTGCATCATGTATACTCAACCTGGCGCACCATCATCCAGCCCCCAGAACATAAATATTAATCCCCTAAATGTACACTGGACAAAGGAGGAAGGGAGTGCCCTTCAGTAGAGAACCTCGACAGACACCACTCAGCCCGGAGATGAAGATGATACCATGGGAGTCATGTGGGCAGTATACACCATGGATATGACAAAAACAGCACTCGACTTCAGTCTTACTTTTCTGACCCCTTCCACCCCGTCTAGTAGTGATAAAGACATCAAGCTTCCGCTCGGGCTATTCTAAAACAGCTGAGCAGTACGGCTCCAAACCTTCTGAGATCATCCACAACAAAGTCTAGGAAACTGTCACCACCCAGAGGAGCCTATGGAAATGTGACTGTTAAATGTGATATGCTGTCCTGAGGGGGTCCTGGGGCAGAAGAGGAAACTAAGAAATGGAGTTGATTAGTGATTCTGTACCAATATCGGTCCATTCACTGTGGCAAATGCATCACATGGATGTAAGGCGTTAATAACAAAAGGAGCCAATATAAAAGAACTCTACCACCTTTGGAAGTTTTCTGTGAATCTGTGACTGTTCTCTTACAAAACATGTACTGTAGTCCTTTAGGACCTGAGGGGCTGCAGATACAGAGGGAGGCTGGGGGTGGGGGCAGGATGAAAAAGAACAAGAGGGGTATGGGTCCCCACCTCCAGGAAGAGAGGTGATCATACGGAGGAGCAAACTGGGTCTCAAGCACAGTGCTACATTTGGCGGCAGGCTCTGTATTAAGAGTATGAGCTGCTTGGGGGCCAGGCGGTAGTGCAGCGGGTTAAGCACACGTGGTGCAAAGCGCAAGAACCAGTGTGAGGATCCTGGTTCAAGCTCCCGGCTTCCCACCTGTGGTTGGGGGGGGGGGGTTCACTTCACAAGCAGTGAAGCAGGTCTGCAGGTGTCTATCTTTCTCTCTCCCTCTCTGTCTCCCCTCCTCTCAATTTCTTTCTGTTCTATCCAACAACAACAGCAGCAATGACAACAATAACAATAAATACAATAAAAACAAGGGCAACAAAATGGGGGGGAAATGGCCTCCAGGGAGCAGTGGATTCGTAGTACAGGCACCGAACCTCAGCGATAACCCTGGAGGCAAAAAAAAAAGTCTGAGCTGCTCATCACCATGTGGGGATCACAGTGCCCCCAGATGTAGGGTCATGTAAGTCTTAGAAGTAAGAAAACATGCCACATGGAGACAGGTGACCTAGCCCGACACTCAGATGGAGGACAGTGATGGTGAAATGTGAAAAAGCAAGAAGGCCAGATCCTCAAAGGATTTATGAGCAATATAGAAAAAAGCATACAATTTCATTTCTTAGCAAGGTAGGGTTCATGAAATAACTTAGGACTTCAGCTTCCTTGGCCTCTGCTCAGGGGCTCCCGAGGCTCTGCTGTGCAGACCTCACAGACACACATTCCCAGTAGGGCTCTGGGTCATGCCACACGGCTGAGTGCTGTGAAGGGAAAGCTGGAAGGTGTGGCAGAGGAGCATGGCATTGAGAACACAGGTCTTGGCGACAGTTCTTATCTGGGATCTACCCAGAACCAAGTGGCTCTAGGCCAGTAGTTTAGTTAACCTCTCCAAGGTTCCACGTTCACCCTGTAAGATGGAGAGAGTAATTATAAGCAGCTTGCAGGCTCTCTCCAGGACTGAATGGCACAGAGCATGCACAACTAATGGTATGCGATGTGCATATCTTGAGCAGTAGTTGGTGTGACTGTCATTCTCCTTCTATCGTCCTCTAAAGTAAAAGGTCATTCTGTCAGCAGAGAGTCACTTAGGAGACTGCTCAAATAAATCCTGCCAAGTTGTGACCCAAACTGGAACCCTGACAATGGTTGTAGAGAGACCTGAACAGAGAAGACATCCGGAGGTCAAATCAGTTGGACTTACTAATTGGAAGGGAAAGAAAACAATAATTAGTTTGAATTCTGTGTCTCCCAAACAGGAAACAAAGATAGTAATCAGTTCTAACTATCTGTCCCTTGGAGAAGAAACCTAAAATAATGGCTTTGGGTAATAGAAGAAAGCCTTTGAAGCTGCTGGTTAACTCAACACTTGTAACAGGAAACCACTGATACTAACTTCCTGTCAAAGTCAGGATCACAGGGGCATTATTCACCTGACGGTCACCCTTTCTTGTTCATTCATACCGTTTTGGTCAGACATGAACTCTGAGGCCAGCTGTTGTCAACTGCAGGGAGAAAACGGGGACCGCTGTGTGCTGACCCCTCCTGCAGCTTCCTCTCTGGGACAACTTTTAACCCCAGTGGACATCAGAATTAGCCTGCGGGTCTCCTCTGCCTTTGACTGGGGTGGTGCTGATTTACGAGACTGCGTACACTGTATGTGTACAATTCCACCTCTGTATTTTAATTCTCTCCTGTTGCTCTGATGTTTCTTTTCTAGATAATATGCCCCACTAGGGCCCCAGGGAGCCCTGGCATGGTTAGTGCTCAGTATAGATTTGGTGCCATGAACTCTTTTCCTTTTAGAGAGATGGCCTTCATTAACAGCACTACCCAGTAGCAGCGCTAAGAAAACAAACTAAAAATCTCCCTGCTAGGGAATATCTAGCATATTGTATATCTAAGATAAAAATATGATTATGATCTGGGTGTCCTGACCCCCCCCCCCCAGTTTATCTGCAGTGATCTGTTTCTCTCCTGTGCTCAGGACCAATGCTGTGCCCTGCTCCTAAAGGGTGGACCAAGTGAGGATGTTCTGTGGCTCAAAGGAGTCCCGAGAGCCAGTGACACCTGAGTGAGGGGTGTCTGTGTGCCCCTGGCATTTCCTTTTCCTGCTGGAGAAAAAGGGCAGCAGACCACTCCTAGGGAGTGGTCTGCTGCCTCTGAAAGCTCATCCTCTCTCTTGGAATCCAGGAGTCTTCCTGGCCGCCTTTGAGCAAGAGGTCCCGTGAGGCTCTTTGTGGAGTGTTGCGTTGTGACCCTGCCTCTTAGAAGTCGAGCTAGCTATTGAGCATCTCAGAGAACGAATTACACTCAACTAGAAAGAACAGAAGTCCTTTGCTTTAAAAGTCCTAATCCCTACATGAGATGGGGGAAAAAAAAAAAAGCTACTTTCTCTGTAACCCTTGAGTTCTAGTTGGCAGCATTCCCCATAGAACCAAATACCTGTAGGCTCATAATGTTTGTACATGAGAAAAGATAGTCCACAAAGTAAATACTATTCTTAATGGTCAACGAGGGGGTTATCTTGGTTTCTTTTAAATGTTATATAGAGTAAACTTAAAGGTAAAACTAGGGGCCCAGGTTACCATGCTCAAAGAGTCAGACTCCACCAATAGCACCAAGCAAAAGGGAAGCTTCACAAATAGTGGGTCAGGTGGTCCAGGAAGTGGCGCAGTAGTAGATAAAGCATTGGACTCTCAAGCATGAGGTCCTGAGTTCAATCCCTGGCAGCACATGTACCAGAGTGATGTCTGGTTCTTCCTCTCTCTCCTCTGTTATCTTTCTCATGAATGAATAAATAAAATCTTAAAAAAATAAATAAACAGTGGGTCAGTGCTGTGTTCTCTCTTCTCACTGTCTTTCTCCTTCTCTTTCATCTTCTAAGGAAGAAGGGAGGGAGGGAGGAGAAGAGAGGAAGACAGAAAGAAAGAAAGAAAGAAAGAAAGAAAGAAAGAAAGAAAGGAAGGAAGAGAGAGAGAGAAAAAGAAAGAGCATGGACCCATGCAAGGATCCAGGTTCAAGCCCCCAGCTCCCCACCTGCAGGGGAGACACTTCACAAGGGGTGAAGCAGGTCTGCAGGTGTCTGTCTGTCTCTCCCTGTCTCCTCTCAATTTCTTTCTGTTCCATCCAATAAAATGGAAAAAGTAGCCGCCAGGAAGAGTGGATTTGTAGCGCTGACACTGAGCCCCAGCAGTAACTCTGGAGGCAAAAAGAAGAACGCGGTAGAATCATGTAGGCCAAAGATGCAGTGAAAACCCCTATTAACAAAAATTTAAAAACATTCGCAGCTGGCATGAAACTCTGGGTTCAGTTCCCTTTACCTCCTTTGCCAGAGTGGGGCTTTGGTATCTCTCTCCTTTTGTTTGCTCATGAAATAAGTATCTTCAAATAAAATTTAAGAAATTAAGTCTTCATTTAAAGTATTCTGACTAATAACCAATATTTTCAAAGTGCTTACCATATTCCAGACACTATGGACTTTTCACTTAATGATCATCCTCTCAAATAACAGTAATTGTTATTCTCATTTTACAGCTGATAAAATTTTGGCAGAGAGAGGTTAAGAAACTTTGCAAGGTCACACAGCTTATGTGTGACAGAGCTGGGATTCGACTCCTCTGCCCAGGTCTGGAGACAATGTTATTTATCTTATCTCCTGGATAAGATAGACATCTGGATTGATATAAGAATGAAGAGAATTGGGAGTCAGGCGGTAGCGCAGCAGGTTAAGCACAGGTGGCACATAGTGCAAGGACTGGTGTGAGGATTCCGATTTGAGCCCCCGGCTCCCCACCTGCAGGGCAGTCCCTTCAAAGGCAGTGAAGCAGGTCTGCAGGTGTCTGTCTTTCTCTCCCCCTCTCTCTGTCTTCCCCTCCTCTCTCCATTTCTCTCTGTCCTATCCAACAACAACGACATCAATAATAACTACAACAATAAAACAAGGACAACAAAAGGGAATAAATAAATAAGTATAAAAAAGTTAAAAACAAAAAAAGAATGAAGAGAATCTTAAGCGCACATGGCACAAAGCGCAAGGACTAGCAGAAGGATCCTGGTTCGAGCCCCCGACTCCCCACCTACAGAGGGGGTCTCTTCACAGGCGGTGAAGCAGGTCTGCAGTTGTCTAACTTTCTCTCCCCCTCTCTGTCTTCCCTTCCTCTCTCCATTTCTCTCTGTCCTATCCAACAACGATAAACAACAAGGACAACAAAAGGGAAAAAATAGCCTCCAGAAGCAGTGGATTTGTAGGGCAGCCACCGAGCCCCAGCAATAACCCTGTCCTACATTCTATCCAAACTTAACTGCAGAGTAGGGGAAAGCAAAGCCTGGATCTATACCTGTGCCACATTTAACAGTGTTTCTACAGGAGGGGAGGGCAGGGGGTCCCTAAAGAGTAAGGGCTACTATGGTACTGAAAGTTAATTTTTTCCTTTCCTGTAGCAAAATAAGCAAAAGATCCGAACATTTCTAAATAAGAAAAACTGATGGGAAGAAGTTACATAACAGACTACATTTCCAAGAGGATATGAATCTTTGGCAGTGTAATTCTGAAGTAATTAAGAATAAGGACACCCTTCCCTGCGATGTGAATTCACTGCTCCCTTGGTTTGTTCCCGAGCCCCTTGTCTACACTGCCCTGTGTGGGGACTTCATTCTCTCCACGTGCCTCTGTGTTACTGCCACTGTCACAGGACCTTCACATCATCATTTTTCTTTTATTTTTTAATTTTTATTTTATTTATTTATTTTACCAAAGCACTGCTCAGCTCTGGCTTATGATGGTGCAGGGGATTGAACCTGGAACTTTGGAGCCTCAGGCATGAGAGGCTCTTTGCATAACCGTCGCCATTTTTCTTATTTTTATTTGTTTCCTCTGTTTCATTTTCATAATGAATATGTTTCATTTTCAAATTTTCATACCTCCCCATCACATTTTTTTCTGCCCTCAGGGTTACCACTCCTGGCTGCCATTTTTTTCTTTTTCTCCTTTTCTTTCTTTTATTCGATAGCACAAAGAGAAATAAATAGAGAGGGAAAGAAAAAGACACCTGCAACACTGCTTCACCTGAGCAGGTAGGGATGGGGGGCTTGGAACCAGATCCTTGTGAATGGTAATGTGTGCACCCAACCAGGTATGCCACTGCCCAGCCCCATTTCTGGGGCTCCATACCTTCATGATCTTCTGCTGGTGATGCTTTTTTTAAGATTGAGGGTGAAAGAGGGAGAGGGAAAGGAAGAGGAAGGGAGCTCAAGGAATGCATATCTACTAAGTACTTATATTATCACTCTTGATCCACTACACAGAAAGTGATTACATAAATCCTTGGTGGAAGGCAGGACATGACCCTGTCAGCTCCCTTTCCTGTGCTCACCCTACTGGATGCGATTACTTCAGTTGCACATCTTACAAGGTTTCGGCTTATATGATGGCATGTTCTCCTAGTGTCCCACCTATCTTCACTCTGCTTGCCTTTTTTTCTCCTTTAATTAGGGTAAAGCTGGTTCATAAGTCTGTATATGTTTTAGGTATACATTTTTACCTATGTTCAAACCATGGTGTCAATCTCCCCCCCCCCCAAGGTCCACACCCTCTCCCCTACCCCTTGGTAACTTCAGTTCTGCATCAGATTCTCAGGCTTGTTTTTCTTTGACTTTGTTCTTTGGCTGTTCTGGTTTTTTTTTGTTGTTGTTGTTTGTTTGTTTTAATATCCCACAGGCGTGAGATCACCCAGTTTTCTGCCTTCTCCTTCTGGATCATTTTGCTTATAAAGAGTCCCTCCAGCTCTACCAGGGTTGGAGCAAAAAGCAAGAGCTCACCCTTTCTTATAACTGATAGTCTTCTTGTATAAACTGTAGCACATCATTTTTACCCATCCATCTGTATTTAAGCACTTGAACTGATTCCACATCTTCGCTATGTGAATAGTGCTGTGATAAACAGAAGTGTGCATAAATCTCTTCAGACTAATGTCTTTGTGGTTTTTTTTTTTCTTGAGTTTTATTTATTAGCATGAAAAAGATTGGGGGGCGGGGAGAGAAAGCCAGTGTTACTCTGGCACATGTAGTGCACGGGATTGAACTCGGGACTTCATGCTTGTAAATCCTCTCAGGTAGGGAGTCGGTCGGTAGCACAGAGGGTTAAGCACACATGGCACAAAGTGCAAGGGCCAGCGTAAGGATCTCAGTTTGAGCCCCCGGCTCCCCCACCTGCAGGACGTTGCTTCACAAGCGGTGAAGCAGGTCTGCAGGTGTCTATCTTTATCTTCCCCTCCTGTCTCCATTTCTCTCTGTCCTATCCAACAGCAACAACAGCTATGACAACAATAACAACTAGAACAAGCACAACAACAAGGGCAACAAAATGGGGAAAATGGCCTCCAGGACCAGTGGATTCATAGTGCAGGCACCGAGACCCAGCAATCACCCTGGAGGCAAAAAAAAAAAATCCTCTCAGGCAGCAACTTTTGAACGTTTTGTACAGATGCTTAGAGATGAAACTGCTGGATCATCTGAGAAGTCTGCTTGGAACCTTCTGACAAGTTTCCATCCTGTTTTCCATAGTGATTGGATTGGTTTATGTTCCCACCAACCTGTATGAGAGTTCCCTTCTGCTCCATACTCCCACCAGTAATTGTTTCTGCCTCTATTGACATAACTCACTCTCACATGTGTGAGGTGGCATCTCTTTGTTGTCCTTTTTTTTGTTTTTTGCCTCCAGGGGTATCACTGGGGATCGGTGCCTGCACTAAGAATCCACTGCTCCTGAAGGCCATTTTTCCCATGTTGTTGCGCTTGTTGTAGCTATTATTGTTGTCATAGCTGTTGTTGTTGGATAGGACAGAGAGAAATGGAGAGAGGAGGGGAAGACAGAGGGGGAGAGAAGCAGACCTGCTTCAGGGCTTCAAGTGACTCCCCTGCAGGTGGGGGGCCTGGGGCTCAAACCAGAATCCTTACGCCAGTCCTTGCGCTTCCCTGCTGCATACCACCCAAATCCCTCCTTGTTGTCTTAATTTGTGTTTTCCTGATATTTAAGTGGCAATGAGCATTACTTGTTCATGTGCCTATTAGCCCATCAGTATGTTTGGTTTTTTTTTTCTTTTTTCTTTTCTCTCCAGGGTTGCCTGCACAATGAATCCACTGCCCCTGGCAGTGTTTTTCTTTTTCTAGGTAGAGACACTTGCAGCACCTCTCCACCACTTGAGAAGCTTCTCCCCTGCAGCCAGAGACCAGGGGCTTGAGTATGTGCACTCTGCTGGGTGTGCACTGCCTGGGCTCTTTCTGTATGTCTTCTTTTCTCCCCATTTTTTGATAGTGTCATTTATTTTGTTGTTGGCTTTTATGAATAGTTTCTACTTCTTGATTATTAGCCCTTTGTCTGATGTACCATATATGAATAGTTTCTCCCATTCAGTGTGATGCCTTTTTTTTTTAATGATTAGTTCACTATGTAGAAGCCTTACAGTCTGATCTAATCTCACTTGTTTATTTTTGTTATCTTTTTCCTTCCCATTGGATACAAGTCCCCAAAGACCTTCCTGCTTCCTCTGCTTATCCTTTAAATCAGGATATCCCCTCTCAACCTTTTTCTCCTTTGCATGTCTCCAAAAATAGCACTCACTGCTGTGGCCTCACTCACCTCCAGTAAGTGAAGTGGCCAAGGTAGACAGGCAGTTGGTAGGCTAAGTCCCCCGATCTCTAGTCAGTCAGCACTACTGCGCCTTCTTATATTCAGTTGTCTCTAGCTCCTGGTGACATAAAATAGAAAACGCATAATCCTATCATCAAAGCGTGGGAAATCTAGACAATGTAATGTATGGAACCTATCGCCCCTCCTGACATCAGCATAGAAGCCCTAAAGTGTCTCAAAAAATAGATCTCAGCTATGTCTGACTAAGCCAAACTATTCTGTTAGGCAAGGATTCCCAACCAGCATGTTTTGGCTCCACACTCTTCACAAATGTGTGGCAAAATTCTGATGGCTGTGTAAAAACCTTTTTAAAAATAACTGGGAGTACATAGTCTTCATATTGGTACATACTAGGTAAAACATTGTGCTAAGAAGGTGGCATGACTGTAAAATCTACTCTGGATTAGGAGACAAGATGAGTAGGCAAAACAAGTATGGTGACTGTGTACATGGCGGGTGGGACATGAGCAGCACTTACGTCCGTAGTCACCGCTGACATAGTAGCACTACTTTACTTATTTCAGTCCTTGTAAGTGTGGCATGGTAATTTGTGTTGTGGCTTTACTTACTTATTTTTAATTTTTCATATTATACTTATTTTTATTTTATTGGCTAGATGGACTGCCTCTACCTCTTTAGCCAGTAGACGGAGATTAGGTAGTCAAATTAATGCTTAAAAATGACAGCACAGAGCCAGTTTGAGTCTGCGAAGTAAAGGTATCCCCAAACTTCCTGTGTACCTCTCCTAAGTGACTTTGTCTCCTGAGACTTCACTCAAATCCAGTAAGTGAGTTGGTCAAAGCCAGACAGCCAGTTTAGCAGGAACAGACCAAGTGGTCTTTGCTATCAGTATGAGCTCTTCCACTGGTTCCCCTGCCCCCCTGCCAAGTCCCCAGTACTGTTCAAGGGCGATGGCCAAGTGCAATGCTTCCTGCAGGGGCAGAGTCTGGTTCCTCTGGCCCAGGCCAATGGTGAAAGGCTCAATCTGGGAAATAAAGCAAATGGCAAGCAGGGAGATGGCATAGTAGTTATGTAAAAGCTTCCAGGTCTGAGACTCCAAGGTCCCAGAATCAATCCCTGGCACCATAAAAAGCCAGAGCTGAGCAGAGTAGTGCTCCGGTTAAGAAAGAAGAAAACTAATGTCACTCTTAGCTCCCAGAGAGGGGTTTTGGGTCACCGTCCCTTATAATGTTGAAAAGTCCCTACAGGGAAGGGGGTTCAGACAACACTGTTCAAAGTGACAGTGCCCACTCTATAATAAACAGCTGCCGGCACACTCAGTTGAGTGGCACCATTACCATGTGTGAGGGCCCAGGTTCGAGCCCCTGCTCCCCACCTGCAGGGCACTAAACTTCACAAGTGGTGAAGCAGGTCTCCAGTTGTTTCTCTTTCTTCCTCCTTTTCTACATCCCCATCTCCCCTCAATTTCTCTCTGTCCTATCAAATAAAAAAGGGGGAAGCAAAACGGCTGCCTGATCAGCAGACCATCATGCAGGCACCGAGTCCCAGTGACAACCCTGGTGGCAAAAAATAATCAATAAATATTATTTTGAGCTAAGAAATTCAAATATAATCTTTGATAAAGAATATCTGGACATGACCTCTTCAGTTTAACCTAGTGGTAGTACAGAGTGGATGCAGCTATTTTAAGTGATGACTGATTATCTAGGGAATTGCCATTAAATGTGGAAGAAGATGGATAGACATCCATTATGTTGATAAATGAAGGGAAAGACAGAGTAACAGCGGTATATTACTTAAGTGTTACAAGGCTGAATTAGAGATCTGAAGATTCATATACAGGGCGCACAGGAGCTCACTTTGACATATGTAATTAGATGTACACGGTTCTGTTAAGGTCAGTGAGCCAAAGCTCCTCCAAGAAACACATTTCCTCCCATATATCTCTAGCAAGCAACCCAAGATACAGTGCTGTCAGTGTAGTTTGACATACTGGTTCTTCCTCATTTTTTAAAAAGTAGAGAATCCACCTATGAGTAGTTAGGATATGAATCTGATCAAAGATAGCATCAATTCTTTCTGTACAGATAGTTAACACTCAAATAACCTAAAAACTACAATTTAAGAACCAAATTGTTATCAAATTAGAATTTCTGCTCCCTGCCCTTAGGCAACTGATTTTAGAATTTAATGAAGCCAATGTCTGTTCTTTTTCAATGTAATACTACTTTCAGTCCTTGCTCTAGGCTAAGGGAAATCAAATTGAATTCAGATCACCTTCAAAATTCAGTAATGCTTTGAATATTTCACTATCAACAAACCTGATATAAGTATCAATAAACCTTGAAGTCTGTCTGAGTCACTGGTAAAATATCAAGGGGAAGGAAAGAGCCAAACAGGCCAACAGAAACCACCTTCAGAGTTGGCTACCATACTGGCTGATGGACATTTTTTTAATATGGCTGATCAACCACATCCCAGACCTCATTTCTGTATCTCACAGAGATTACTCAAGAGCCTATTGATGAGTAATTCCCAGAAGGACTGTGTAGATGTAAAAATCTGATGAATCTGGTTCTATTTTAAATGCTCCAGGTCATCTTCAATTTAAAGGAATAGTAGGGGGAAATTATATAACATGTAACTCTCTAGTGAGACAAAAACTATACCTGAACCTTTCTTATCTTTTATTTTTGGGCAAATCCTGAACTCCACAATTTGGTTCACACTGGACTACAGATACATTATACATGAAATAGAATATGAAGGTCAAAATTCTGAAGAAATCTTACTACAGGCTTGTAAAATTGTGACTAATCATGTGCATTAGATATATTTTATTTAGTTCTGAAAAATGCTTACAACTTTAAGAGAATATGTGATTAAATCTCTCAAAACTGATTGTGCTAAGGTTCCCCTCCCACCCCCCACCCCCCCCAGTTTATATGGAGTGTAAGACCAAAGAGAATGTTAACTTAAAACCTAGGTGCTCTACTATACACACACTTCAGAAAATCTGGCTTCCAATTCTGAAGGGCACAACATTCTTACTCTTCTAAAGGAAGGAAAAAGAAATGTTCACGGGTAGTAAAATTCTAGCAGCTGAGTCACACTTAAAATTTTTATAATGCCAACCATACTCCAGTATTACTTAATGTGAAAAAATTAGGGAACACAATTTATTATGTCACTGATGTTTGCTGCACCAAAAAGCATTGTGGGAGAAATAGTTTCATCATGAATGAAACCTTCAAAACATGGCAGCTTGTCACCATCTACTTTTTTTTTTTAGTATTTATTTTCCCTTTTGTTGTCCTTGCTTTTTTTTATTGTTGTTGGATAGGACAGAGAGAAATGGGGAGAGGAAGGAAAGACAGAGAGGGAGAGAAAGACAGACACCTGCAGACCTGTTTCAGCGCAGGTGGCGTGAAGCTCAAGAACCGGCAAGAGGATCCTGGTTCGAGCCCCCGGCTCCCCAACTGCAGGGGAGCCACTTCACAGGCGGTGAGGCAGGTCTGCAGGTGTCTATCTTTCTCTCCCCTTCTCTGTCTTCCCCTCCTCTCTCCATTTCTCTCTGTCCTATCCAACAACAACAACATCAATAACTACAACAATAAAAACAAGGACAACAAAAGGGAATAAATATTTTTTTAAAAAGAAAGAAAATAGAAGAGTCAAAGCAGCTGAGATGAACTTTTATACCAAGCATTTTAATTAACCAGGGCCGACCCCCAATAATTAAAATGGAAGCGATGTTTTAAAAGCTATGTGAAGGCCTTTGAATTTGCAGTCATTAGCCTGAGACTGGCTTTTTTTTTTTTTTTTTCCAGGGTTATTGCTGGGGCTCAGTGCCTGCACCATGAATCCACCGCTCCTGGAGGCCATTTTTTCCCCTTTTTGTTGCCCTTGTTGTTGTAGCTTCATTGTGGTTATTATTATTGTTGTTGTTGTTGATGCCGTTTGTTGTTGGATAGGACAGCGAGAAATGGAGAGAGGAAGGGAAGACAGACAGGAGGAGAGAAAGATAGACACCTGCAGACCTGCTTCACCGCCTGTGAAGCGACTCCCCTGTAGGTGGGGAGCCGGGGGCTTGAACCGGGATCCTTACTCCGGCCCTCTCGCTTTGCACCACATGTGCTTAACCCACTGTGCTACCACCCGACCCCTGAGACTGACTTTTAAAAAGGACTTAATGAGCTTTCTTTCAGCATTTGCTAGTCATCTTGCTTTGTACCCAAACAAGCAGAAAAAATCAAACATAGCAAATTGTGAATTATGTCGATGACATCTGAAGCATTATAAAGTACACAGACAATATACAAATTGTCTAATTACATAGAAAATGAAGTTATTTATCCTTTAAACCATTGTAACAGTGCTTAATCTATAGACAAGGATTGGAGCGAGCATGGTAGTCTTTCTTTGAAATGTGCACATCTTCCATTTTACAGCACAGAAACTGATGTGTAAAATAAGACTTGCTCACAGTCAGCATAAGTGAGCTGGAAACTAAAAAGCTCCTGGGAGGCAAGAACACACTGTCTTCAGATTCTTTAAATTCAGAGTATTTGCCGAGGACTTAGAATGTAAATTGAGCACACAGTTTCAGTGGAAGCGTTCTCTGGGAAGAGTCTACATAAGCTGTCATTAGTGATACTGCAGTTGGCCTTTCTTTAACAAGCCATATCCATGTGAAATCTTGCAGAAAATAAAACCTGGGGTCTAATTTCTTGAAATACCAGCAACTTCAATATGTCTGTGATCATTTCTCCTTTCCAGTATTATCAGAGACATAAGATAGATCCTGCTAAAAACCATACAAATACCTCAAATAGGACTGTTTAAAGGATACTCTTTGATAAGAGAGACTGTCGTTAACCGCTTCATTACACATTTTAACAGTAATGCTTAGGGTTTTAAGAACTTGTGGAAAAAATTTTAAAAAAATTTTTTTAGAGGAGTCGGGCGGCGCAGCGGGTTAAGTGCAGGTGGCGCAAAGCACAAGGACCGGCGGTGTAAGGATCCTGACTTGAGCCCCCCGGCTCCCCACCTGGAGGCAGGTGGCTTCACAGGAGGTGAAGCAGGTCTGCAGGGGTCTAGCTTTCTCTCTCCCTCTCTGTCTTCCCCTCCTCTCTCCATCCTATCCAACAATGATGACATCAGTAACAACAATAACTACAACAACAATAAAAAAGGGCAACAAAAGGGAATAAATAAATATTTTAAAAATATGTACAATGAGAGACATCCCTCCAAGTGTCAGTGACCAGTCCCTGCACTTGTCCCATCTTCAGCTCCTTCCATTCTCATCAGCAATTATTTAAAGTCTTTATGGGGGGAGGTCCCCCTTCTCAGTTCCTGTGCTCCCAGTAGGCCACTCTGCCCTCTCCACTCTGTATCAACTGATGGGTGTTTCTCCTCCAGTATGAAATCTCATTTCATTCTCTCTTCAGAACTGTGGGAGACAGCTCAGCCTGTGGAAGCACAGGATTTGCAGACCTGAGGATCCAGAGACCAGTAGGTTTGATCCCCAGCACCACCTTATCCCAAAGCTAAGAATACTCTGGTCCGTCCTCTCTCTCTCTCTCTCTCTCGCTCTCTCTCTCTCCTAACAAATAATAATAATAAACCACAACTGCTATTCATCTCATGTCTTGACTGGAGCTGCACCCCCCCTCCCAATTCAGTGGCCTTCCCAGACTCCTATGGTGGACCCTTCACACAGCCAGCACCACAAGCCTCACATTTATGATGCAGATTCCTCCCACTTATAGGCCAGAAAGAAATAGAGAAGAAAATGGGAGAAAGCACTGCTTTAACACTTCTGAAGCTTTAACCTCCTTCCCGCAGGTGGGGACCAAGGGCTTGAACCTTGGTCATGTTGCTCATGGCAACATGTGCACTCAACTAACTGTGTGTTCCACTGCCCAGCCTGCTTCCTACTCATTTGTGTCCTGGGTGGGCGCCCACCCCCAGAAAATATCCAGCAGAGGAACTCAGCAAATTCATGAGGGTCTGAAACAACTCACTTTTAAGCATGAGTTATTTTCAATAGCTTGAGCCAGAACTGAGCTTGTCCCAGATTGTCTGCTGAGCAGCATATGATTTCTGCTCCACTTTATTTTTCCAACC